>NC_084901.1:31768791-32094791 GCF_949316345.1 Pungitius pungitius
TTGGCTGACAATCCTAGTGCTCGGCCCTTTTTGGGGGTTAAAGTGAGGCTGAAGAAGACTGCTGTGGAGGAGTTCCAGGTCCCTGAAAGTGCTACTCGAAGGGCACCCGAGATCCGCTCTGCTTTTAGTGCCCGATGGAGCAGCTCACGGCCACCGCGCTCCACGCCTCGTGTACCGCGGTCACAGCGGGTTACGCGTGGAGTTTATGCAATTAAAACTCTGGCTCTTATTTTTAACAAAAGTTTTGGGGTGGATGGGACATGCGGTGGAGCTTAACAAAATAAATCCATATAACAAAACTTGATCCGGCTACCTCTGGAAGTAAAAACATCAACCAACAAACCTTGTGTTTCTAGAAAAAAACGAACGCATCGACTTCAAGGGAACCCCGGACTCACCCAGTGTCCTCTGCCTCCCACTGCAAACTATTGCAACTATTGCAACCATGCAGACAAACGATAAGACTTGGAATCTTCAGGGTTAGAAGGGAATGTTGAATATGTGCAGCATGCCGCACAAGCTACAATATGAATCCTCCACTGAGAGGGACATGGACTTTGAGCTTGCAGGTGAATGCTCAGGTAGAGGTAGCATAAGTGCACCGTGCAAGTGAGAAGGAGGGCTGCAGGCGTCAGGACACCGACTAGATCAAATTCATGTTCAGTACGCTGGTAGGAGAGCAGTGGGGTGTCTGCCTGGACTAGTTCGAAGACATTGATTCGTGTCTCATAAGTCGTGTAGGAGGCCAAAAAGGTAAAGTTTCCTGGAGGTGGAAGAGATGACGGTGTGACTCAATGCTAATCTTCCTCATCAGTTACCACTCAAGTTCCCATTGAACGCACTTAGTGGCCTTGGGAGCGTGGACTTAATATCCTGAAGCACCATCGACTGCTCTGAACGATGTGCTTCTTGAGAGTGAATTAGTGCAAAAAGTAATTGCTGATGCTGCCAAGACCAGTTTACTTACATGTGCATATAAAACCAAAATTCTGTATGTTATGTATGTTTTATAAACATGGATACATTAACATGGTATGCAAAAGATTAAGAATGTTACCATGTGAACACTAATCCATTTGAAAATGCTCCATATATCACAAATGTCAGCCCAGTGTTTTTAAATTGTCTCAGAAAAAGTTCACTATTTACAAAAACTGTCCTGAGTGTCCTGTGACCTCGTCTTTCAATCATCTGACAACGTAACTGTGCATTGTATCCGGGCATCTGTAGGGAACAGGAAGTTTGGCCCTTTGTTCTCGTTCTCAGCGGGTTGAACGTGTGTGTTCTGTCACCTCCACTCGCCACTGTGATCCCCTGTTATTTGTGTTAAAACACACATGGGTGATTGGAATTGACACGTCGCTCAAATTTAAACACATTGTTTTTGTTGTCGGGCAACTGAGCTGTAAAATAGTTATCCTGTCCGGCTTCACGATGCCTTTTCGAGGGCCATCAGCGATACCTGAGCTGCTGCATGGAGATCCTCAGTGAAGTCACTGATTCATTCCCATGTAACATGCCAACACGCTGACACTCTAAGTCAACAACTCGAGTTGTGTGCGAGCTATTGTGGATTAAAACATGATTTCAGAGAGGCTTCCTTATGAAAGCACCCTGTCAGTGAAAGGTTAAGGGAAACGTTTTCCCTTCCTATTTGCCGTGTGTTTATGTCGAGGTGACTGATGGTCCAGAATTAAACGCTGCAGCCGCTCAAGGGGCTCCAAAGTAATTATTCCAGGCAATTGCACACCGTCAATGTACTATACATCTGCTAAAAGTGCTCGTTTTCGGCAGTGACATGTTCAGAATTGTCCGACAACATTATGGACAGGACAACATCTCGCTAAAGGGGAAGTATGGATTGAAAATGGTGCACAAGGTGGCGTGTCGCCTGAAGGAAAAAAAACGTGAAAACGTCAGTGAGAGTTGAGGAGAGAAGGTTTGCTGAGATGAATTTGTTGTAGTCGAGAAAATTCAAGTTTCTCAATGTCACGGTTGAACATCTAGCTGCCTATAGGTCGATGTGCACCAGGCCTCTGAAACTCAAACAAGACGCGTTTAGACACAATAACAGATGGAACAAACAAGCAAAGGGGAAACATACTTTTTTTCTCTTGTTAGGTCTTTTCCAAATGTTAATAACAATGTAAGCTTGTCAAGGGCAAAAACAAGCCCAGATGGATTGCTGTCAATTTAGTCCTCAAGGCCCAGCTAATTTCAAAACTCTTGTTCCCATCAGTCAACAGGACACATTGGAAAATAGGATGCAGGTTGAGAAAGTACCAGTTTCCCTCTGGTCTTCACCGCGGCAGCGCAGATATTATGCTTGGGTACGGTACCATTGTTAACTTCAGTTCTGAGGTTTGCATGAGTCGTCCTGCTGTTACAACACCTACTCACCACGGCCTACAGTTTGCTAGCAGTGGTGCTGTGGCCATCTGGCATATCGGAAAAACAAATCCCAGTGGGCAGACGTAAGGGCGCTAAAAATCCAAAAGCGTTTTTTACCATCCGCCAAGCCGTCTCTATGTGGCTAAAGCGCCGCACAGTCGAAGCATGTTATCCGCTTTCGAGCCAGCTGGTTGGTCTCTGGCAAGCTCGCTCCGCCCATGTAGAGCGTGAGCGTTTCTGCCAAGGTAAGTGTGCAGCAGTGAGATGGCCAACATGTGGTATTTACTAAACCCTCGTACGAAACCTGATTTCTCAACCTTCAACAGACACGTCAAGGAGCATTTTCAAAAGAGTTTATATGATCGCATTTTAGAACGTTTGGAAATGCTTTATCCTTTGAACCAAATGTATCCTTTTATCACTATGGTGACCAGTATTTCGCCAACATTTGAGAGAATGTGTTGAACATGTATCCATGTTTTTTTAGCGTTTGAAACCGCGGTGTGGTGTGGATAGAACGCTTTTGTTTCATCTCCATTAAAGCCCATATTACAGTAAACATATTTCACTACAGCAAAACAAGTTCACATCGCTATTGTTCACCGTTTGTCTCTATCCTACCAATTATTCAGTTTGTGAACCCAAATTCCAGCTTGCAGTGAGGGTCTTGTGATATTTTCCAAATACTTGTTATCAAAGACATTCATTGGGGTTTCGGTCTTGTGACTGCTGACAGAAGCTTTGAATTGTATCTTTTCTTTGGAATTCCGGCCTGGAAGAGAGCTCTGATGCATGTACAGCTTTTGTCTTGCAAGAAAACTGCAACACTTTTTAAAGAATTGGCTGGGACTGTACTGCATGCCAACGCAAAACAGAGGGGCCCCCCCTCTAATGGTCGCAGATGATCTTTTACATCTCGGCACAAGGTTCCACATGATTCCCCCATGCCTCCATCTCTGTGTTTATCAGTAGGTTTAACGATGTTACATTAACTTTTATGGTTCGATATTTCTTTTCTTTCCAGCAGTTAAATGTTAGTACTTTTTGGTTCGTTTGGACTGCTCAATTTTGTTTTCATTGCACTTAAAGGAGCGCAGGAGCCTCTCCAGTCCACAGGCTGTGTAATGCTTTATTTCAGCTCAATTACGCATTTCATGTAACGCCTGCATAAAAAGAACAACTTGTCACTGATGTACTTTGCTAAATGTTTTTGAAATTGCTGCACCCGACAATATCTTTAAAATGAAATACCAGGGCCAAAATTAATCCTAAAAAAACACAAGGCTATTTTTGATCAACACAAAAACTTACAATCTCTCCCTTGTTTTCTATTTACATGCAACTATTGCATTTATTAACTGGTGGTTAACAGGTGGTTAACTTTGACACAGTGAACCACCAGATCCTTATTTCCTCCCTTCAGAAACTTGGTGTCACAGGCGCTGCTCTCTCCCTTCTCTCCTCCTACCTTGAGCCGCACCGACCGGTAATCTGTGTCGAAACCTTGGCCCTTTCTCAACATGCGTTCTTGTGTGGACTTTTGTTCCCGTGGACTCGGCGAGTCTTCTGTGAAATGCTCCGCCGGTTTTCACGTCTCTTCAAAGAAGCTCTGATTTGTAATAATAATAAATAAATAAATTCCACATATGAATTATTGTGTAGTTCTCTGTAAGATCTTTGATGTGTGGTCAGCAGCTTGCTGTACGAGGACCACCACACTGATTATCAGCCTTTTGATGTTTGAGTAACAAGACAAACGGTAGGTGTGTGTGCATTTAAATATTTACTGTTTATTTTTTGTTACCCCTCCTAAAATGATAAAGCTAATGAAGTGTGATGTAATACAAAAGCCCCGAATTAAATGTTTACCTCAGTAATGTTTTGTGTATCTTCCATCCAATATGAATACAAATTAGATATACACCTGTCAGTGTAATCCAGTAAAGTTCAGCACCACCACAAACTGCAGCTGCTGCATCTGCTTTAAAAAGATGTTGGATTGTATCAACTGTAACAACTCTGATGTGATCCATTGAGATATATTATTTTATGACTGATTATATATATATTTAATGATCAATATCTTATATACCATTTCTAATTTCAAATGAAAATGAAACAAAAGCTTGTTAATAGTCAAATGCTTAAGTGTATTAAAACATATTAGCAAGACCAGCTGACATGGTGACGTCATCAAGTCAGCTGCTGTTCCAATTGCGGAAATGTCTGTTCTCCGTTCTCCCGAACCCGTGAGTCAGGACTTCCGAGTCTGTCTCCCGAGTCTATTCTCGCGAGAACGCAAGTCCGTTCTCGCCGTCTCAGGTAGTGAGAAAGGGCCCTTGTTCTCTTACTACTAGAGTTCCTTAGGGCTCCGTCCTGGGTCCCCTCCTCTTCTCTATCTACACCAACTCCCTCGGCTCTGTCATTTGCTCGCATGGTTTCTTCTACCACAGCTACGCTGATGACACCCAACTCATTTTCTCCTTCCCTCACTCGGACACTCATGTGGCGTCTCTGCCTGTCTGTCTGGCTGACATCTCTCAGTGGATGTCCGCTAACCATCTGAAAATCAACGCTGTCAAGACTGAACTACTTCTCATTCCCGGGAAAGGTTTCTCCTACCCAACTCTGTGTTAACGCCCACTTTGACTGCTAAGAACCTTGGTTTGACTCTGGATAGCCAACTCTCCCTGACTGCCAACATCACAGCGACAACACAATCCTGTAGATACACGCTCTACAACATCAAGAGAATACGACCCCATCTCACTCAGAAGGCGGCGCAGGTACTGATTACTGTAGCTCTCTCCTGGCAGGTCTCCCTGCTGCCGCCATTCGACCTCTGCAGCTCATCCGGAATGCAGCAGCTCGACTGGTCTTCAACCTTCCTAAATTCTCCCACACTACTCCACTCCTCCACGCTCTTCACTATCAGTGGCTGCCCACATCCAGTTCAAAACATTGGTGCTAACATACCATGCTGTGAATGGATCAGGTCCAGGACGTGGTCAAAGCCTTCATCCCAACCAGCACACTCTGCCAAACTGCTTGTTCCTCCCTCTCTGAGAGCAAAACACTCAGCAAGAATGTTGTCCTTGCTCCGAAATGGTGGAACGAGCTCTCTGATGACATCAGGACGGCAGAGAGCCTTCCGCCGAAAAACTAAAGACACACCTCTTCAGACTGTACCTCGACAAAAACACTGACAAATTGTAGCACTTAAATTGTACTTATATATAACGAGTTGTAAATCGGCTTATTTGATGTAATTGCACTTTTTTCTTGCTCTTCTAAATGTTTGTATCTCTGAGGTTGAAATGCACTTTCCGTAAGTTAGTCAGTTAAATGACATGTAATGTAACTTCATCAATCCTCATGTAAATATATGATTATAAAATCACATTTTTACATAAATAGAATTGACAATCAACGACCAATTACTCGCCCGGTAGAATCCTAGTTTGATTTCTAGATACAGTGAATCTGAAGGCCACAGTAACTAAAATGTCTTGGACCAACAACATGACTGAAAATTAAGTGTGACCCTGACTAATAGAAACCTCTTTCATAGTGTCCTAAATAAAAAAAAAATACCCTCAGAGAAATCCACCGATTCACACTGGAAGCCGTTTGTAAAGTGAACACAACTCACGAAGTATAAGTCATTCACTCTTTTCAGTGAGACATAATGATCAGCTTTGTACTGATGAACACCTTCCTCCAGGCCTCACCCAAAGTAAATCTGCTGTTACAAAGGAATGCCTACAGATCCAGACTCAATGCACTCTGCAGTAAAAAACATTTAAAAAATACTGTGTTGAAAGAATGTTTTGTCTAATTCTTGCATGACTTCAGAATCAATAAAGTGTACTGTGTTCTCATAAAGGCTTTAAAAAAAAAATACTGTCTTAACCCAAATCAACGCCAAGCTGCTCAGCAGGCAAGGTCATAAATGAGATTATTACAGCCAACAACATCAAATCAAAGATCAAACGTAATATGGCGGCATAATGTCTACGGAGCCATTATTCACTTTATGAAGCGTTTGGAATTCTCTCTGTGAGCGTTCAGCGAGCAGCATGGTTCCATGTACCAGGTTATATAGTGTAACAACTCTAAATATATATTTTATCTTTGGATTATATACTTACTTTGTGTTGTGTGTGTGTATATATATAGTCTTTTTTACACAGTGACGGCATACGCCTATTAGAAGACAAATTGAGGCTGAGTTATGTTTGATGGTGAGTGAAGGTAAACGTAAATGAGCAGAAACTGAATAAGATGGCAGTTAATCTATGTTTGTAATACATTTATTTTACTATAATATGATGCAGTGCAGAGATGAATGAATACAGCACAACGTTTGTGAGAAGATGATTTGACATGGCCAAAACACACACACACACACACAAATTTAAAAAATCAACAATCTCCAGGAGAGTGGTTTAACACTAGCACTGAGAAACTGCACTGAAATCCATAATTGAATGTGACAAAATGTTCTACAGCTAGAGAAAGACAAAACTGAGTGGACTCAGATGACTTTCCCCACAAACGTTTCTCTGATCCATCCGTCCATTCCAGGCTGAAGTCATCCACCACCAACCACCACCACCACCACAACAACAGCTAATAGCAAACCAATACATCACACATCTACCCACGTAAACACACACTGGCACAACTACTAAAAATGATTTGTCTCATATCCTGCAGGTGTTCCTCCTCAATTTTTCATGCAGCATCAAAGGCCATCCGCCATATCTCAACCTGCTTTAAACACACCGGCTCACGTGCACTTATTGACGCCACGGAATCTAGTTACTTTCTCTGATTAAGCGATTCTCGGTGTCAGTGAGCTGCGAAGGGCCTTCCAGACATCGAGCGGCCCTGTGTGGGATGGTAATGTGGGATGAAATAACTGAGATTGAATATTGATCAGGTGCCTGTGTACAGCTTTGCGCACCTCAATATAATCATTTCCACACTTGTTCCGTCTCCTTCTGAGCGTGGCTGATGGAGTGATGACAGCTGTAACTACGCTGTGAGAGGTGTGATTTGTCATAACTCAATGCACACAAACATACACACACACACACACACAAAGTAGCTTTGAGAGTGAGATCAGGTTACCCTGGAGCGCTGATCCAGATGCATTATACGTTTTGTAACGTTTTGATCTATTAAAAGGAAGGTGTGAGACGTCGAGTAAATAGTCGGGAAGTGCTTGAGTGTACAGAAATTGAAATGCCCACTGAATCCTGATTTTGTTTTTTTCCCCCAGCTCAAGTTTAATTGAACTGTGTCAGCAGTGTGTAAAGAAAGTGGTGCTCAGGCTGAAAAAGAGGGTGTCTGAGAGGTATATTGATTAGCTGCTCCTGGAGGAAAGGATCCTCCTCATCACACTTCCTGCCAACACCTCCCACGGGGCCTCCATCTTAATGTGATATGACAACCCTGAGCCATATCAAAACTAAATCTGGACATCGATTTCGACATTCAATTTCGACGCTGAAAAACACCTTTCCGCTTTCATACGCACAGCCGGTCGCCGAGGAGGCTTTCTTGCTGAGAGGGACTCTTGCTGAGGCCCGACGCAGTGCATGCGGGTCGCACAGGTGTACCAGCCTATAAATAAACGGTTCTTGCTTTTGTTGTTGGTCTTTTTCCTTTTCAACTCCATATCGGCTGAACACAAAATCATGAATGTATTTCAAACAATAAACCTTTCAGAGCACAGCGGCGCAAAGTTCACCTGCTGGTGTCCACAAGCAACTAATACAAACCAAATGAAGCTTAGGCCAAAAGTCAGTCAGGAAGACTGGACGGGCTTTGGTTCCCGGGAGGCTTCCTCTCTCCCTGGGGCCGCACGGCCAGCTGATTAGGGGCGGGGTCGGGCAGTGCCAGCCAACCAGACGTGGGTGGCGTTCCCGTAAACCAATTGAATCAGTGCTGCCGTTAAAAGACTGTTCTCTCTCTCTCTTTGCTGTCAGTTGTCATTTCAGCCTCGCACCAAAGGCGACCCGCCACCACCCCTGACACCTCCAATCTACAGCAGAACCTGGCACATCAGGATATTGGAGCAACTTATTCTCTACCACCACCACCAGTGTCTGGACTCCCAAAGAGGGGGGGGGGGTATAGCTCGGCTCAGCATCCCGGCCCCTCTTCTTTCCTACGGCAGGATGCAGTCCAAGCCCCCAAACACATTGCAATATCAATATTTCTGCATGTTATAATAAAGCAGTGTTCAAACTTCAACAAGTCTCTCCAGATTGAATTAGCAGTTAAACCTGAGCTGTAGCATGTGATATTTTTCCCATTAAAGCACATTTCATATTTTTCAATTTTGTTCCTATTTCAGTTTCCATAGTTACTCATTTACCTATATTTGTTGGAATGCAGTTCTGCATTAACAATATTATAAAAAAACAGTCTTTAGTTTAAATGTTTCTTGTAGTGGGGACAACGCCAACTTATTTACTCAAATACCTTGAGCTCATTGCATCAGTGAAGCAGCTCTCAGTAGAAAAAATAATACAAGGTAAAGCACAAAATGTATTTACATTATATTACATTAGACATAAAAATACAAGAAATACATAGACATTTTTGAAACATTAAAATGGCAGTTGATTTAATAAATCGTTCTTCAAGAATAGATCAACTGATTTCCAAAAGAACATTAGACATAAAAATACATGAAGAAATATATACACATTTTTGAAACATTAAAATAGCAGTTAAATCAATAAATTGTTCTTCAAGAATAGATCAACTGCTTTCAAAGAAACCGAGTGGCTAAAATACAGATATACATAGAAATATATACATATATCACTTCTTAAATAGAAATAGCAGTTAAATCAATAAATCGTTCTATTGGAATAGAACAAATGCTTCAAACCATCATAAAACAACATTAAAATTCAAGGAACATGTACAAATTCGACATTGAAATGCTTATACTTAAACCTGTGTAGAACCGTGTGGGGTTAAAATCAACAAACTGGATCAGAAGTTCCTGAGACAACGAGATTAGCCGCAGACACTCCAGACACTTCTTCTTCCTTTGGGGGGGGCATAACAGGAAAAGTCAGATATCCAATTTGGCTTGTTTCATTTTTGGGGGGATTATTTGGCATCTTTTTTAAATGTTTGTAAATCCAAATCTCTCGAATCCACCGTATGAGATCAAAAGTTTTTTTTTTCTTAAACGGGTTTTTTCAACCAACAAGAGAAATAAACATGCTTGTATTTATTTTGTCTACAATTAGCATCATCACAAAGCTCTTTAAGTGACATTTTTATTCTTGAGCTCAACACTACCTTTGCCGTGTTGCTGTGCTCCATAGCTTGCACGATGACGGCAACAACAAGGTTGGCGAGCATGAACTGGGCGATGACCCCAAAGGTGATGAAGTATAGCGGAGAGACCCACATGAGGTAGTCTGCACACTCTCCAGGACGACACTGCTTCAGGGTGTCCTTCAGAGGAGCAGAGAGAGGTTCAGAGAGGGAAGAAGAAGAACTCCCCATAGACAAGGAAATCTGGACCGTTTGGTTGCCGTGGTGACTTTACCAATCGGTCCAACCAGAAAGTTAATAGAGATAAACATCACTCATCGCTCTCATTTGCTGCAGGAAGTGGATCACTGGCCACTTTACGTCCGGTGCTGATGCGTGCGCGTCTGCGTGTGTGTGTGCGTGTGTGCATACCATCATAATCACACTCCAGTTGTCCCCGGTGCACACCAGGAGGAGGGTGAACAGGGCCATGCCGAAGTGCTTGAAGTTGACGTGCTCGTTTAATCCGAGGCACAGGTCGTCCGCGGCGCATTCTGAGAAAAAACAACACGTGCGATTCGGAAGTGTCTGATATAGTTACTACGCTCACTAGCCTGCCCTGTTTAGCTGAGAGCTTTCTTGGTTTCCTTGGCAACAATAGGCTTTGGGGGTGAGGTTTGTTCTGCTGGCAGTGTGACTGACCTAGACGGCCAAAGAACTCCACTCCCAGCGCCGCGTAGATGGAAAAGAAGAACAGGAAGAGGAGACTAATGTTTCCAACCTGGAATAAAAAAAAAATAAGAGTTAGATGCACCAGGCGCAACAAAAGCTGCAGCATGGAGGCCGTCAATTCTGAGCCAAAGGGGCCGTTATGTGCGTCACGCAAGCCACTTCTTCAACACCAGCACACATGAAAGAGAAGCAGGCCACAGATGGATGCATCCATTCCCAGTCTACGTTGGTATATCAAGCGTTTACCTGCGACAGCGTTTTGATGATCGTTTTCAGCAGGGCGCGAATCCTTTTGGCCTTCGGGACTAAAGAGAGACGGTGGAGGTGGTCACGAATAACGTTGTGCACATGCATTCAAAACACACACACAGCCATTCTTCTAAAAAGTGTGTGCGCGCGTACTTTGAGCCAGCCTCAGCACTCTGAAGACTCTCAGGATGGTGGGATTTATGGGAAGATGCCGTGACACCCTCATCACGTTTAAAACGATGCTCATGATAGAAACGAAGACGACCACGAGGTCCATGAGGTCCCAACTAAACACAAACACGAGAAGACGTAAGTCACTGACTAGCTAACGCGCGTTAGCTAACTCACGTTAGCACTCGGTAGCTAACTTTATATTTACTTAAACCTAACTAGACTAAAATCACTAACATGATCCCTGTACGACATCTAGGTTGTATTAACAATTAATTAACCAGTTAATGCTCTGTTTTCTAAATACAACCGATAATCTCAAACAAATTAGCATGCCCAGTATCCTTGGTGTCTGTGTTATATTAATAGTTCTTACCAGAGAAAGAAAAGTTACTTCCAGCTGACTTGTCAGATATCTGGTTTACACCTTGTCCTGTTGATGTCCGTTCACAATAAGCTCAAAAGTTGTTTTAGTTCAAAAGAAAGCGAATATTCTCTATTTTAAGCAACATCTACATGCTGAGTGTCGGTTGCCTGGTGACAGCCAATGAAATTGCAGTATTTATGAAAGCTGTCTACAGCGCAATTGCAATCCAAGTTCAAAGATAATTAGATTTTTTTAAAGGAAACAATCAATACTTTCATGACCATTCCACTTCAGACAGATAAAAAAAGATTAAGATGCTTCTAGTCTTTCTTGCTCCAAGAAACAATGATATTAACACAAATGTTTACTGTGTTCACCATCTTAGTTTTTTGTTCTTGCATGCAGGCATTTGCTATAAACTTAGAATGGAAATATAATATATTAGGCAATAACTTCCTGGGGTCTTGTTTTCACAAAGAAGTGGCAGCCAGCAGACTCTCAATAAGAGAGCATATTGGACTAAATTCACTTAAATTACAATCGTTCTCTGCAAGCTTCCCTGGACTACCCTGAGCCTTTACTTGAGCTCAAATAGAAAACAGACACCGTCCCTTTATCCGTTTGAATGTACTTCTGTGCACACTCACACATCCATTATGGTCTTCTGGTGGAGCACCTTGAAAGCACTATAAATATATACTGTATGGCGCAGATAAATATTCCAGCAAAAATGGCTGACACGCAATTAGCTCCTGTGTGATTCTGTCTTTAAAGCAGAGCCACTTGGGTGAATTATGTTTGGCCAGAGCAGCTATATCCTTCAACTTAACCCTGAGGCGCACTCCTGTGACTGAGTTGCCAGCAGATTTAGAGCAGTGCTGTGATTTTTGTGCTTCAGCCATAATCCTTTTTGCGATTAATTAAATGAAGCTCTAATTCAATCGCTGTTGTCCAGGAAATTAGGGAAACTCATTCAATTACACCATCAACCAATCAGAGCACAACACTCGCCACAGAGCTTAGACACATTATGACATCGTGGTCTATTTGTTTTAAGATCTTCCACCAGTTGTGGACCATCTGGTGTCAAACTATTTAAAATAATAAGAGATAAAGAGTCACAATGTTTTAAAACCAAATAAGTAAAGGAATCCCAAATAGTAAAGAATTTATCTAGCAATCTTCCACATCTATAGGCCCATAGTGCAAGAGTTTGAGGGAAAATTTCGGATTTAGCTAATGGCGCACTTATAAACTTTTAGAAGCCGGTGATTTAAATAAATGCTGTTCAAGTGTCCGTACTGGTGACCCTACAGTTTCTCCATGAAATGGAAATGGCAAAATGGCATCACTTGACGGACAAGGAAACTGAAATTCCGTCGTGGACACGATTACATTACATGTCATTTACGATGTAAATGATGTCACGATGTAAAATGAACATTTAAGCACAGCCCCCTCCATGAAGCCTATACACTAGATGTTAATAATAATAATAATGACCTGGGTGGGGGGGGCATCAACCATCCGTCGGTACTTGAGAATGGTACTGGGTTGGTTTCCCCCAAATTCTGTAGTGATCTATACTTGTGCCAGCTGCTGTGTCAATGACTGGCTCGTGCTGCTCCGCCGGTGCCCCCTCCGCCCTCAAAGAAAGCCTTTAACGCGGCAGCATCAAAAGGCGAGGAGCTGAGTGCTGGCATGTGATGTCTATTCCTCCAAGTTAGCTGACGCAGATGTGACGTCACTTGCTACTGAATGGCCGTCTTTATCAGGGATAGTCCGCTGCACGAGGCACATCAATGAGATCTATGGCTGCCCACGGCGGCAGGGCTAACAGCCCAAACTGGAGGCTGACATGGTTCTTCCCTCGTGGAGAATCACAGGGAGTCTTTTCACCGCCTCGTAATGTTACGGCGTTCCTTGAGGACTATTCAGTTCAAATGGGTGGATCTGGTTGGTCGCAGGTTTTATTCCTGTTGTCGACGTGCTGTGGCCATGGCCTTTTGGGGTGATGATCGGTGTGGTCAAGAAGTGATATCACTGATAGACACATTTAGGGGTGTAGATGTTGAAATGATCAAGCATGCATTGTTTCTATGTTGCATTAACTCTTCTTTTTTTCATAAATGTACCACAGAATTTGAAATCAAATGCAGTTGTGGGACTTTTCCCCCCCTTCAAATTCTGTGCACGCAGGTTGAGCTCAGTCGGACAACCCTTCAGGAGGCCTCTTCCTTTCGTTTGAGATTGCAAGCTGTGGCTCCACCCTGCTCTTTAATTGGCTAATTACAAACAGTGTGGATCTAACTTGACTGTTCAGCCAAGGATTAAACTTGGTGAAATCCTGAAAACAAATGTAAGGGCTCTTGTGTAACGAACTCAGTCAGACACAGCAGGGGTGCAAGCAATCGTAACTGGGCCCCTGCTGTCAGTTGCATGATCATATCTACCGTCCAATGAAGTGTGGAAAATCTCACAATTAGTTCTGCGGAGTAACAAACCGAATTTATTCATGTCGAAAGGGAGCCAGACTTAAGACCCGCTCTGCAGGGTAAGATGAAGAATGCACGTTGGCAAAAGCTCAGACAAAAGAGCAGGTTATCGCATTCAATAGTAACATTACAGATATGTTTTAATATAGAAACGTCATTATTATAAAGAGATTGAAATGTACGGGTAGCGACAGCCTCATGAAACGTTTCCTGTGGCATATTTTTTGTGTATATTCTTTTGACCACAAAACTGCTTGTTTAGGAAAAGATTGTGGTTTAAGGGTTAAAATAAGTACGGAAGTGATGTTACTTAAGTTGTGTGTGTGTTATACATAAATGATACTGCATTACTTTTCTTTGGGTGTGTGAGAACAGACTGATCTGGGTATTCAGTTTCAGCCGGCTGAAGATGAACCAACCGCCAGCGCAGTGCAAATATGTTTAAAGTGAAGGTCCCGTAGGACTGTGGGAGAGCGTTTGTATGCTAACGTCAGATGCATCAGAACGCTGTGAGCGCCCTCTGCAACTTGGGGTTTTTTTTTTCCTTTAAATAATATCCCTCTCTTCTTTGAGCAATGAACTACAGTGAGGATGTATGGGAGAAGATTGTGGCTGCCTCCTATGCATGAGGTATCCTGTACGGATAAAAACACAAGGCTGGTCATATTTATTGGGCAGATAATGCTCTCTGTAGCAGCTGCTTTTAAGAAGGAATCTTTGCTAGAGTAGCTGTCCTTGCATCCATGAAGCCTCATGCTTTATGTAAACCGGTACGCTAGTAAATTTGCTTCACCAATGATAATTTGCTGTCGTTACCAAAAAATTGCAACATAAAAATGGAGCTCGTGTCCACGAAGTCATTTGTTCACCGTCAAGGAAACGGCTCCACTTTCTGCATCCTGCTGCCATGGACTGTCTTTGAGCTGCATGGTAAAAAGAGGATGGCAATATTCTCGGAGGTTTATGGTTGCATTTTTGCCCCAGAGTTACGGTTTTTGATCTTGACGTCACGCTCAGCGGCAATAGCAGGTAACTGAATGGCTGTTATAATGGCCGCTCGCTGCCCTCGAATGGCAACGGTACGATAGATACACTCATTTCCTTCTTTCTTTTAGCAAATCGTGTTGTTTTGCAGGAATTCAAGAGATGAAGCCACGGTGGGTGTGTTTCAGGGTCGGAGCTCACGGTCACTATTTGTCTCCCTCTATTGGTTGACTCATTCATCATAGGAGGAAAAATAGCATTTCTTAATCAAAGAAAACCTGAAAAACAACATTCGAGGGAAAGTGGAACAAGTTGCAGCGCAGACTTGCAGGACCCCTTTTCTTTATACAAGTCAAATCGTTTTCAGAAAAGCAGTGTATCATACAAATGTCTTAAATTCACTCAATTAAAAATATTAAAATAAAAAGCACACGCTCCCATGTTATCATAAATCCTTTAATATATGAAAGGGGCATATCTTAAACAGAATATACAGTGTAACAGACCATGTCCCACAGTTTTCATATGCAATACTTCTCTACAAGGTGTTTGGATGGGTCTAACCAGAGAGCATCGCATGGCTTCGTGTCTTCAGTTCTGCTGCGATGGAGACACAGCTAAAACGTCTAAAACTGAGAAAGCTGTTCTGGTTTCTCTGCGGAACAAATTAAATATTTATAGTGGTTTTTGTGTGACTGAAAGATCAGTAACGACTGAATCCATATTCAACTGTAAAACCCAGAAAGTTGAAACACTTTTTTTTGATCCAGTCAGATCACGCTCGTGTCCTGATCATGTCAACACTATCATCCGTGATGTAGCCGTTAGCATGCTCACACACACACACACACACACACACACACACACACACACACACACACACACACACACACACACACACACACACACACACACACACACACACACACACACACACACACACACACACACATACACGCCAGTCAATTAGGCTGCGTCTTTGGGCTCTGTGGCCAAGGGCAGCGGACAGAGCTTGAAAAGAGTCACAGGCTGGATTATCAAAGGGAAATATGTGTCACTTTGTGTTTGTATGCAAAAAGTACATTTAAAAAATGGTTTGGTCACATCATTTGTAAGTGCATATTTCAGATCAATTAAGTATTGTGAAACCCTGGGCTGCTTTTATGGTATCTAAAGCACATATGAATAAAAAGAATAACATCTCTAACATTGCTAAAGACAACCCGTTGTCCCACATTCCTATGCTTCACTTGTCTCGTGCATCAAACTGTATAAGGCGAAGAAGAAATGCTCACTGAGCGCGGAGCAGCGGGTGCACGGTGTTACACTCAAACATTCATGGTGTGCATAAGGCTCCTCCTCGGGGAATGATTTAACTGCCCAAAGGGCAAGCAGAAAAATGAAGGGGGTGTTTTGGAACGAAAGAGCCTTATAAAACGGACAAAGCCTATTTAGCATTATTTTCTTTCCCTACATCAAAGCAACACAAAACCAAAACCTTTAAGATGTTTTTGACTAATTAATCACCCCGTTATCCGTTTCAAGCTACTGCTTCAAAAGATTAAAGAAGAGAAAGGTGTGGGGGGGGGGAAATAAGCACTAGTGCATTTATTCTTGATCCTCTATACTGCAGTGGGACGGATTGATTCACAACAGTTAGTGAAATCAAAGAGGCCCACACACACATCCCTGGAATATGAAAACATGGTATCACGTAAGGCTGTAAATGTTTGTATATTTCATCTGAGTGGGGGTGGGATTAATTTTTCTTAGGACTGCTCGAGGCTCTTGCTCATTGATTTACAACTAAAGAGCTGAAATGAATGAGCTTCTCCTGTGGAAACTTTCAACAGAGTCATTCAAGACCACCTCCAGTCTCCAGCAGTACAGACGCGTCGCGCCGCCCCGGATCTATTCCGCTCGCTCATTCGTGACACCTAAATTCAAAGGGGCCGTTGTTTTGTCTTGTATTTTTTTTCTTCAAGCGAGCGCTGCGTTTAAAAATACATCAAAATGGCAGGCACTGAAAGCAGGTGCAGTCAGATCGGGGCGAGCTTTGAAGAGGCAGCGAGTGGGTGAAAGGGATATGCGACGTGCGGGTATCGCAGGCGATCGTAAGGTGCTGAGACTGAACGAGCTCCGAACACACACACACACACGCACACACGCACAGGCACAGTTTGTTGTTCTGTTGCTACTCAACTTTAAAAGTTTCGGCTATTATTATTATTCAAATAAAATGTTTATTTTTGGGCGTGTGTGCCCAATCATGCCCGTGCTGCGTAGCTGACTCACAAAGCTACAACCAGAAACAACTGCAGAAAAAAGTAAGCAAAGTAAACTTGGTATATCAGACCGTGAGCATCATGGCTGAGGAGAAGAATCTATGACGGGGATACATAATGTGATAGTGTTTTTTTTTTTTTTTTTTAAAGTTAAAGTTAACAACTAAAAAATAAATCATCAGAATATGTCTTGAACCTGGAGACAATGACATCATGGCAAACTGAGAGACTTGTTAACTTGGTTATTGTACTACATATCAATACTCTAACATTTAAGCAGCAATAATGTTATATTGAGGCTGTTAATATAAAAAGGTAATGGCTTGTTTTCACAATTCTATTTAACAACCAGTCCAAACTGAAGACACAATATTGGCCTAAAGATAAAAACCTAACATTTAACATTTTTATTTTATTTCAACAGGCACTTTCTGTGTAACGGAAAGAATAAATTCACATTGTGGCTGTCTAGAAATGCTTTTTGTTATTAGCTTGGCATTTCTCATGAAATCACAATTGTGGCTTGAAAAAAAAAAAAAAAAAAAAAAAAAAAAAACCTTGGCAATAAGCTCCCGGCTGATATGATTTGGTCTCCATTAGGACTGCTAAAAACATCCACAATAGGAAGCTATATAGCAGTTGACTGCTGGGTCAAAGGTAAAACAAGTGCCTGGTAAAGCCAAACAATGAACCCAGGATCTCAGTCTGCATCAATAAAAGGATAGAATACAAGGTAATTAAAACCGACAAATATACTTAATTCAGGATGCGAAGGATAACAAAATAAGACAAGTGTGGTAACATAAGTCAAGTAAAAAAGGCCCCAAATGAGTAATCCCATGTGCCTGAGGGGTGCTTAGAGCTGAACAACAACCTCAACTATTAATAAAACCCTTTTCTTGTATAGCATAGTGCTATGATCCTAACCCTAACCACATCAGGCCTCCCCGTATCACACAAAACAACATCCTTCAGTAAATCAACGGATAATACAATCACTGCAGGGCAAACAGGGCGACTTGGGAGAAACTGTTATTGTTTTCTGCAACGAGTCAGTAAATCTCAATGACACAGACATGGATGGAAAATAAAAGGTTTGCATTGAACTAATGGCAAAAAGCATTCGGTTTCCAGCCAGGCCTTGAGGTATTGTGGGGCAAGTAAAATGAATGGCACTTTTTTTGCACTTTGAGTTGAAATCTTGTGAAACGGTTCAAAGTTGCAGACTTGACTTGCCAGTGTTTAGAGTCTTTTCAGTGGTCATAAAAAAAATAAAAAATAAAAAAAAAGAGTACGGTGTAAGAAATGATCCGCGGAGGAATCCATGTGTTGTGTTTGGCCGTCCAGTCCCCCACGGCTCCCTACAGCAGGATGTGGGGACAGGCAGGTTAAAAACAGGCTGTTTGTAGGCGTGGTTGTTCAACCACTCACTGAGTGGAAGGGGGACCCTGTGACAATGACAACGCCTGACCTGAAATAAAAGGAGACTAACTGTTCTCTTTTTTTTCCTTTGTTTATTTTTCCTCCATGGCTTGAAATCTCCCAGTAGACATTAGTCCTTGTGCAACTGCGTCCCATTAAAAACAATTGTCCGGAGAAATAAATCATAGGAAGCACAAAGGGAAAAAAGCATGTAACTATAAAGTCGGCAGGACGTTAGGGTTTAAAATCCAGCTGGGTGGTAAACAAAGTGTTGACTGTGTTGGGTTTGTGTGGGACATTCTTCTCCCGATTCAAGCATCACTGATAAACAGGGAAGTAAACTCTTTGCGTGTGCCCGTGGGAAAGTGTGAGAGTGCGTATTCGCTGCTTAGCTCAGCGGCAACGCAGCGTTGACGGGTCTCCGTTCTCCATTCTGAGCCCGGACAGGGGGGGGGACTTGTGTGCTGCGTTGACCTTGCTGGGCCTCTGGGGACCGGGGCTCTCCCCCCCAACGTCCCCTACTCATGTCACCAGTTGGCTTTGACAGCTTTGACGTCACTTACCAGGTTTTGAGCGAGGCAGATACCAAATATCTGTGGAGGAGGGCACACAGGGCAACAGGTAAAGCCACGTTTACAGAAGAGTAGCGTGGTAAAGTTCCTGGGGGTTTGGGTGACGTGATTGGTAGTCACCACTAGATAGCAATGACGATACAAAGTCATATTCTTAGTTTTACGTGCACACCTTATTTTTTATATATGCACTAGATTGGTAGCATTAGTTTATTTGTTTTAATAGCCAATATTCTAAAGAAAAAACATCCACAAACAGCCACCTCTTACCTGCAGTAGTGCAACACCAACAAAGATTCCAGCTACAATAATCAGGTTGTCCTGAAGCCACTTCTCAAACTGTTCCACACAGCCCTTGGTGTGGATATATTTCTGCCGGTCCAGCTGCTAAAAAAGTAAAAACCAGAACAGATGAGAAGTTAATTTAAAGTAACACCGAATACGCAGTATTCAAATATTTGAACTCTGACCTATGATTTAAACATCATGATTTAAACATCTGAACTCTGACCTATGACTAGCGCTGACAAAACCAACACCACAGACAGCATCTTGAGCAGCGGCTCATCCCTTGCCGAGGAGGGCATGATCGCTGAGTCACTCTCAGATTACAACGGGTCAGCGTGCGGACATCACGGAGGATATCAAGGCAGTGACTCGTTTCTCAGGGGACTCTGTGTGCGCCGGGCAAACAGGCAGAAGCTGTTTCCAGATGTTTGCGTTGTCACATTCACACCATGATATATAGATGGTCTATTCAGGGACGGGCATAAAAAAAAAATGTGTGATTTAGAGCTGCGAAGACACTAAAACTGGGGAGGGAGAAAGAATGGGTGTGAACAGGACCCATGGCAACGCTCTCTTTGTTCCCCTTCCAGACAATTCAACCAGGCCAAACCCTTCGTTCTCCTGCAAAAACCTGACAGCTCGCTTCCAACCGATGGAAGCTAAAGGAGCACCGTGGCAGCCAACGAAAGCGCAGGAAGCACTGTGTGTTGTTCTGGCTGCGGACTTCCTCTAAAATGCTATTTCAGCCGGACGCTCTGTCCCTTCCGCTGTCCCTCCCCATGTCTCCCGCACTTCCTCTTCTCCAGTCAGCATAAACAAGGAGAACAGGAACTTATGGCACATCCCTGATATAGTTCCAGCAAAATGTCAATGGCCGGGGCATTGGCAGAGGAGCGCACGGGGGGGGGGGGGGGATTAATTCATACTAAAACGTTTTTGCTGTGCGCCTAGCAACAGCGCTCACTGTGACCGCAGTGCAGTCAGCCGTAACCACCACACCCACACGCACGGGAGCGGACCGGCTCAACCCAGTTGCCAATTACAGAGTGTAGTTAGGCTGCTCTCTAGGCTATAACTGGAGCCTAATTATCCCCGTCAGAAGAACAATCTGTTATTAAGGCAAGAAGCCCGAAGAGGGGCCCGTGTGCGACTTAACCCTGCACATTCTCCGTGTCGGCCAACTGTTGCTAGGAACGCGTCTTGTGGGCTTCTACGTGGATTCAAAGTGCGACACGCAATCAACCTCAATAGAAATAAGCCTGATTGCCACTCTAACCAGCTTAAATGCTTCAATCAAACAGGTGTCAATCAACTGGCCCTCAGGAGTTATGGAAATCAGTAGAAAGGCTGGCGCTGCTTGCCAATGACGCTCCAATAGTGACACCGACAGCACAGTGAATGAGAACGACGTCTGTTCATCAAATGGAATTTGATGCGATGTGAAATTATCAAGCTTTATTTGGAGAAAAAAAAATGAAAAAAAGACCACAAATCCAAATCTAAATTTTCGGAGATGAACTGTGGAATATGCTATAGAGCGCGGTGAGACATGTAGAGAAATACTAACCCTTTGAAGCCGAACGTCATAACCACACTGCGTGTTGATGACGTCCTCCTGCAAGAACGACACAAAAATATGAAGACAGGCTCCACCTAGTTTGGGATGATGAATGTCTCTTTTAAAGTCTGAGCACAAATACATTACGCTAATTAACTGCTTTAAAGTAACCAAACATGGATAAGCGATCCGTCAATGTGCTGTTGATGGATTCTATGCAGGTCTTCAAAAATATTGGAGTCGTTAATTGTCTGTGAGCTGGAAAACATTTTGTTTTTGTCAATTTACTACTTAAAGAAGTATTGCAATTTAAAAACGAGTTTAAGGTTGGCATTAACACACATTTTAGCTACGAGTTTCTTTTTTTCCCTGATTAATCTTTTTGTTTACATGCCTTGTTTGATCGAACCAACAAGTCCAAAACTGAAACTGAAACTGAAACTGAAACTTCTCACATTTTAGTAGCTGAAACCAGCAAGTGGCATTTTTACTTAAAAAGGTAAACAGTCATTTATCGTCCAATTAGATGCCCGTGAATCTGTAAAAATCAACAAATCGTCACAACTGTAGACCAGATCATGAATTCAAATCAGGATGTATAATGATGCACACCATTAAACATGCATTAATAAAGCAGGATGACTCACGGCGGGGTCTTTGACGCAGCAGGAGAAGGGCACTCCACAGCGCTCTCTGCTGGGGTTTGGCTCGGTGCAGTTGAAGTAGATGTTCAGGTCCCAGTCGTCGGGCCCGTGGGCTCCGCAGCATGACCACTGAGACGGCGGCAGCAGCAACAACAACAACAGCCAGCGATTAGGAAGCTGGTTCCAGGTTGCCTCTGATCGTGCCTTAACTGCTCTGTGGAGCCTGGCCTGTTAGCTTGGGTGGGTAGCCAGCTACAGATGGTGAGATGCTGGTGGCGGCGGATAGAGAGGATCTAATCGCCTTTGCGGTACGTTGTCACAAAGGCCGGGGTTTACACTACACAATTACCTAAACCGTATCATTCATATAATTGGATAATCATTTGAAGGAAATACAAATCACATTAATCATGAGATTTACTCTACAATCGCATTGGCTCACTGGGTCCCCTCTCTAAAAAAAATACATTCTAGAGATGTTCTTCTGGGCAGGAAACGTGAGCTGATTTTCTACCATTAGTAAAAATCCATGTTTCAGTCATTGTGTGTTGACTCACATATTCCTGGGCAAAGTCAATAAGATTCTGCAAGTCGATGTCATCACGGTAGGCCTTGACATTGTTGTTGATGAAAAAGTTGAGCTGGTCTTTGAGCCAGTCTTTAAAGACAAAGGCAAGGATCCCCGCCGTCAGCTCCAAGAAGAAGATCAAACTCAGGAACACGGAAAACTGGAAGGCACGTACAGAGAAAACCATAAATCAGTGCCTTCAGTCAGGGTTGTACGTACATCAAACAGGGTCCCGCTTTCTAAAAGGGATCGGACCACAAATAACCTCATTTCTGGCGTTTCTTGGGAAATGAGGAGAGCAGCTCTGACGTGTAGGTCTGCTTGTCGAGCTGCTACTTATTTGCAGAGCGAGAGTGCTGCAACCAAATAACCTGCTGTCCCAGAGGCGCCGTTATATCGTACCCTTTACAGTAAATGTAGGAGGAGACGGGGCTAATGATAAATGCACAGAAGCCACATCAGCTCCTCGCCCCGACTTACCGCTGCTAATGGACATTGGCTGGAGTTAATAGGCACTCGCAGTCGCAGCCAACAACAAGGCGTGTTTGTCTCCGTCACTCACGCGTGGTTGTCAAACGCAAACAAACCTCCCAGTGCTGTGCTGCCGTGGCTTCGGCGGCGAAAATGATCCCGATCTTTCTCACTAGACTGGACGCACGCACACAAAGTGTTTTGGGACGCCGACAAAGTTCAGATGCCCTTTTCTGATCATTAATCTCTAAACTTGGTTTAGTGATAAGAAAACGCATATTTATTGCCGTGCAACCAGCCAGAGCATTTGGCCCGGGTGAGTCACCTGCTGCAGTGCCAGCCCCGGCTTGGTGTGAACTGCGGAATTAAGGGGGCGTGAAATGTCGAGAATGGTGCCTGGCTTACAAATTTAAGCAGTAAGGTGTTCTCTCGGAGTGCTCCGATGCAGCCGGCAAATCCCAGGATGAACATGACCCCTCCTACGACGATGAAGAGCCACACGGGGTCAAAGCCTCCTAGGTCTGTGATGGTTGACAGATTGGAGAGAACGCCCTGGAGGGAGTGAGAGGGGGGGGGGGGAACAAAAGGAGAGTGGTGAAAATTCTGACTACAACACTTCCAAAGAAAAACCTTTCTATCTCTACTACAAGGTACCAGCAATAAAACAGTTGACCTGCACAGCAGAAACATATATTAAAAGGCAATATTATTATTTGATTAGAACACAAAGTGTTTCGCTTTCTAAATACATTTTATATAATTGCATAAAGTAATTACGTAACAAAAGAAATGTTCTTTGGAAGATCTCTGTCCAAGTGGCTTTTATCAGACGAGGCAGTTAGTTTCCGAGCCTTTGGCGAACAATTACTGCCAGACACCGGCCCTTCCTCTCCGCGCATCCTGCCCTCGCGGGCCCCCCCGGGGCCAACGGGGCCCGACCTGCTTTCCTCCGGTCGGCATCGCGCCTCGCGACCCCACAGCGCTCAGACAGCGGTGACAGCTCGCGCGCCAAAAGCGCGGGGCTCACTGGAAGAGGAGTCAGTGTCGCGTGGGATCAGGCGAGAGCGACAGGTGCAGCGAAAGCTTGTTGTGGTTCTTGCATCATCTCTCACCAACTCTTTCTATATTTCTCACCCATCTTTAAAGCGGTGTTTGCGTGCGCTCGGTTAAGGCATGCGGTTTGCTCGCCAAATACAGTTCACATGTCAAACAATTGCAGCTAAAGCCCGAGAAGCCTTAAAAAAAAAAAGAAAATCACAATCGGCATTAACACCATGTTGTCGAATGGTGGCCATGTTGGGGAACATATGAGCCAGAGCCGGGTCAGACAGAGTTCTCCTCATGTTAAGGAGCACCACAGGACGCAGGCATAAGAGGGCATTCACGTTTTCATGGCGTTTTCTGCAGAGTAAAGTGCCTTCATTTGAATTGAAGCATGAAGCAGAGAAAACCCATGTAGACGGGCCGAACGCTGCGGGCCGGAATCCGATCCTGGTCACCGAGACCCGAACTCATCGAGACCCGCCATTCATCATTCGCTCCTCAAACATTCACGCGCGTTCCACAGGAGGTTC
Organism: Pungitius pungitius; assembly: GCF_949316345.1. Classification (NCBI taxonomy): domain Eukaryota; kingdom Metazoa; phylum Chordata; class Actinopteri; order Perciformes; family Gasterosteidae; genus Pungitius; species Pungitius pungitius. The sequence continues at coordinate 31,792,853 of NC_084901.1, forward strand.
TCGGGCCGCTTGGCACAGAGTCCACAACCAAGCGATACTAATCAGTACATGCTTCCACGCTGGCGCAGCGTTTACTGAACAGACCGGAACCATTTCTGGCTAATTAATGAGCAAATTGGCTGTTAACTCGATAGGAAGGAGTTTAAAATGTGGCCACGATCCACTGCACGTGAGAGATTAGCGGCAGCAACTGATACTATGCTGTGGAAAATGAACAGATTCACAGATTTCCTGCAAATCATCGTGTGAGGGGGGGAAAGGCCCCAAAGTCCAGGTAGCTAGGGGTCAAATGTGTTTCCAAACGGTCACAAATCACACTTCGGCTGCGGCAATATAATCAATTTGGACGACCATTATATGCTAATGTGTCTCTTAGTGCTACGAAGCGTTACAGGAACGTTGCCTTTATTTTTCACGCCACTTTTCTTAAAAGCCAGGTTTTCACCGTACTTAGCCCCGCCGGAGTGGAGAGAGGAATTTGACCTCTGCTGATGAGGATATTGTGTTGCATGGTGCACGGTGTGTGTTTGTGCGACGTGTTAACTTACCTTCTCCGCCCATGCCCACAGACCTACGGCCAGGAATGCGGCTCCTAGCAACTGTAAAACAAAGCGAGAAAGGGAGTCACTTTTCTTCACTGAAAGGAGCGGCGCCAAAACAAAAAACAAAAAAAAGACGTTCAATACTCAAGACTATCAAACAAAGGGAAAGCCAGGAAACACGTTTTTTTTCTTTGACCAATTGTGACGGAGCGCTAAATCAGAATTGATAAAACCGCACACACACACACACACACACACACACGCATATTCCTGGTAGCCCTTTTAGTGTCTGCTGTCCAACTCCGATGTGGGTGCGGCAGTAGGAAAAAGGTGATGTCATGGATGACTGTGGAAGAGCGAAATCTCTGAGCGAAAACAACCTTCTGAAAAAAACGGGCAGATAATGGAGGTCTCTCAGTTTAGTTTGGGAAGCACTGCGGTGACAGCTTGAGATCAACCTGCGTATGTAAAGAAACTCAGACGTATACTGTGGCATAGACATATAATTGCTTTGCCATTATAGCCAGGAATTTAATTCTAGTTTTACAAGTGATAAATTCATTCCACACCTGATTTTATAGAGATCAAGAAGGAATGCACGTCTTGAGACTTAACACACTTCTATCATCTAACATCTATCAGGGGAACCTGGAGGAACGTGGGGATCCCGTCTCCATCACTTTAGTCCTGACATCAAGTTGAACTTCACTAAGAATACATTGTCATTTGTGCTAATGCGGATATTGAGGTATGGCAATAATTGTATGTTCACTTTTATAAAAATGGAAATCTTTATTTCATTCATCCAACGCTGATCGTTGCATTTATCAAATGATTTAGATGCGGAAATGCATTTTGCTCTTCAGCTGTGTTGTTGCGTATACGATTGAGTTCTAAATTTCAAAATCTAAGACCCTTCTGTTCATGGATTTGGAATTAGGAAGTTTTACTCAACCAAATGTTCTTTATTACACAAAGAAATTAAGCTCAACAACAGTACGGGTTTCAGTAAATGTTGCCTTTTTTGGTAGTGTTGTTTCATTGGTATTATAATATAGTCCAATCAACTGCTTAACTGCTACAAAGTGTCATTCCTCGGGGATTTGGGAAGTAATGAACTTAACTGAGGCAAACCATAATGACAGAGCCGGAAGTATAATAGCTTCATTGGATTTGGATTAAATCATATTGTTAGGAAGCTCGCCCCCCCGCCAAAGATGCATAGTCACCTCATGAACATCATCTTATTCAGAGACCCGTGTGCAAAATGCACAGTATGTAACAAGCTAAACGTGGCAGGGTTTTGGTACCTCACGCAATAATACTCATTTATTTTTAAATAAAAAAAAATCAAGCATTAATGTTATTGAATCCGGCATTGGACAACATAACACCCGTATGGGCTTTATAACACTGCTTTGGATGGGATTAGAGTTCCATTTAGGGGTCTGGACTTTCTAAACCTGCAGCACACAATGTTGTATCCTTGAGAGAACACAGGTCTTCATTCCTCTGAAGTCTTCTTCTTATCCAAGTTTAGGAAGACATTTAGTACATGGGGATTTTTTTTTTTTTAAACAAACATTTCCTTTCTGCACTTTTTAAAATCATATCTTCAAATAGCAATCAAGCCAGAAATGTCGACATCTAGAAATTGTGTCCTAAATGTCCTAATTTCAGCCAAAAATGGGCTCGATGCCTTCTTGTAGGCCTCTCCAGAGACGGAGGAGAAACGCTGCTCTGCCAGTGGCCACGCAGATTACAGATCTACTTTGTGTTTTAGGAGGACTTTGAGAATGAAGTTACCGTTACTGCTCAAGTATACATTCTAGATCACTGCTGACTGAACAATCCAATTCATGGTTAGTTAGGATTTCCGAAGTAAAAATAAGATTGGGCAATTAAAAGCCATGAATTTAGCAACTGCTTCTGTAAAATAATAAAAATAATGCTACTTTTGTTTTATATAGCGCTTTTCTTGCTTCTCAGACGCTTTACACTATACATCTAAGTAAGGGATAACATACAGATATATATATACAGAAAATATTTAATAAAATATTTTAGGGCTCAGGCCCTAATAATAGGAAAATAGAACTGGAGGAAACTGGAGAATGAGTCATGTAGGGGTTAGCATTTAAAAGAGAGTTTGACAAAGGACCAGGAATGTTGGATTTTTCCAATCTTTGAAGCTTCCCAAGACGAGCCGTTGGGATATTCTCCTCTGTAACCATGGCCTAAATGCTCGTCTAAACCAAGGCTTTCTTTACAAACTAAACACAGAAGCATGAACACAACACTTGGATTGGACTTGTTCACCAGAACGTTGCCCTCAAATGGGAAACAAGTTCACAGCGTTGAGCACCTGGTTCCTCATCATAATATAAAAACTGCCATTCCCAATATCAGATGTTGATTTCTAAAATTGTGAGCCCCACTAATGATGCTGCACTAATATTGATTATTGCAGCATAAAAAAAAAACACGTGTTTATCAAAATACATTGTTTTCTACATGTTGTACCTAACGCCTGCCCAGCGTGACATAGCTGGTGTACTTCCTGTCTAGTTTCCATTGTTCTGTCCTCAACAGGGAATCCGGAGATGAGGAAACGTTTGAACATTACCAGGATATAGTGCTACTTTGATCTGTTTGAGAAACAGTATCCATTGAGGCGAGAGCAGACGTTTCTGGTGAGACGAGAGCACAGAATCCACGCGGCCATCAAGTGTATCGTGCAGTATTGCGTGTTAGTTTAAATACATATACAACCATATAATCCCTTTTCCTATTTCTCCAGTTTGTTTATTCCTAAAGCTAGAATTAAATTTAAAAAAAAAACAACAGTTCACTCGGATGCTCCTAAAATAAAACAGCAGCCAGAAACCAGAAAAGTACATATTCCATATCACCACGTGGGTTACTTTCCGGTCAAAAGGAATACTTGTATTTAGCCGTGGTGGCCGCTCATTCCACACTCCTACGCACAAAGTGCCTTTGCACGACTTCTTTCCACAGCATCATCTGCAAAACAAACTCCCCTCCTGGGACAACCAGGTTTGATTGAAGTGAATTTGACTTCGTGAGTACATTGAAACCGAACTGAACCTGCTTTTGTACTGTTGTTGCGTCATCACCTTTTATCTCACTTTTCCCCACACAGTGAGCAACGGGAGTCAAATTCAGCTCAGTCGGTGGCATCAAAACACACCCTGTGCTACACTCTATGCTTCCCTAACACCAAAATAGTCTCCAGATTATCAGTGCTTTTTTAAAATTCTAACTTAATTCTGTATGGGATTCACATTCATCGCCTTGGATTAAACCATAAAACTAGGAAAGGAGCAGAACTGTGCATTTGTTCTTGCATAGTTTAAACCTCATTGCCTGCATGTATTTGCCGATTGTTCTAAAAGCCCAGAGGATTTTTTTTTTTGTACATCGCACCTGCTCTAGGAGGCAATTTGTTCCCCTTTCTTCTGTACATTTGGTTCCATCTAATCTATGCCTTGTTGCCACCTAGTAAATTAACAAAATCTGGGACTAGATGTCCCTGTACTCGTGTCGTTATTCAAATCAAGCTGCTTAATTGTTCTGTCAAGTGCTACTGCAACTGCTGCTACTGTGTGTGCGTGTGTCCCAGAGCGACGGCTTCTTGAGGATACGGAGAGAGAAAGAGAGAGAGAGATTATCAACACTTGAGAAGAGGCCTCCTTAAGCCAGCTGATCACATTAACCTCAACTAACCAGCAGACAAACCAAGCTCCGTGCTGTCGGGGCAGACACAACAACACGAAGACTCACGGTGTGTGTGTGTAGACTTACTCGAGTGTGACTCCCCTTTGGTTGACTCACTAACAAGCGGAATCTCTAATGAGGCCGGATTTAGCTGTGGATGTAGCTTGAGTGAAGGCTGTCCTCCACCTGCGATGTGATGACTCCACGTCACACTTGAACCGGAAGTTGCCTAATAGCACACTGCCTGCATCCATCCATCCAACCAACCAACCAACCAGCTCTTAATTACATCACGCAGAGCTTCCAAACATTTCGGCAGCTCGAGCACAAACAAATGCTTAATCGTGTGGCCGTGAGGAATGTGTTGGTTTGTGAGAATGTGGCTTGTTTACAGGTGAGAACTCACACGGTTCTACTGCTCCATTTTGTGCACAAAGTTGAGGGCCTTAAAAGCATTCTGTCTCAATTTGGGCAGCATTTTTCAAGCCTGACAAGATCTTTATGGGAAAGACGGACAGGCTGTTTTGTGGAAAATAACCCCCCATCGCTCTATATTTTGGCAGTGAACTAGCTTGTCCGTTAAATCAGGTTTTGCAGCGCACAGACAAAAGAACGTCTTCCAGCAGTTATTAACGGAAACAGCCAGCGAGCTGGAACTTGTTTGACTGTTTCAGAGCCCCTTCCTTTTGTAAAATCAACTCGTGTGTCGGTCTGTAACAAAAAGAAGAAAAAAAACCTCGGCTGCAACGCGTTTTTTGGCAGGTCAGATGAGCTCAGTTTGTCACACTTACACAGGCTATGTGATCCGTCACAGATCACAGCGCGACACTCCTACGTTGGAGGGCTGAGCGTTGGGGAACGAACGGGGAAGGTGGTGACAAAAGGAGGAGCAACGGGAAGAGATTCAGTTGCACGTGGACCCCGTGTGACCTAATGAGTCCGTCAGAACGAGTGGAAACAGAATCCCACCCCGTCCCACAGTCTTTGTTACCCCCCCATGCGTCTTTGTGCGTTTAGCGGGCGTGTCAGCGAGAGAAACAATGGTGTCCCACTGAGGCCGAGTACTATAGCAGTGGAGGGGGGGGGGGGGGGGTTGGGGAGGGTGACACGCCATTCCATCACCCACAGGCGTTAAGACACACCACTTGCAATGCAGACGGGTGAGGAGGGGGTGAGGAGACGGAACAGAGGATCGTTTCAGACCGAGGAGGGATACGTATGGAGCGGGCATTGTGAAGGAGATGTGGGAGAACTTGCCAGTGACCCAACAATGCAAATGGGATTCATGTCATTTCTCAAAACACAATGGTACAGATCCTTACTACCAAGAAAGGAAGGGCGCCATCATCTCTAACAGCTACGCGCATACTTAAATCAAAGCATCACACACAAAATAATGTTATTTTAAGCCACAAAACAGGCATTTTAAAGAGACTGGTAACACAATACTATATATATATATATATATATATATATATATATAGAGAGAGAGAGAGAGAGAGAGAGAGAGAGAGAGATTTCAGAGCAATATGAAAGGAAAGCAGCAGGAAGCTGGAGGACACATAAAAAGAGTGGTCTGCTAAACCAAAATGAAATGTAATAAATTAAAGCTTTGAAAAGAACGTTTGAAAGAATCATAGCACACCAAAGAGAAAGAAAATTAATTTGTGACTTTCTCTGACTAGAACAATCCAGTAGATGAACAAGTTGATCTGTTGAAGTTCACAACAACACTAAAACCAGTAGAAAGAAGATGAGCAACAACAACACGTTGCGAAGTAAACGTGAATTCGTTTGTGGGGAATCACTGAACTTAACGTTACGTCCTCATGCGCCAACGGCCAGACAACTTTAGCCGAACATTGACTAAGACTTTAAGTTAGCAACATGAACTTTATTTCCTTTACGATTTTGCCAAGCAAACAATAAGACTTCGTCACTCACCCAGAATAAAATGTTGAATCCAAACAAGAAGTATTTCACGCAGCAGCTGACTTCGGCTCCTTTAAGATGATGGTGTTTTCTACTCATTCTTCCAAGTGTAGTGGGGCGCTAACTGCGAAGCTAACAGTTAAGGTACTTTAAAAGCTTGGCCAAAGCTGCACTTCTTGAACAAGCGACGGCCCGGTCTGCCGGCCCCATCAGCTAGAGTCACCCGAAGCCGGGACAGCAATAAATGGATCAAACATATGCGGCTAATTAACTTCTCCTCGCGATGACCGTTAGCTCACTCGGCTAGGCTAGCTGGCCACTTCTGTGGTTAGCATTAGCAGCTAACAACAACAAATGCAAAGACACTCATCTGCCTTTCAGTCGATATTATTCTCACACCGGAAGAGAGGGAGGGAGAGAGAGGGAGGAAGCTGGTGGGCTTTTCAGTTAAACGTCTCCTCCATTAACTCCGTGGCATCTATCGCCCGTGGAAGTGATCATCGTGGTAGTTGTGTGCTGTGAAAACAAGCCCCTGCTGTCAAACGAGGAAACAATTGCCTCTCTCGCCCTTTCCACCTCACGAGCGCCCCCCTGTGCCTCAAGGAAGTTAAATGACCCCATCGGTGCTCCACTGTGTTTCAGGTTAATGGATGTGCAGGTTCAGCAGGGATCGCAGAGTTTTATCACGCAATCGATGCAAAATAGAGAAAAAACAATCAACAGTGGTATTTTAATCACACGGTTCACAGAGCATCTTGTTGTTAATTCACCCATCCGAGGCAAGTTAGTCGTATAATGTTATGTTTCTATCCCGTTCTTTATCTTATGGACTCATTTATATTTGGCAACACATTAAAAAAAGAAGAGGAAAATAAGGAAGGACTTTTGAAAGGGAAACAGCTCTCAAACCTGCTGTACAGCTTCTGACTACATGCCACTTTATTTGCAGTTTCCTTGCAAACATTGCACTATTTGAACTAAATGAAATCTGTGATATCTAAAAAGATATTCCCTTTCCCCCCAACAAATCAACTGTGCTAAGATGACATAACTGTAATCACAAAATGTGAGCGCTGAAGTTGTTAAGTTGTTCCCTGCTCCTCTGATGAGACAAAATCCATGTATTGAATATATTGAATGACGCTAAGTAGATGGACTGAAATTGTATCCTCCTTTTTTTCCCATTGTATTATTTTCTGGCTTTATTTTACAATGCTATCATCTTGAATAAATACAAATGAGAGTCTATATGAAGTGTTTGCAGCTGCAGGTACACAATCAGTTTAAACAGTGATGCCTAATTGGAACTTCTGTCCTACAGATGGCAGTCTATGAACCTGTGATAAATGTCACTTAGTTATCACTTAGTTATCTTTTCACCCCAATTACTTGCTGTAAGAGACATTGCATCCACTTTAATGCATTTAGAGGGTCTTGCATTGACAGTAAAGCATGACACAAAATTAAAACCAAAGAAAAACTTCCCAAATTTGTTGGTGATCAAGCACTGTGTAATGACCTAATGGTGAGCCAAAGGTTGGGTAATTATGTTGTAATTAAATGAATCCAAGTGGTGTGTTTGTAGTTAAAGTAACTAAAAATATATACAATTCATAGTACCTCAACTAATAAACTGCATTCAAATATGCAAATTACATTACACGTTTTAGTAGAATGAACTGTTGAAGTGCATGAAGGGGTTATGTAAGGATGAAGATGAAGTAGAAATCTTTGTATCAGTGGCACTGTATAGGATTACTGCAATCCTAAATCTACTGCAGCACTAAAGTATTTTAATTGATCCTAAATAAAATAGAGAAAAATGAATTAAATAAGTATAATTCAGTGAAGAATTGGGTTGTATCTGAAATGATGTTTGTGACCCAAATAACGTTTCGTTTTGGCCATAAAGTTAGAGATACAAATTAGTACACAAAATACAATGATTACTTTGGGTGTTTGGGGATGTCAGTGGTGTTTAGTGTGTTGAGAGGCAGCCCAGGTTGAAACCAATCCATGACAGCAATAAACATAATCTTGCTGAAGGAGCCAGGTCACGTATAGCAGATGTCCCTGTCACTCAAAACACACAGAAGTAAATATTTAGAAATGTCCTTATGCTTTTGACCTTCACGTCTGTGACAGAAGGAATGGTCTGTTGTGTTTGCTGTTTCAGGACCGGGTAAGATGTAAATTGTGTGAAAAGAAAGCTAGATGTGGTTTGAATTTAGCAGTTGGTTTTCAAGCTATAATTTCCACGATTCTGTAAACATATTTAATTGCGCATGAAGGTTCTCATTGTTATGTATTCGCTTGTTTTATTTTTGAATGATACATTTGAGCAAATCAAGTTCGAAACAATCCAGCCATTAAAATGGACTGAACATAAGTGCAAATAAAGTACAAAAAGACATTTCAGACCACACAGAGAATATATTTAAAAGAGATAAGTATGTATTTAAAATACAATCCATTGCTCTCATTGTTTTCTCACAAACCCTTAGAATAATGTCAAAACAAACATACTTTTATCCTTTTTTTTTACAACTTGTTGTACCTTCTCTGACATACACACTTGCTCCTGAACTCCATCCAACCAATATCCTTTGTATAATAAGTGAAGGCTCCAAAAATGTTAGTTTGTCTCTCATGAATAACATTACAGGTGGTCCGCAAAAGCAAGAAATGGACGAACATTAATCTCCAATATGAGTATTACAATCAGTATGCCATAACATTTGCAGGTTGACAGCCAATATTGAATTGGTTGTCGGCAACGTTTAAACCTTATCAATAAAACCTTTGTCATCATGGAAACAGTGTTTGATTGAACAGGTGCATCGATGCCTCATCAAACCACCACTTTACCATTCTCCTCCACCTCATGCTCTCGTTATTCTGTACAGTTTACATTCGTTTTAGCAAATGCAGTACATGAAGCAGCATATAACATACATGACGAAACAGTGCTTATTGTTTTGATTACTACACAGATATAATAATGCACATCATTTATTTCCAATTGCTTGAAATGGATTAAATGTGTTGAAGCCTGTGACCCTGTGATATAATGTGAATAGCATGTGTTCCATTTACAACCGTGCTTTTATCATGGAAAAAATATATGGAAATTCCTTTTACCCAGTCTAATCTAACGCATTGTTTACCATATGGTTATATGTTATCCTTTACTAATGTAAATGAGAATGCCTTAAAACAAAGTACTGTACAGTCCAATGAGCTATAGATTCACACAATACTCTTTCAATACGTCTCTTCATAGCCTACTTTTAAATCCTTTTCCCATTTTGACATGCATCAGACCAGAAAACATGATTATTATTCACCGATAACAATAAAACCGGATTAACTTAAGCACAATGTAACTTGAACTGTGAATACGAGTGTACATGTTTTGTGTGCAGGTGTAGTACAATATGAACTGAAGTGAATTTAAATATCTTTGGTAACTGTATGTTAAGACTTTTGGTATTAGGAAAGAGTACACAATTCAGTAAGTGTGTTATGTAAAACCTTGTTCTTGTCAGTCCTTACTATAGATGTGGGTCATATAAAATAATATTGCTAACTTGACACAACATTTACCACTGACCAGGGTCCTTACACAAAGTTAGAGAAACATATCTTCTCATACTGATTAAATGCCATTAGATTTTTTTTTGTTTCTGGTTGATCCAAAGCCCCAAAAGTCTATGAAAACTGAACTCGTGCTTTGAATTGGCTTTCTGTGACATCCTCACAGGTCAGTGGAGATGGTGCTTCTCTTCACCCTCAGGCTACCGCCCCAGCCACGCGGACAGGTGTTGTAGGAGTGCAAGCCAGGCGATCGGAGGCCGGAGTCTTCCGACTCGACGGAGGCGTCCGAGTCGGTGAGGGAGCGAGTGTTGTAGAGCCTCACAGGGGAGCAGATCCTCTGCGTTGGTGTCAGAGGGGGGCTGGTGAATGTTGGAGACTGGGCACCAAATGCCCGCGACTGGAAAGGGCTGATGGGTGGTTTGTGACAGTCATAGCCATGGTGGGAACTTCCAAGAGGTGAGATTGGGAGGCTGTGACCGCTCAGTGCTCCAGGGGAGGGGCTGTTTTTACGTTTGGCTGCATTGATGATGTTCTTAGCCAGGAGGCGGTGGTTGGCTTTAGAGTCTGGATTATTAACAATGGGGGACATGCAGCGACTGTCTTTGGACGGGGAAATCCGTGAGGTGGCCGAGGATGTGTACAAAGGTTTAGTGGCCTGGAAGGGTAAACTGGTCTGCGAGAGTGCAGGAGACTGGGAACGTGAGCCCCAAGGAGGAGAGACAGGGGTTGTATAGGTAGATATTTGGGTGGGCCTGGAAGACGGAACAAAGGAAACAATCGAAGACTGGTTACCTTGGCTTACCATTGGGGACTGGCATCTGGATCCCCAAGGAGGAGATAGTGGGGATGTGGCTGTAGGTGGTTGGGAGGGTCTGGATGTGGACATTGAGGCAAAAGTGGAGAACTTGGTATTCTGGCTCACCATTGGGGACTGGCTTCTTGAACCCCAAGAAGGAGAAAGAGAGGAAGTAGTCGTAGACGTTTCGGGTGGTCTGAAACCAGGATTGGAGGAGATGCTGGAGGACAGGTTATTCTGGCTCACCATCGTGGACTGGCATCCTGAACCCCAAGGGGGAGAGCGTGGGGAGGTGGCTGTGAATGATTGAGAGGGCTTGGATGTTGTAGTGGAGGTCACTTTGGATGACTGGATATCCCGACTGGCCATAGGGGATTGGCATCTTGTACCCCTGGGAGAGGATACAGGGGAAGGAACTGGGCGGCTAAAGATGTTGGTGGAGGGACGATTCGTTTGGAGGCTGGGAGTCCAGGTCCCAGTGGCAGGGCCCTCAGGGCTGCTGAAACGTCTGGTGAGGCTGGGCGTCCTGGTCTTCGTGGAAGTCTCACTGGGAGATTCAACTGGGAATGTGTCTTTAGTCTGTAGATAAATAATGTATTTTAGACTCTTGGAAACACACATCAAATGTTCAGCTTGATACATAATAATGATGTTAAATAGTGTTAGTACAATTTGAATAAATACATGTCCTCTTGTTTTTTTTTAAGGTTTTGATTTTACCATGACTTTTCTGCACAAACTCACCAAGTGCAGTGCAACTGCTAACCCTATTAAATAAGAAACATTTTAATTATGCTAGGTAATTTTGTTTTGGAAATATGGCAGCAATGTGTCAAGCCATAGTGGCATTTAGGTCATCTCTATGTAGCATCTTCTTCTTCTTCAATAAGCCTGGCTGCCAGCACACACGGACCCGATCTTTAGTGTCTCTCTCAGGTTACTGTCATCTGGCCGTCCTGAGATGGCTAACCTTTACGACGTATGAAGTTACTTGACTAAAGCAAGAGCAGCATTTCATCCTATGCATATAATAATTAAGTAAATCTCCACTGTTGATAATAATAGTCTTTAGCGTTGTACACTGAACTGCTTAACTCAGTGTCCTGAGAAACTATGTCTTCTTAAGATTAATGTTACTGGTCACATCTCAAACGTTCAGTGCATCTGTTAAAGAAAAAAAGGTCATAGGTCAAACCATTTGCCTGAGTATCAACGAGTACAAGGGGCAGGTCTTAACATGAACACATATTTCAAATTCTTATTGAAGTGTAAAATATCTTGGAATTCCAAGCTGAAATAACTAAATGTTCCATCTCCCAAAATAGATTTGTCAAATAATCTATTTAACGCAAGCAGTGCATTTAATGGTGTGTTGAGGTGAGGCAGTGATTGGAGAGGAGTCAGGAAAAGGAAATAACAAACATTAGGCGGTGGAATTAATTGTTGAAAGCCAGTGAAGTCAGGAAATGAGAAAAAGGAGAAAGAGGTCATCGAAAAGCATAAAGTTTTAATCAGAGAAGGAAACACTCAAACACACAGAAATCAATCATCACAGACAGGATAATAGCAAAAGAGGGCAGTGAATCAAAGTTTATGAAACTAAACAAACATACACCCTTTAGTCAAAAATAATGTGGATATATGATGTCTTTAGAAAAAATGCCTTTTGGAATTACTGCTTTAAGTGAAAAAAAACCAATACATATGTAGGTCTGTGATGCCAATTTGTATGCAGCCTGTAGTTTGAAACATCAAAGCGACCGAGATCACAACCTTTTGCAGAAAAGAGAAAACTACCCTGAAGACATAAAGACATAAAAGTTCTTTCACTGCAACTTTCTTGTCAGTGAGAAGCATTAACTTGCAAAGCATAGATCATAAAGCAGATGTCAGACCATCTGTTAAAGTGCTTTGTGGAGCAGCATCCACTGGTGCCCACAGAATTGGGAGACAAAGTGGAAAAAGTGTGAGGTTATTTCTCATAATAGTTTTAAACTTGAAAAGGGATGTATTTTAGGACTTAAATGCTTTTGAGAATTTGGATATAGAATTTATCTGAAGGCACATTTTTATTTAAACCAAGAGTAATTACTGCTATTTATTTATTTTTTAAGTAAAAATAATTATTAGAGATTCACTGAATAGAGCATTTTGTTAGGAACAGAAGGTCTTATCCTTACTGGTAAGTATTCCATACCATTTTATACCTAAAATGCAAGCGTTAGTACTAGAAGAAGGCATACGTTGAAAAAAAGAGTGCAGACAATTTACAAATTCAACACTGCAAAAGACAGTTTTCATTTTCCAACCTCCCCTCAAAAATAGTACAAAGAGGGTCTCCACACCTGTGGTGCAATCCCAGCCTTCTTGGCAGAAAACGTGGGCCTTGGCGCCTGGAATCCTGACCGAGGAGAGGACACTCGCTCTGGAGAAAAGGCTGCCACCGGGGAGCTGATCCTCGGATCCCCAAATGCTGGTTCCTGTCGGTATTCTTCTCGTTCTCTTGTGGGGCTGAGAGGCAGCTGTGGGGACATACACTGGGTAGTGAAGTGAGAACCAGGGTTATTAGGTAACGAAGCCGTTCTGGAGAAAGACCGGGTAGACATCAGGTTCTTGGACTGCGGTGCTCCTCTGGGCAGGGTGCTAACGGGGTCCTTGACTGGGTTGAGGATGAAGAGGGAAGAGGAAAGCTGGTAGGGCCGGTGCTTCGACAGGTCCATCTCTAGTTTGGAGCAACCATTTTCCAAAGGATGGGGCTCCGGAATTGGCTCCGGTGGTGGAACTTTTTGTCTGGACTTTGGCTTGACTTCTTGTTGGGTCATTAGGTTTTGTGAAAGTTGAGCACTCATTTCTGAGTTTTTAGCAATGGCCTTGACCCTACCAGGCATGTTTGACGGGTATACCCAAGACGGTGGCAGAGACATTGTGGGAGAAGGAGACCTCATATGTCCCGCATTTTGCTTCTCAACAACGTATTTCTCCATCCTGGACTGACGCTTGGCAAACAGCTCAGCCCCCTTTCCTGACACATTGCTGAGGTTCTGCTCCGGCCTGTGCTCTGCCCTCGGGTGGGTCTTGGAGGTCTTGAGGCAGGATGCCCACTCGGGAGCTCTTGTCTCGTCGACCCTGTCCTCTTCCTTGGCGAGGAAGTTGGAGGCCTCAGCCCCCAGCGCCAGCAACTCTTCTTCGGATGCTGGCTCAGGCACAGATCTATGTCCATGTTTCTTTCTTTCATCCACCCCTTGCACCAGAGAGAGCAGCTCAGGGTTTGGCGCTAACACCGTCTTCTCTTTGAATGTGAACATCGACTTCCTACTTCCCCTTCGCACAGCCCCCTCTTCAAGTATTCCCGTTTTTATGTGTGGCATTAATTTCCTCTCTCCACTAGGCTGCTGAAAAAAGGTGGAGGACGCCGGGGCGGTTGGGGGCCCGTAATGCGGCATGGGCGGGTACTGAGACACAGAAGACACAGGGAACTGTGGTGGTGGGTCAAAGGAGGGAGACATAACTGGAGACACTGGAGACAGACTGGAGTAGTAGCTCTGCTGAGGTGGGTTTGCAAAGGTCGGTAGTGGAGGTGTGGGATATGACGGAGGCGGAGGTGGAGGTGACAACGCCAACGGTTGAGGGGCAGAGGAAGCCGGGAGAGGAGGAGTGGCATAGGAAGGCGGCGGGGGGATTTCCATGACAGGGTTTACCGCCTCCGGGGACTGCACTGTCAGTGGCGAGAAAAATGGCCTGGCAGTTCGATTGATGATGGTGCTCGTCTGTTTGGATGTGGGCACAGAAACCCTCTCCGTTCCAGAGGTGCTCCGGCAGCCGTTATTAAGCTTTCCTGCAGGAGCTGACCCTGTGTGGCCCCCATGTGTGTCTGCCTCCCCTTCGTCATGTCGCATCAGCACTGGATCAGTATTATTACTTCTACTGGGATTATCATCCTTGAATTTGTCCTCATGGATTTGATCCTTTTCCACCTCTTCTTCCTCCTGCTCCTCCTTAACAGGGAGGAAATGTCTCTCTTGGATAACAATGTCCTCCACCTCGTCGCTCTTGTGAAAATCCTTACCTCGATCCTCCATGATATCACCTACCGAATGTACCCTCCCAGGGGGTGACAATAGTGGCTTAGCAGCACTATTCTTTAAGTTCAAGTCTTGATCCTTTTCCTCAGTGCTCCTCTCTGCCCATTTTAGCTTGTTAGATGAACCGTCTGCATTCTCAGCTCCGTCCCTCCCTGACCCCTCTCCACAGCTTTCCAGGGTAAAGGCGCTGACCCTTTGCTTGCGCCGGTTGAAGAGCTGCACGCCTCGGGAGCTCGAGTTGGAGGGGACGTTGAGCTGAGCAGCAATGATATGACTTCTGACACGAGCCTCCTTCAGCTCCTTCTCGGATAAACTGGCACTCCTCGTCAGATCTGAAGGGAAAGAGACAGTGAGTAGCCTACAACAAACATGGATTTTTTGGGGATTTTCTAAAGAAATGGATCAAACAAATGTTCAAACAAAGACAACTCCCTCAACATCCAATTAAAACATATTGCTTTAAACAAAGAGAGAAAACCCGCGGGGACACATTTTTATCAAGTCTGAGATTAAATATTCTCTTAAAAAACCCACACAAGAAGTTTCTGCGCCATGTGCTTTTGATTGTTCTTTACAGTCCTTTTGACTGCAACCAATCCAGCGAGAAAAAAAATCTGCTCTGTGGACACTTGACCCAGCAGAGTGAGCTGCAGACCAAGAACAGACGTGGGCAAAGGAAACATTTTAATAAGCTTATTGACTTAATAAAAGGATTCACGTCAAGTACTAAAGAGGAAAACGGTCTATTGTGTCCTACACTGATGTTGCTGGTTTGCTGATTGGCTTGAAAACATGGCAGTGTTCAAATTAACGGTTTGTTTTTGAAGCTTAAGAGCTCCAGCAGGCAGCAGAGCTATTTCCTCTGCAGTCGTCCCTCCCTGAGCATTCCTCCGCCGCTGAGAAAACTCCCTGTGTGAGCTTCCAAAATGCCTTTGGTTTCCCAATGTACTTCATTTGTGCAATTTTGCTGCTTGAACACTTAATACAGCAGAGATGACATTGTTCAACTCCTTTCTAAACGTACCATACAATCAACTGCTCCCATCTTAAATATAGTGACTATATCAACCTACATAGTTAACCAGAGGAAAACGCTGCATTTCAGAATAAAAGTCATGGACTCTCTCCTTATTTAGTAAGGTAATGGATCCATAGAGATTATTCAATCTAGTTATGTGCCAATCACAATTAATAAGCATATGTTTATTATATTGTTATTTTAATATATAAAGATAAAAACAATAGTGGCAATTTGCATGATAGAACTTTGCAGGGTAATAGAGTGCACAAAATGACACCCTTTAAGTGTCGCTGGCTATTTCCGCATGGACCTTTTTCAATGGCAGCGTCAACTATGGTAATCACTCAACCTGACAGAAGTAAAAGGGACGTAACACCATTAGAGGGAGATTCATCAACCACCTTACATATTGTGTCAGCGGTATTTTAAAGTGTGAAAGTGTAATCACAATGACACTTTGAACAAGCAGTCTTCTCACAGCTATTGGCATGAGCATAAATCACCTCCCTTAATGGACTGCAGCAGAGGACCCACACACAGGTGCTTACTGTATTCTCAGCGCCTTTTATCAATATTGGTGGGGATGCGACAATGGGTCCCACATTTGTCATTTATTATTTCATTTTTTTCAATCGGTCAGAGCAGTGAGGCTTGAAATGAAATGTCACATCACTGTAAACATTTGGAAGCCAGACTGGTGGTCGAGCAGCACACGTGCAATGTGCGAATCCCCTCAACGGTTCAATTCATGCCCAAAACAAGTCTGTATTAAATGTGGACTATTTGTTTCACGTCAATTTATGATCTGATTGAATGACACCAACATCTTAATCCTAGCATTTACCATACATTGTAAACTAATTAAGATATGAACATTGAACCAATAAACGGAGATGAAACGGATGTTCTTCTAAATTACAACGCATTTTACACATGTCATGAGGAAAATATTACACAGATTAACTCAAAAATTCCACCAACTTTGGTAATAACTTTTTGATTCATGAGGGGAAAAATCCCTTAAGGGTTATGGACGGTAGCCAATGTCAGCAGTTACAAAAACAACCTAGTCAAACAAGTCATATTTCTTCACATGGCAGGCAATCACAAGTTGTTCATCAGGTTGATGTGAAGTATCCTAAAGTTAACCAAAAAATGTCATTTCTCTTGCTGGAATCCATTTTAGTGCTTGATCCCTTACCTTTTTCATGTTCAAAATCAGAGCTCCGCTGTTTTGTTGTACTTCCACAAGAGTTTTCAATTTAACTGCGTCTGATAGCTTCACGCCCCCTTTCTGCAGCGAGACACGGGATCGGATTTCTCTTCCTCCGCACTCTGGCACACAGTCGGGCAGACAGGGAGGGAGGTGGTCCGTGGAGCTGGAGGCTGGGCTGTCTGTCATTCAGCCTCCAGCTCTGTTTTTTCAAATCACCACCCACCTCCAGGGGGTTTCCTACTAACTATGAAAACAGAGACATGCCTTTGAGGAAAGAGCTCACGGCTTCTGTCTGGGTCTATGTTAAAGCATCTGCACTCTCTTTTGACAGGTCTGCAGAGGTATCCAATCAATGGCGAGCATTGAGCGGCTAATCTCTGTCTGATGTCCTGCGATGGCAGGGAAGTGTCCAGCCCTTGTCGCAGTCTTTGAAGTGGAAAGGGTTACCGGCGATAAAATGTGTGTATGGATTAGATCACTGAGACCCCAGAGATCCAGCACCTGACCCCTGCTGCCCCCGATGTCATTTCTGGAAATCGCCATGTAGCCGTGTGTGTTTTTTGTGCACTCTTCCCGACCGAGTGGCTGCCCTCGCCCGAACCCTGTGCTCCCTAAGCTCCGACCTGCGAGGGCAGCGTAGGAATTTCCTCTCCTCCAGCAGAGACAAAACTCAGCCCTCGGCGGTGCTGCAGGAACCTCCACTTGATCTGCACACGCCCCCCCTTCTGATATAGCTCATCGGTCGGCTCTCTCTCTCCGGCCCCTCATCCCTGCCTTGGTGAGAGCAGACGGAAAACTGCCCCCCAGCCGCAGGATTTAAATCAGGGGGCCAGCCCTGCACTTGTGTATCAAAGGTCAGATTACTCTGTCGGATGTTATCTTTCTCCGGGGCGATGGCTTTGGGGGTGAGCGGGATGACAGCCCCCGTGCGTGAATTGTGAAGCGATATGGAAAGACGAGGATTAAGCGAGGTCCTGGGATCCTCTCAGACTGAATGTGACTTAAGCTCTTGGTAGATCCCCATTGGAGGGAGGGGAAAAACCAAGCTCTGCTGCGCATACTGTTAGGTGTGTGTGTGTGCTACGGAAGGCCTCTGCAGAGGTGCAGTCCACTATTAACTGTGCTTCTGGGTTGTTTCTGGTGGCTCCATTTGAGGAAACCCATTAGTGATTAATGAGGGATGGCACCAGGTGCAGAGGCTGTAGATCTATATCGGGGACCAGTTATCTGATTGCCATGACCTTTCTGTTAAACTTCCACACATATACTTGTACTGTCTTTGCCTTGTACTGCCTCTGACAGGCTTGTCACAGCCCAGAGGTGATTATCCGGCTTTACAGCTGTTATTTCAGCGTTGTTCCATTTTTATATTTCTTACTTGACAGCTGCGAAAGTAAAAGAAAGGTCTGTAGAAGTTTCCCAAAATCTTTTACCGCAGGTTAGCCCGTTATCATTAGTGGCAGAGTTGCATATTCAAACTGACCTTTAGCAGTGATGTATGAATGCATTTCCATTGCTGTTGGGGCAGCTTGTATTTAAGGCATGGAAACAGATGTTTCATTGAAACTGTGTCAAGTTGCACTGAGGAGGCGGGGCTGCCTGTTTCCTCTATTTGCTATCTCGCCTCAGTTATAGGTCTCCTGATAGCGTAAAATAGCACAGTTAAACACACACTGAAGCATTGAGGTAGTGCCACAAACAACCCATGCCCACAAATATAATTCCAGATGCATTTTGTGTTGTGCAACCGAGTTACAATGTCCTGTCTTGCCACTCGCTCACTCCCTCAAGTAAGGACAGCAAACGAGAGGTAAACAAACACTTACTTGTTTTCCGGCTCATCTGTTCTTTGTTGAATCCTGCCGTCTCCCATGATGCATTGCACTCTGTCCCAGGAGTGTGCGTGTTGTGTGTTGCTTGCAGAGGTTTTCTCAATTCTCCTGGACAGCTCAGTCCCCTCCTAATCGACGTACGTCCCTTCTCCGTTTCCATTGCTATACTCAAAGTAAAATGCTGCCGCTTGCAGCAAAAACAAAAGCCCTCGACAGGGCGATGTGCGAGTGTTTCGTTCCAGTCAGCTCAATCTTCTCCCCTGATAAGAAGAAACTGTCACGGCAGTTGGAAGATGGAAGTATTAGTCCTCACTGAAGCAGTGAATATGTTTGAAAATGCAAGAAAACCCACGGAAAGGGACAAGGAAAGGAGTAGCTCAGCATTCCCAGTCGGGGCTTCCGTTTTCAGCAATAATCCTTCCTCGTGTTGTCCTGTTGTCAGCCAGAATTTGACTGAAAAAGTGTGCTCTTCTTTGGTTTTCATGAAGTATTATTCTCAAACTAACAGAACCTCCTGGGAGGGTCACCTCATATGTGCCTTGGATGAGTTCCCATGGACAGCTGCCACGAAAATTGCACAAGTTTGTTGTGCTCTTTTGGAATTCTTGCAAACAGGGCTGAGAAACAGTCCACTCTTTTCTTTTTGCATTTCTCTATTACTCCTTTTTCTTCTTTTCCAGACGTTGCTCTTCCTCTTCTGCTATTTTGGTCACCAAAACATGCTTTTTGTCTGCATCCCAATCTCCAGCTCGCAGATTATTTTTCTTTCGGAGAAAAGGATCTGCCCTTTATCTTGGAGTTCATAACTCCACAGTGACATGAAGGGGAACTGTGTATATGGCAGCTTCCTGCTGTTAGGTGCATGTGAGGAATAACATTTCACTCTGGAAAGGTCATTCAAGAGACTGCTTTGTATTCAGATCTTCAATGTATCCAACTAAAGTGGCTTTATTTTGGTCTTCTGTGTTATTTGTCATACATCAGCATCTGAAGGCAGGATGATTAATTCCCTTGTTTTCTTTATTAAAAAAAGCACAAGTGAGAGGGATTGTTCTTATTTCTTCTGGTGGTAGTTAAAGTTAATATCATTTACTTGCTATTTACTGCTTTAGTCTTGCGTCCAAAGCTGCAGCTGTAATTAAATGGATGCTATGTTACTGTTCTTTATCCAGTATTCATCACTGGGTCCGTTTTCTGTACCGTTCAACCTGCAAGAAAAAAGGAAATACAGCGGTTAAGATTCAGCATTCGATAAAATCTGATATTTGCTAGAACAAAAGCTGGATGTTGCATCTACCCACAAACGAAACGCTTTGGCCGAGAGCCGGTAGAAGAATCCTACATCCACAATATTCCATCGTCGCCCCTTTGGGAAAGGGCACGATTTTTAACACAATGCCTTGTAAAGGTTAAACTCTAATTTATTTGCAAAGTCCTGCAGATTTGACTAATTGGAGTAGTAGGCCAAACGAAATAAGAATAACAATTTAATATACTCTGTTTGGCTCATTTGATACTTTTAATGAGCACTGGCCTTCTAAAAGGCTTGTATTTGAAACTTGAAGTCTGTTTTTTAAACAATGAATGTCCAATTATCTGTCTTCACAGATAAAGATCAGCCTTTTGAACTGGATTCCAGCAAATAGGGTGGAAAAGGAAATGAGGAAATGTGGAACAGGGAATGAGGAAACGCCTTTATAAAAGTCGGAACGTGAGAAACCTGATGTTGCCTCCAAAGATTGAAGAAGGTCATAATTCAAAAGGGCTTTACGGTGGTGAATGTGCATTACACCCATCAAAAGCTTTATCTCTACCTCGAGGTCCGAGATGCGATACAGAACGGTGTAAAGACACAAAGATCGGAATGTTTAACGCTGACATATTTTGCATCCCTCCTGAAAAAGCATTTCATTAGCCTACAGTACCCACTGCCAAAGGTTCACGCTGATAAACGTGTGGGGGCGCGTCCTTTTCCTTGCTCAGGCTTGCCTCTCCTTGAAGCTGATCACAATTACATTAGTGTTTGCTCGTGAGTCACCGCTGTAACACTCGGGAGTGGGAGGTATTTACGGAAAACTGCACACATAATCATTTCTTATAAAATTCCTGTGAAGCAAAGCAAGCGTTCTGGCCTTCATCTTTTCCGAATGTGCATGAGCGCCATTAACTTGTTTTGCATTCCTTGGAGGTCTTCCCTTCACTTCCCTCTGACATGACAGCTGAGTCATGACCGTCTTTGGGATCCTCAGCCCCTAAATGCAATCAACCAAAACAAAACACTGCCCCCCACCCCCCTGCAAAAAAAAAGAAGAAGAATCCTTTTTGTTTTACTGGCGTGATCACGGATGACTGGAGATGAAGGCCGGCATTGTTTAGAAAAACTGACAACAGCTCTTTGATTCCAACAGAAGTGTTTGTTTCTATCTGGATCACATTTGGAGGCTGACGTCTTTTTAAATTAGCGCCTCATCTTACTACATCTCATCTTCATCCAAAGATGTCTTGTTTGCCGTCATCAATGAGAAGAGAGGTGAGCACATTGAAACATGGTTATATTTCTTCTCTCTTATCCAGTCTGCAAACATTCATTAACTCCCAGAAAAAGAACAGGCGTTGAAGAACCATGCACACACAGACTATGGACTTTTGAAATGCTCGTCTGCCTCGATGTGTATTCCACATCGCCCACCTGTTCACCCATTACATTTTTTCTTTGTCGCTCTTTTCCAGTCCGGCCCGTACAGGCCATTTTAGTGTGTAATCCAGTTCCTGTACATCATCAACACATATGGATTGACAGGCTGACGGCAAATATCCCACAGCTCTCCGCGGCACGCCTCGCTCAAAAGGAATGGCTTTGGCAGCCATACAGCCTGAAATCCTTAGTCTCTACCAGACGTTGTCTGGTACATTTACTACACATCTGTATCAATAGCCAGCGTGTAGACAGAATATCAGCCACCTAATAAATCAAATGCTGAATGCATTTTTACTTCAAATATGGCATCTGTACATCCTCAGTCGCTCCGAGCGCACATGTGTTGAGGTATGTGAAATGTGTGGATGTCAGGTGATCCCGCATTCCACCGTCTGTACGACTTTGAAGTGTATCAGTTACCCGGCTTTTAATGAGGCATCTGGTCACGACGTTGACTGAAATCCCTTTAGGCAGATCTACTGCGTGTCTGTTATCTCTTCCCCCTTTTTTGCCAGGATCCCTTACAGTTTGGCAAGCAAAAATTGTTCAGCCCTAAATGCAAAAGGCATGAGCAGGGCCCTTCTCTCTCTCTCTTCTTCTCTCTCTCTCTCTCTCTCTCGCGACTGCTCAGACAAAGAACCATTCAAGGGCACTGGCAGCGTTATGAAATAATTTCGGGTAGTGCTTCGAAATTGGCATTCTTGGTTCATAATTCCTCAGCCAGCGCTGGCTGATGACTGACATCTAACACACGCTGCAAGGCACTCCAATGAGAGTCATACATGTCTCGCTCTCTCTGTTTCCCTTTCCTCTTTTAGGAATCTTGCAAAGTGCTGTCATAAATCATGCAGCGGAAAACCTTTTTTTTTTAATACAGAACATACTCTCAGTGTCACAGGTGGGGTGCTTCGAGAGGCAAAGATAAATACTTGGAGTAGGTGTGTGTGATCTAGTGCCAAGGGAGGGACGAGGGGGGGGGGGGGGGGGGCGCTTCAAAAATAGTCTGCGAATGAGCTGAAAACTGTTAGACATCAAAGGGAGATGGTACAAGCCTTTTTAAAAGGGTGAGCAAATACTATCAGAACTGTAAGAATCCTTGGATGAGTGATTTTGACTTTCAGCATTGTTTTTTTTTCTTCATTTTTCGCAGTGACGGGAACGAAAAACAGCTTTTCTGCAAGTTCAAAGCATCTTTTGTCACATCAAACTAAAGGGGTATCATTAGTGAAAGTATCTATGGTAAAATGAAGCTAAATAAAAACCTCCATGTGAGGCCGTTAATTGCCCTCACCTGTTGTGTTAACAGGAAGCAATTACTTATACAGGTAAGTCAATACACCTCCGACCGGGTCTTTAATTTGATACACCCTCTAACGTTACACAGTGCAGCTTCACTATATAACATGGCTACACAGCAGGCTTCAAACAGTCGGGACAATAGCTTCGGATATCAGTGACCACAGCGCCAATTTAGCCCGGCCAACCCCCATTTGCAAGTCTGCAGGCTGCGCCGAGGGGGGAAAAACAGCGGCCCCAGATGTTTGTCATCTCCTCAAACAAAGACTTTCAAAGTTTCCCTCCTCTTCTGCTCCGGGTTCGACTGCATTCCCACCTCACCCTCTCCCTCTCTCTCTCTCTCCCTCTGCAAAACAAAGATAGTGTCTTACCCCCCCGTGAAGGATGAGAAATGAATGGGCCGCAGGTGACAAAGTCTGCAGCAACCACGGTTTCACAGCGACGGATCCACTCCGGGATCCTGCACTCCTTCCTGTCTGGTGTGTGTCTGTCGGGTCACCTGTACTCCGGTGGGGTCCGGCTGAGTGAGGGAGCGAGTTTGCACTGCCCCTTTTTTAGTTTCTACGAATCTGCACACTCACCTCCCCCTTTTACCTCTCCCTTTCTCTCTCTCTCTCTCTCTCTCTCTCTCTCTCTCTCTCTCCCTCTCACTCCCTCCCGCTCTCAACTGATGCAGACGCAGGGTGAGGGTGGGAGGGGGGTCAGTTGGAGCACAGAAGGCTCTTTGTCTGGGATCTTTCATATGGTTTCCTTCAAGCTTACATACTGAAGACATTATGTTAGAATATATTTTCATATTCAACAGAGGGATGTTGAGGGACCAGTGGGCCCCACTGTGCCCTCCCCTCTTTTCCTTTCTGGACCCATTTTCCCGCCACCCCTGGCAGGGAAATCCAAATAGACAAAGTTTCTGCTAAACCCACCAAGAATTTGTTGATGCAGTCACTGCCCGCTTTTGACAATAAGACTTGAGTACAGAAACACAGACTAAAGAATATAAAAAACATTGGAGCTATTTCACCATGTGTGCAGATTGCTCAGGACAGTAACTCACGGACACCCTACACAGTTGGGACATTAATTGCAAAATGATGAGCTTTTCTGATAAAATGTGATTTTCTCAAAAATTGAGTTAGTCACAGTGAGTCACATCTGGTTCAACAGATGGTAACCAATGTTTAGAAATTATGGGGTATTTAAAATGATAGATTATAGAAAGATATTTCACTGATTAAAAACTGAGGGCCTCCAGAGACATGGCTCCTGGTATTTGGAGAAACAGCCAGATAACAGGGAAGTGTTGCGGCGACAGGTGAGGAAAAGGCCAGGAGCGATGGATTGTAGAATAAGGGATGGAATGGGGTCAAGGGGGCAGGTGGTCGGACAGGCAGAGGTTACCATGGTAAGGACTCGGTTAGGAGACGGGGGGTGAAAGAGGGAAACGCAGTGTGTAAAACACATGTAATAGGAGATGGGTTAGAGAAAGACGAGCGTACTGTATGTCAGCTATTTTTCCAAATAAATAGCTGACCAAGTCTCCCGGAAGAAGGGTGGAGCGGGGAGGAGGACTCCGGGGGTTCGAGGACATTTGAGACGATAGAAAAGAGTTTTTAGAAAATGAGGATTCAATTCTAGATTGGTAGAAAGAGCTTTAGGCAGCAGAGATAGAAGTGAGTAGAAGAATAGAAGTGAGATAGAAGTGA
Organism: Pungitius pungitius; assembly: GCF_949316345.1. Taxonomy (NCBI): domain Eukaryota; kingdom Metazoa; phylum Chordata; class Actinopteri; order Perciformes; family Gasterosteidae; genus Pungitius; species Pungitius pungitius. The sequence goes on from NC_084901.1 coordinate 31,817,306, forward strand.
GTAGAAGCAGAGAAAGAGCAACACAAGCAGATCATCGGGTTTTTTATACTTCCTTTCCGATGCTGGAATAGTGGCTCTCGGGATGTCGTGAGAGGACAGAGAGAGTCGAGACAGGACAGTTAGTTAGTGAGTTAGTTAGTTAGTGAGTTAGTTTCTGCCGCAAAACCAAAGACACACCTCTTCAGACTATACCTATACTAAAAAACACAAAACAAATTGTAGCACTTAAATTGCACTTATAATGGCTCTTATCTGTAAATCAGCTTATTTGATGAAATTGCACTTCTTGTTTCTTGTTTTTCTGGGTTTGTGCCCTTATGGGTTGAAATGCACTTATTGTGAGTCGCTAAAAGCGTCAGCTAAAGGACATGTCATGTGATGTAATGTAAAAGATGCAAAGACTCTGGTGTCATCAGAGAACTCGTTCCACCATTCCAGAGCCAGGACACCAGATTAAGATGGTAAAGATGTTAATTTCTTATTTTAGACATAGGATAGGCTAACTTCACATAGGGCTACAGTTACTGTGCTCATGGTTGTGAGCTGCTCAAAAGCAGTTTGGATCATTTTTCGATTCAAGCACCTTTTGTAATTCAGAGGGTGTTGTTGGTGGGAATTGTGATGTCACATGTTTATCTGAACTTTTATTTTCAGAACCTATTCCTCATCAGATCCTGACAAACTGCTTGGACTATCCATCATTGTCTAACGTCTCAGCAGAACTGCCTCTTCTCCTCCTCCTCCTCCAACATCAGGCTCTCCCTCTGTATTCTTCTATAATGATCTCCTCACACGTCTGTCATTCCTGATCGATCTTCCCTCCCCTTATCTCTGAATTTTTGTTCTTTAGAGTGTCCCACTTTAGGCAACCCATTCCCGTTCCCCCTCAATCTGCCTCTCTGCATCACCAATCCTGTGTGCTCTCTCATTTGGCCCAACCACTGACATGTTTATACGTGTAGGACCCCATGCAGCTGGGAGAGCAGCCATTACCTGCTGCTAGGTCTAGGTCTCTCTTGACGGCTCCCTCTCCCTCGCTTTTTTGCGCTCATCTGTCGGGACTCTCGGATGGGCAGCTGTGTGTGTGGGAGAGCAGGGAGCTGAGGGGAAATGTCAGAGCACATTCCTTCAGAAGAGGAGAGGGGGTTGGGGGGGGGGGGGGGGCTGGTTTTGCTGCAAAGACAGCAACTTGGAATTTCCGAAGCGATCTGGTTTGCATTCCCTCTCAAGTCGGATCCATCTAACAGGAGTCATTAGAGAGCGTTTGCTACGGTGGAGGCCTGAATTGATTAGAATCACACACAGTGACCTGCTCTGCTTTCCTCCTCTCCGTACCAACACTGAGCTCATCCCTCTGGATGTAATGGGATACAGCCACGGGGCGCTCTTCAAAGCCACAGCGCTAGTATAAACACTGAGGGGAGAAAGTGGGAATATTTGCCGGCATTGTGGATGTTTTGATGGCTGGGTTTTTCCTCCACAAGGAAGCAAAACTCAGTCAAGCTCTCCTCTCGAGCACAGCTGCATAGCGATAGGGTTGATTAAGAATCTCCTGGGATATTGTATGTATGCAAGACTCACTCGGCTCAGCGCTGCCTTTGTTTATTTCCAGTCAGCCAGACATCTGCATTTCTCATAACCTACCTCAGAGGGTGTTGTGGTAGGGCGCCTGGTAGAATGAGGGTGTGTTCACTTGTGTGGGTGATATATATATATTTGGGGTATGCTATTGTAAGGCCTCAGATTGAGATTAATGATACAAAACAGAAGTGGTAGTTTGACATTAGCTTCAACATTTAGTCAATAGCGGATCAGTGATTGCAATCCAATAATGTAAATTGATGCCACTGCTTTTGTAAAGTAATTAAGTGAACATTAAGTGCATGACTTTTACTACCTTTACAATACATCCAAACCAGTCGTGCCAATTATTGAAAGTGACTAGCATTAGCTCCAAAAGTCGCTTTTCTAGTGAGAAAGTCATCCACATGACTTAAGACCTCCCTCCAAAGCCATTCCTCCAAAATGAAGGAATGTAAACAACAAACATGGCTCCTGTTAGGACTCACAGCTGTCAAGTTCACAGCATCTGGAAGAGTGTGTGTGTGGTCGACAGGTAGATTGGCGGGCTTTTAACAGTCTTGTGCCAGCCATAATATTTAATTGATTGATTGCTGTTAGGGATTTTAAAGAAATATATTAGCCAGCATAAATTAAAGTACAAGATCTGAGTGCATCCTCTAACTCTGGTTATTTCTTGCTTTGAGTGCCAACAATGTGTTAATATATTAAACCTCATAAAGCTTCCCAAACCCAACATACACCCTTCTAACACAAGTACCCATGACATCGTTTAGTGGTCTAAATTGCTTCCACAGACTGGGCCCAGCATCCAAACTGCTGGAGACTCTTTTAATGTTTGTGTGTGTCTGCAACTGTGTGCACGTTCATTTATGAACCGTATGTGTGTGTGTGTGTGTGTGTGTGTGTGTGTGTGTGCCAGACCCACAGCCCCATCAGCATATGGAGAGAGCCCCGCAGCAGTAACACACAGACAAGAGACAGAAACCACAATCAGCTGGCTCAGTCTGTCTGTCTGGTTTGAAAAACGCAGAACCAACCATGTGCTATTTACACATTACAAAATAAACGTAATGTCTATAATGTGTGTGTCTGTCAGCTATATGCAAACATCTTCTCCTTCCTAATATGCCAGTGGCAACAAATGCGCAGACTTGAGGGAATCAGAATTGACCCCAAATGATCTCAGGGGATTGGTCTGTACTAAAATTACTGTTTCTATCCCTGCCAGCTCGCCTGGTTTTGATTTCTCATGTTTTAATGATATACATTTCAGGTTCTGAATCAGGGTTTAATCACCCTCATTAGTGTTCACGTGGCTCCAGCAGCCAAAACAAACAAACACAGGATGTTGTAAAAAAAAAAAAGTTTGGCCAGTTTGATTTAGTCCAAGTTTATTCGTGCAAGAGCAAACGGCCCCTTTGATTCCTTGTTTCCACATTTGCACAATGTAGCACCAAAAGTATCACTTAAGTCTCATTTTAAAAGTGAAATTGAATTATTATGAAAGGTCGGCATCTCATATCAATGATTTGTGTTTGAGCAAAACAACACAGCAATAAGTCTTGTTATCTGTGTAGGACATTACTTAATTCAATGGAATGTCAAGCACCATTTTTACTGCTCATTCGCCCTGTTGGTATGAGAAGTGTTAAAGAATAAGGGGAAGTGGGTGGGAGCCTAAATAACAAAATAGTGCTATGGAGCTTTTTTTCTTTTTTTAATCTCTGTAACTTGTCCCTTTGCCGCAGAGAGGCTTTCTCTATGCGGCCTCCCTCCAGCCTTTCTGCACCATATTATCAAAACGGCCCTTTTCATTGCAACCCTCTACATTAAATCAGCATATGCATAAGTGTGCGGATCCATTTTTTTTAACATTTCACACCCAGAAAGCCCTTTTCTAAAAAACGTCCAGCTAAAACGACCTGAACTATCAGTCAGGGTGACTTGTCACAACATGCATCCTCACCAGAAGTCTTTCAGGGGGTATTCTTCAGGTACAGTCTGCAAGCAATTCAATTCATACCTCTTTTCTGCCATTGGCGCTCCGACTTTTTTACTCACTTAATTAAGACTAGCTTGAATCTTTTTTTCCATTCTGTAGGCTAATTTACTCTCAAGACACTAGAGTCTCTGTGTGTTCCGTTTTCCTTAGCGTCGTTTCCCAGGAAAAAATAAGCCACTGGAGGAGGTTTAAATCTCCCACCTGGGAATAACTCACAAGATTTGTTCAGTTACTACACAAATAACGCAGCTGCAAAAACATTCATGTAAATGATGTTGTTAGGCTCAAAGTGAGCCTAGCCATATGGTTTTGAACGATTTTATCCCTGTTGCAAAATGTATTTACAGTGCCTATTCAGAAAGAAATGTCATCAAGGATCAAAAGCCGAAGCTCAGTGTCATTTTAGTTGCCAGGTAACGCGTAAAGGTTTTCCAGGAGGTGAGTCAGGCTATAATAGGTGTTCCTGCTGGTCACATTTAAGCAGAGTCTCCATCGTGTGATCTGGTCATCACTGTCACTCCATGAGTTTAATGGTCTTTCACTGGCCTGCAGTGGATCCCATTACTTTGAGCTCAGTGCGATACTGGCAAGGACATGACTTTTCCATTAAGGAGAAAGCGACACGCTAAGACTCCACGGAGGCCGACGGACGGGTCACAGGGAAGCTGCTTCATCAGAGGTTAGAGATGGTTGTGTATTCTCTTTGGGCAGACCCCAGGGACCACAGGAGACATGCAGTTTCTGAAGAGGACCACTCTGAGCTGTCTACTAGCCGCATGACGCATGGAACTTAAAGCAAAACCCTGGCATCATGTCTCTTCCCACTTTTACAAGCTTCCCTTCCTTTTAAATAAATGAAGAAAAAAAACATTTTTTTTTTGCTTCATCCAACAGGAAGGAGTGATGTGCAAAAGCCATTGGCAAGGACCGCAGCAATCTACTCGCCTACTAAATAAAACTAATTGATATTTTACATGATGCTTTAAATGCAGAACAGCAGAACGATTTATTTAAGAATAAGAGCCTCGTAAGTGGCATGGAACTCTGTTCTACCAAATGACTAATTCAATACTGGTTTGTTTCAGTAAAAGAAATGTAAAAATCCCCAATTTAAAACAGAGACCGTTTTAGGAAAGAATTTCCCCTGTAAAAGTTGATCAGGAAACTTTAGCCCAGTTGTTTTCAGGGTACATTTTGGTACATTTAGTTGAGTTCACATGCAAAGTACATCAGTGTTAACATGGTGGACGCACCATGCTTCTTAGATTACAGTGGTTCAGGATGAGACTACTGTTCTTCATGGTGGTTTCCAGTAATTGGACTGATTTAAGTAATTAGTCGGTGATGGCAGCCAATCGTACAGTCCAATTGATTTTTTGTTAAGGCAAGGGGAGTTCATTGAAATAGCGCCTTTCAACAAGAAGGCAATTCAAAAACGCAAGACAGAAATGCGTTAAAGGTGCAATTTTTAATGCCTAGCTTGAGGAAAGATAAGAATCAGAAAATAAGAATAAAAGCTCTGAATTAAATATGTATTTCTCCGTTTATTTCCTTTCAAGGAAATAAAGGTCACAACAGCTACGTGCTCAGTAGACTGCCAAGAATATGTATTTTTTTGCAACAGGGCCTTGAAGTTCTTATACCTCAGTTCAGTTACAACCGAAACTTGCTTACATCCAACACATGTGAACCAACTTGTTGTTACGCTGACATCCAGGAGACTGGGGACATCTTATCAGTGTGAGACACTTCACCTCAATTCTTTCCCATGGCCACACCATCCCAGCAATTCATAAACCGTTCGCATAATGAAACATTTGAAGGATTATATTAGATATTTTGACCATTACAATAGTAACCTGCATTCTGCAATAAAACAGGGTCCAGCATTTCACATCTGGGTCCTCAGTTATCAAAAATAGGCACTTCCTAACAAACAGAAGGGTGAGATGATGGTAAATCAAATTACTAAAACTTTGAGAGCCGGTCAAAATAACACGGCTATCTCATTATCTTCACGTGTTAAAGGTTACAGCAGCAACAACTTGACTTTGGCCAGCACAAAGCCCGGTGCCTTCCTGTGTTAAGGAAGATCTGAAAAGATACGGAATAAATCCACCTGGTGGTGTCGTTATATAACATGCTATGTCATCTGCATAATTATGGTAAGAAACTTTGCTAGCCTCCAGAAATCCATCTAGCGAAAAAATGTGTGGAACAAAAGAGAGGAGATAATCCTTCAAACAGGATGCCAAACCGTTTAGCACAATGCCGCAGAGACCCAGTCTGTCAAGTAACATGTTACAGTCGACCGTATCAAATGCAGCTTTGATATCCAATAGGACCAAGACGTCATTAGACCTCAATGTCAATGCTGTGGTCCAGCTCCTAATTGGAAAATATCAAAACAATTTTTTACGGCCAAGAGAGTGTTCAGCTGCTGAGGGAGGAGGAATTGAATTAAAAATATGAGGTTTGAAATAAGGCTCTTTCCAAGGCCTGTTGGGTTTAGCAGAGAGGGGGAGATTGGTTGATCGTTGGCAGACTGACGGCATGCATCCTTATTGTGCGTGAGCTCGGTCTACAGACAGATAGATAGAAGAGAAGTAGTTCAGTGGTGCTGTCGGGTATTGTCAATGCAACTCATAGACAGCGGCTCAGCAAAAACGTTTGTGCATCTTGACTATTCCTCTACTCATTCCAACTGGAATCGGAACATGACGTCCAGAAGAAGGGCCTAAGGAAGCAAGTGTTTAGAGAGCGCCCTGGCCTCATCAATGGCATGTAAGCTCGGGCAAGGGAGAGTTGTGCTCCCCTTCGTTGTCTCCATTATCAGCAAGGTTGACGTTACGGAATGTTTTTGGTCGGGTTGGCGGTGTCCAGGAAAGAATTCAATCCAAGCATTAACTAGTGCTTCCCTCCCATCAAATCCCCAAATATGTGAGTTAAGGAGAAGCGAAAAGGGGGAGGAAATAAGAGAGACATCCATGCGCTGGTTGTCAACATGCTGACATTGAGTGCGTTGTTATTGTGGCCTTCAGGCCGCTGTGTGTCAGGGTGCATCATCTTGTCCCCAGAACAGATATCAATGGAATCTATTAATGTGGTTGATTCCCATGGGTCTGCTGAACCGGTTGATCCCTTTGTCCACTGAGAACAAATTGGGCTTCAAAGAATGTAGGTTTTGTGTTATCTGGTCAACGGGCCGTCTTCATAATACTCCCATGTCTCAGCTCCAAGCCCAAGCTGCTTTTCAGTTACAATGTTATGCCCCTCTGCTGGTTGTCTGCCAGATGGGCAAAACTCAGCTTAGCTAAATCCATAACAGTTGCCCCATGGGGGTCTTGTACTTATCTCTAGGTTTAGCACTCAGATTATCCCAGCAGGTAGAAATCCCATTCACTGCACATGACTTCACTGGTTTCGTTTCACTGGGTCTTGGGAAAGTTATGGCGTCATTTAGAGATAGCTGTCCATTTTCAGAAGACTTCTACGGCGTGAAAATACAATCTTCCGTAACGATCTCTGACAGTTTGTCCACTCCATCAGTTCTGATAAGCAGAGAGGCATAGAGCAGTCAAGGCCACAGCTCTGTCTGTAGTCCATTAAGGTTCTGTTTGGGTCACGTTGAAGTCGTGAGTAGCATATGGTTCAAAGCTGCTTATCGCAGATGTGTTTTGAAAAATAGGACAAAGTCAAAAGGATAACAGCTAAGCAAAGAACAAGTGAGATGCAGGAAGTGAGGGGATTTTCTATTATAATCCTTTATGTTAAAACGGTAACATTTAACAAGCCAAACATAATCAAATTTCTATTGTGTGCAGGGAGCAAATAGAAGTCAGTGTGTGATGAACGAGCAGAGAGCATCCTGGTTTCCACTGTGCAGCAGGACAGACTTTAACGTGCCCAGCAGAGGGGGGGGACATATTGAAATCACTGCGATTAGCCCGGCTTGTCTACGTTGGCTCGTGGTCTATTGTTGCATCTCAGGATCTCTCTCTGGTTAATCAGATGTATTAGTTGGCTAATCAGCTTTGTATGCCTTAGTGTGTTGGGAGGGGATATTACTGTCGGCTCACGCTGGGAGGACCAATGTTCAGTGTCCTCTCAGAACTCTGCTCAATGCCAGTCGCAGCTCAGTGGTCATGTAAACACTGACAGCATTGTAACTGTCAAAGATAGAGTTCATTATCTACGTCTCTCCGCTAGCACATTCTTGAAAAGCTTTGGACTTTTGGAGGCTTTGGTTCTGTTTCAGTTGGGTGTTCACGATTGCTTTACATTTGAAACAATCCATTGCCCGTGTCTATTCAACATTCAATCTCTAATAACCCAGACAAAACCAAGCATGGATCAAGTGCTGCACCAGTAACATTGTCCTCAGCCTCTGTATCAAAAGATATAAGACATGTTATCATAACTGATATGTGAACTGCAAAAGAAAACAGAACTCATAATCTGTAGTTTTCCATTGATTTAGCACAACTTTAGAACTGTACTGTTCATCTAAACACCTGAACAACTGCATACCTTCTTCTCCAGGACTGGTACATGTGTAGGAACAGCCAAGCCTTTATATTTCATCCTTCCCAAAAAGTGTAACGAAGCCACTGAAGCTTTTCCTCAGTTCTTTTCCATCAGCTATTACTGTAAATGACACATAACTGCTCAAATTGCTCTTTTATAAAACTGAGAAACCAGACTGGACTGAAAACATTCCTTAACACCACAGATCAGTGAATGAGACGATGAGAATATGGGAGTGGAGGAACAATTACTCTTTGAACTCACTACACTTTTCACTATGCCCTTGTGAGCTAAGGCTCTTTTCCAGGTGTGTGTGTGTGTGTGTGTGTGTGTGTGTGTGTGTGTGTGTGTGTGTGTGTGAGTGTACATGAGCCTGCACACACACACACACACACCTTTCCCAGACCTGTTAAAGCCCTACCGGCAGCAGACATCGCCTCAACCGGATGTCTGGAGAAGACGCAGCAGCCCAGAAATCACCGTCTCCTCTCATGAATTCCAAACCCTCCATCATGTCTGCTCCTGCACCTGACCCCCGATAGGTACTCAGCAAGGCAGGACAATCTGGAATCATTATCCAAATTATTCACACAGCGTGCAGCGGAAGTGTCCCTTTCAATTTAGAGTGAACAAATTTGTTTTTGTAAAGAGGAAGTTACACCTCAGGCCATCCAAGTTGTTTATATATAACTCCCCATTAATGCCAGGGAGGTTTAATCCCATCTGCTCAGCATATGGTTTAGTGGAGAAAGGGTCTCTGTGCTCTTTACAATGACCAATTAGGTAAACATGTTTTTTTTATCAGATTCAATTTTAACGGAAAAAAAACTACCTACGCCTCAAGCAGATCCCTCAGCCACCCATCTGGATGAAGACACTGCTGTGGCCCCTCCGCGCAGCGCTAAAGAAAAATAGACATCAGACGCTCTTTTTTTTTAGGCAACCCACATAAGCACGTTTTCAAGCTTTTGTCTCACTGGCACGACAGAGGCAGATATATAGTTAATGCAGACCGCTAGATACCCAATAAGCTCCCTTGTGCGGTTACCGCAGCCTGCAGCCCTCTTGATTACTGCCCCTCCAGGCAAATGCAGGCATTCCAGACTGCAGCAATGACTGTGTTGTAAATAGACAAAACATGCTCCGACAAGCTTCCGGCATCGTCTGTCTATTTTTTGCGACGGCCTCTGTCTTTTACATCTTTTTATATTTTGGTCTTCCCTACTCCCGCTTTAGCAGCACTCTTGAAACCACAGATCTCCGCGAAGCAAGCCCCGCTTGCTTCAGAAAATGGAATGCAGTGAAACGTCCTTTTATAATCAAGCCAATGCCGGAGCGCTAAGAGGGGGGCTAAAGACCCAGTGCTGCTTTCCCATGAGCTCTTTGTGCATGACCTAAGGTTATTTTATGTGAGTCAGAGGCCCAGCCGTCACAGCTCTGCGGTCCGTCTGTCTGTGAGAGTCAGATGGATGCAAATGAAGCTTCAGAAACAGTTAAAGTTACCACACAAGAGAGGAACCCCAGATCACTGACAAATTACACATTCACTACATGCAAGTGGAAGTTTGGCACGTTAATGAGATTTTGTCAGTTTCATGTTGCATAAGTCTTATAATGTGTTTTTTTTTTTTTTTTTTATGTCTGTGTATGTGCCGGATCTTGATTGTGTGTGAGCGAGCATGGCCACAGTGCGTGTGTGTGTTTAGTCTACAGGCAGAGGAAAGGACCTTGTGGTCTGACAAAGACGAATCGCCGTGTTTGCTAATCTGCCACTAAGGTGTATCAGCACATGACATCATCTGACTGGTGGTCAGTTCGCCCTGGGCATGCTCAGGCACTAAATGATATAATGGGCGCGGTGCATGGTTGGAAAACAGAGGGGGGGAGGGGGGATGGGGGGGCGGAGGAAGGCAGAGCGAGGGTTGGGAGCAGTGGGTGATTAGATAGGCGGTATGCCATTGTCGCAGGATAGAGCAGTATTACCAGAGTGTTAACCATATGTGCAGCATCAGCGCAAAAAAAAAATTGCTGAGCAATGGTTACTGTTTCTTTTGCGGAAGAAAAGACATTATATTTAATATACTATAAAGTCTCATGGTGAAGAAGAAGGCTGAAGAGAAGCGGCTATGGATGAAGTTGATCAGTGTCCATCTAAACTCGACTCAAACGACGTTTGGCTACAACTCCGACGTGTCACCGTTTAATGAATTGAAGTCGCAAATTTTGTTAGCAAGCACTTCATCCAGCAGACGTGGAGAGAGACATTTGCACTCATTTGGGAAATGTGTATCTGGCCATCTAACGGATTTAGGTGTAATGTTCACACTATGTTTAGCTCTGTTTTCTGTCTCCACCAACTCTTGAGAGAGGTATATCTTGCTCTGAGGCTGCCAAATGCTCTGCTATATATTCATCAGCCAGTTGCCAGCATGGTCCGTCTGCAGTTTGGTGCTGGACAGGTAACGTGCAAGTGGTTCTTTGGAGCTTTTCTGATGAAAACAGATGTCTGCTGAAGCCAAGAAATACATCGAAGGGGGCAATGAGAGTGACCAAAAAATGATAAAACAGAAACAATCAGCAGAAAGAAAATATGAAAATATTCTGCAGAGTATGTGGGAGGAGTCAGGTGACGATTCTCTGTCGCTTCTTCTCTACAAGTGACCACATTAAATGACACATGGTCTTTTGCTCCACTGCGGATGTGAAAATATGTGCTATAGTTACATTAAATACCAAGTGATATTAGCATTAATACAATCTTCTCTAATAGTAGCCACTAACAAAGATTATCACTGTTTTACAAGCTGATTTTCCCCTATGATATACAGAACCTCATGATATGCCATTTAACACCATCATACAAGCACGTTCCCAAAAACAGCTCCAGAACAACAGAGAATTTGTTTGCTGGCTCTGAAGTCAATGAGTACAATTTTTCACTGTTGTTCGAGTCTTAGCACAGTTCCTGTCCCATTTCTCCCTGCCTGGGTTCACTAACCTACAATATTCTTTTAATTAGAAGAACATCTGACTCCCATTAAAACCTCCACATACAGATCCAAGGACAGGATGGAAACTCTTTCTTTCTTTCTTTTTCATCCAACCAGTGGCCAACCCAGGCCTTGAGGAAAGAAAGCACTATCTGCCTCACAGAAAGTGTTTAAGTTTAGGGAGTAAAGTGTTGAATTGACTGTTTTGCTCATTAACACTTCCTTTTTTAACCCAAACACCCTTGACTGTTAGCAATCAAAGTTTAACTTAAAGCATTATATGAGCAACTAAATTCATCTCTAATGGAATGGAACTGCTGCCTGCCTTTGGCCACACAATAAAGTCCACTGCCAAATGCTATTCAAAGCCTGGGAATTATATTGAACAGGATGAAAGTTGCACTCGTGAATTTTTCCAACAGTTAAACGGGAAAGGAAAAAGAAACGACATAATGTTTTTGACACCATGAGGACGTGAGCTGACAGTGGCACGACCATGAGTCCAAAAACGCTGCCGTGAACAAAGAGCAGCTGCAGCCAAGTGGGCCACTGCCTGGCAAGGACAACGTTGGGATGTGATATTGCCACACCACAGATTCCAGAGAGGAAATGACACACTGTGGAAAGCCTCAGAGGCCTCATCCCACAGAATATAATGTGCGATGTGGAGTCCGCCCCTGAAGGAGAGGATGTCATTTCAACAAACTGGGCACATATTGTGATTTGTGTGTCACTGTCCCTCTAGTCGGTGTGTCACTGTGACAGCATCGCAATGTGTGTCACAGGAGAGGCTCACTGTGTGGAACATGAAGGCTGTATAGTGTTGGTCTCTTGTCAGTTGTCCCTTTTGGCCTCAAATGGACATTTTCCAATATTGGATGTATTGGCTTTCAATTTTACCCGACAATCATGGTTCACTGATGATGTGGTACAAACGTTAATGTTCCCCTGTAGAAGGAGATGGTAACATCTTTAGTGAGTAATTTAGTGCTATCACACAATACTATTTTATAAACCCAAACAGGAGACTTGAAACATTTTAAACTCTCACTGCATTGATCAAAGCATGAAACCCCATCTGGGATATATTACCATTCATGCTCTGTTTCACATTGACTACCAACCCCTCTATATCATAGGAGATTCACTGCACTGACACACCAGCTATTTCAGGTCAGACAGCCCTGCCACAACATACCAGGCATGTTGTAATTTGAGTCCATTGCCAAGGAATTAATTGTCAACTTTTTCGCCAGAAAAGATAAATCAGTTGTCTCGCATCCTTTCAGTGTCAGCACTTCTTTCCACGGCGGGAGAAAGCCAGGCCTTTGCGCTTCCGACGATTGTAACACTGGGGGGGGGGCCACGACCAACTGTGAAATCAGACATTCAGGATGCCCAAACTCACAAAATAAAAAGATCGGAAAACGCCGGCAATTCAACATTATTCGACATTATTTTCCCAGTCATAAATCCTTGTGATTACATGTCATACACAAGGTGTCTGATTACATCTGGACACATAATCAACAGTAACATACCTCTAATGAATGACTTTGACATAATAATAATGGCGGACGTGTTGCTTGTTTTCATTCGTCCCTACTTCCTGCATGTCTGGCTCTTTCTAGGGTTAGCTAAGTGTTTGCGAGGTCCAACTAAAACAAAGATGACGTTGGTAGCTCGAGCACTGCCCTGAACCAGCGTTCAGTCTATCTGCTGATCTCAGCCTAGATCCTGTCCAGACAATAACCGGCTTCCCCGTGCTGCACCAATCAAAACACATACCATTATGTGGCAGCTGGGTGAGAGGTCTGGAGATGAATAAACAAGGAGCGAAGGTGGGAGAGGGAAGGTGACAGAAAGAGAAAAAAGAGGAGCAGGAGGCTTTTAGCCAAGGTGGTCAAATGAAGAGGGGCATGTCTATGGTCCATTTAGACCACCCTCTATGCCTTTGTTTACTCTTTGTTAGTGTTCTCATACCCATGACTTTGCAGGCTGCAGTATTTCTACTCTCTGGTGCTCTCAAAGAAAACCCCTCGGGCGATGCAGAGCAGTCCCCAAGTCCTGGAACTGTGCAGACCAGAGCTCTGATGAACTAAAGGGGCTGGGGCTGCTGGTCCAGGGCAGTAAACTATATCCTCCCGTGGTGCTCTCTGACAGAGACTGGTCCATTCAGATTGAGTCCTTGCAGAGAATTTAGGGTGTAACAAAGCCAGACTCTGTCTCTGTGATTCAGCCCACTGACTTCTAAGCTTTTACAGATGTGAAGAAAGTGGGCATGGACCAGGCCCTTGATGGGTTGGCTAACTGGGCACGGGTGCTAAATCTGCCTGTCAACAGCAGCCTGATGAAAATTTTGCATGTGCTCTCCCGTCTTCTTGCATTTCTCATTGTTTGGTTTCTGCCCCAATGCTCTCCAGAAAAAGAGGAGCTCTGATGGGGAGAATGTAACTTTTAACTCCCATTTCCCTTAAGATCACTCATGAGCTATTGTCAGATTGTTGGCATCCAGAAAACCACTGAACACCACATGTGAAAGAAATGCAACACGAGACAGCATTACTGAAGGCCAGAAGTGATATGGAGGACATCAAAGCAGACGGGCAAAGTTGACTTTGATGAAGAGTAGCACATCTAGATTACGTCATTGCAGATGAATACAAAAAACGATTTATTCAACATGTTGCTGAAACAGATGTCAGCAGTGTGCCCTGACATGTGAAGGCATTTCTCTTTTTTTACCCCAAAGTTTTTGATATGTGACATCCTATGAGAATGAATTTGGACAGGATAGACAAAGGGTGTGCATGTCAAACCAGGATGATAGCTAGTGTGTGTGTGTGCGTGTGTGTGTGTGTGTGTGTGTGTGTGTGTTAAGAGAAAATGAGTGCATGAGGATGTGGTGGCTGGCCAAAATAAATGTTGGGTGAGCAAGCAGCACTTGGCATGTGTCATTTCCCAACCACCTGCAAGCATGACTACAAAGGTACTGTGCTTCTTTAAGTTACCATGCCCGGCAACACCCTTTCCTCCTCCTCATCTTCGTCCTCCTCCTCCTCCTCCTCTCAGACTCTGCTTTCGTGAGCCACATTTATTTATTCCAGACTTTTAGCCGTGTTTGTGTGCTTACTGTTTATTGTTGTGGTATTGTTAGCCTTTGTTTTTTATTTAACAGGATTAAACAGTGCATAAAGTGTACTACATAAAGTGTTAATTAGTGATATCACAAGGTGCTTTTAGGAACACTTTGTTTGAACGGAGCCAAACTAGCTGTTTACCCCAATTTACAATGTTGATGCTACGCTAATTGGCAGCTGTCTTGCAATACGCCTAATGATGAGGAAAGTGGTATTGATCTTCTCATTTAACTCTGAACAGGAAAACAAAACAGAACAGAAGCTTAAACGAAAACCAACCGTTCTAAATGAAGGGCAATGTGCGCAATCAAGGCAACACCAACCCACACTGTCGCATTAGAGTTTTATCCTCAGAATAAAAGAAGTAACCCTTTCTTCTTGGATTCACTCCAAACCATCATGTGTGCCCGCTAAATCCCAGTCAATTGTCAAACCATTGTGTGCGCTTGAAGCCTAACTTCTGGGTTAACTGACAGTTTGGGTTTTCCCAAACCTTTCGTAATGTAAGACATCACCACACAGCCCGTTAAAACAAGTATGTATTTGTGCAGAAACTGCACACTCACAGAAAAGATGAATCAGTTGTCTGCATCCTTTCCTTTTGTGGGCCACAACCAACCAGTTAATCAGCCATTCAAGATCCAACATCAAATGGGAAACTGTAGTAGCCAGAGGTTGAAGAACACATGCCAAAACAAATGGGATCAACTCAAGTTATTTGACTTCAAATCTGAAACCATACTGTCACAACACAAGCCATCGCAGCTGAACACGATACTGTTTGCATTCTCACTAGTGACGGAGTGATGCCAGGGTACAATGTTTATCAGAGCAACCAGGAAGGAAACAAATATCTTCTAAACAGAAAACCCAAGAGCTGAAAAACAGAATGACCTCAATTAACCACATTTCGCAATGCTGTTTTATTTGCAATCTCATAAGGTATTGATATAACCACCATCTGAGTTATGAGAATATCCCTGGAGACGCATCCAAATATAAACAGCCTGAAATACACGCCTGACAACCCAGCCGCCATCTGGGCCGATCCAGTTGCAGTGCTGACTAAGAGAATCAGAAGATAAATAGCTTGCAGTACAAAGTTCCTGTTCATGCTGACTCAAGAAAAGCACCTTCTCCTGTTCCAGCCCACAGGTGTTGGAGCCTGTGCAAAAGCTCACTAATAGATTCAGCACCACGGACCCCGAGGTGTCGACGATTTGGGGAGTCGCGATTGAGGGGATGTTTGACCTTGGGTTGGACCTCTCTGCCTCCAGAGGGCTGTTGTAAGCACTAAAAAGCCCTTTTCCCGGGGTTTCAGTTTTGTGACCTTTCTTAACGGCAGTGCGCCCGCGAGGTCCCTCGTCTGGCAGCAGACCTCGTCTGCTTGACTACAGTCCGCCAAAGCTTAGCAACGCCACTGTTATTTTTACTCCCCTCTAATTAGAGGCTGGGTGGACCGAGAGGGGAGGAGGAAGGAGGCATGGCCAAATGGAAAGATGGCCTGGGAAATAAAGAAAGGAACGGAAAGTAAAGACGTCAATGGGAGCCGTGAATAAGAGCGAGAAAATGAAAAATTCATTGGGAGTGATTTTTATTCTGGAAGAAAAGAGGAATGCTTTGTTTAGTTTTTTTTTTTTTATGAGGTCATGTTATTATAACCCTTCACATGAAAATATGTATGAACTCAGTGAAGTGAAGGGAAAGGAAGGCCCTTAATAATAGATCATGTTGGACAACAGTTCCTGCTAACGGAGTTGTGCAAGATACAATAGAAACACAAAGTCATTGGACTGCTCATGCTAACACCCACATGCTGCTTTACTCAAAAATGATTCATGTGTCTCTAATACGTGTGAAGGTACACCTCAGAGGTGGTCCCTCGTTCAACATGCAGCCGCCGAAAGTTTTTAACAAAGCGATGTTGATACAGTGTAGAATATGTTGCTTTACCCCCGGGGGTGAAAAAGGCCAAGTACTTTGAGGTCAAGCTCATCCATCCTCTAGCAAAAGGAAAGACGTGTACGACTACAGCGCGGCTAGGTCAGTCCCATACCTGCACATGTGACGGGTCTGCTGTGTAAACTGACTTTTCATTGGGTAGCCCTACCAATGCTCAAAGTATTGCAGAAGGGACGTAGCCCAACAACTGCCATTGGCATCTTGCTCTCAACGCAAATGATACAGTTTACAGCTGAAGACATAGAAGTAGCCAACTTGTGTCAATTTAAAACTAGCTGCTGAAGAAAGTGAGATCCTGCTAAGTCCCAGCAATTATTTGAGGATGTAACACCGGAAAGGAGTGGCAGATGCTTCAGATTTGGCCCAGACTGAAACATTGATGATATATTACTCATATATTACTTAGCCTTTTTTTTTTTTACCTCTCCTTCCCCTAATCATCGATCGTTATTATTATTCCTCCTCTATTTCTATGAACTTCTTCCAACTTGCTACCTGGTCATGCTAGTACTTCATTAGAATTTCAATACACTAGTTGAAGTCAGATATGTTTCATGAATCCAGGTTAGTTTCTAGTTTTTGCTACCGAAGGTAGCTTGATCATCTTATTATCTCAATTATAATATATATACTGCCTGTCTATCTCATTTTCTTTGTCTCCTTTAGTCACTCGCCAAAAGTAAATAATGAAAATCCACACCACAGGGAAGGTGGTGCAGGGAGTTTTTGAGGATCTCTGAGAAAGTCGTCCCGGTTCAGTGAGGTGAAATTCTCCCCCTGATGAAGTAGATTGACAGCAAGATTTTAGTTTTCTGCGTAGGCAGGAAATCAGATCTGTGAGCGTGATAAACAGGAAATGAAAGAAAACAACATGCTTTTAGACAGGAGCCAACAAAGCCCAGTCCTCCCAGCTTTTACCGGTGACTAAGCCTGGCAACGATTCAGGACTTCCCGACAGTGAAACACTCCTCAATCCAAGCTGTAGATAAACAGCAGCCAGAGTGCTCAGACAACGAATAAATGTTTGGAAATGTCTACCAAACGCCAGCGATTGTGTTCTCCATCCTATTGTCGGGCTCCTCTGAGCTCATTTCATTTACATCTTTCTGTTTGTTTTAATAAGCTCGGTTAATGTGGCCTCTTAGATCACTCTTTTCTACTTCACAAACACCCTCACTGACTAAAATGACATTTCCTTGATCACACAAACTGTGTCCTGATGATCTCATTGTGCGTTCCTTGTTTTAATTGTTTCAGCGGCATGGCAAAGTATAATCTCTTTTAAATTCCTGAGGCATGACTAAAATTTGTAACTCGGCCCTCTGTTCTTTGCCGACAGTCCCTGTGGGATCTTTATATTCTCAATTGATCGTTTCAATTATTCTTCGTAACATCATGATGTGTGTTTAATAAATGAAGAAAGAAACAACAAAGCACCATCAGATGTAGCTTCTATGTGATTGACAGGTCTCTAATGCCTATTGATGTCTTATTCGGTGTTGGTTGTACATAGCTACACCTTCTCATATTACTTTTGGTTGCAGAAAGAAAATATGGTAACTGCCAAAAATAAAGATTGTGACTTCCAAAATACCAGACTTACAGTCCACGTACAAATGGATTATGTCACAGTGAGTGTATCCACTTGTAATATACAGTCTGTGCACTGGTAGGTGTACTAATGGGATGTGAGTAACCTTTTTTATCATTTTATGGTTGAAACGCCTGAAAAGATGAAAGGCTTAAATCTTCCACAAAAAGGAGTCCTTTCGGGGTGCCTTGGAGGGGTCAGAGCCCCGGGTGGGATCTCATATATAATAAATATCTCCCATGGGTAAAATGTGAGTATAATCATAAAGGAAGCCATGCGCATAATAGTAAACTTGCTGGATGGAAAAGTCGTGTTGCCGTCTGCTCATCAGGTCCATCTACAATGGAGGACCTCGTAAGTCCTCGAAATGAGCCACTGATGGAGTCCACAAAAAATATAGTTTGACAATTCATACTCCTGCATGTTAAATCCAACGAAGCTCTCATAGATTTAACTTAGCCTCTCCGGACAGTGTGTACTGTTTCCGTATTTTTGTGTCTTGGTGGGTTATGTTATGCACAGTGAGAACCAGGCGCCTCTGTCTTCAGCACCCTGAAGCTCTCATGTGGCACCACAGTTTCAGCAAGACCTAATGGGGCTCAGCAGGCCGAAGATGCCCCCGCCTGCGGCTGTACACCGTCCCCAGTGAGACAACAATAGCGCTTCCATTACAAGTGTTGCCCTGATTGCAATCCTCTATTTATTGAACTTGCATTGTTGCCGGCTTGTGGCTGAATTTCTTTGGGGCCATGCAATTCATTGGAACGGTTAATGAACTTAGTCTGTGTGTACACTTGTAAACACCAGAGGATGATCTTCTGCTCAGCGTCAATGAATTAAGATCTTTGTGTGGCCGGTTCAGAGATTCATGACTCTTTTCGCCGCAGGACATCAAGCTCGTCTGTTGGCTGAGAATAAAGTGTGTTCCAGGGGGGGAAATATCTTGTGGCTGGAATGACACGTCTCTGCGAAAAAAGAGACCCAAAGCCCCCGTTTGGAAAATTCGGGCCTTGGTGTGATTCTGACAGCAGGCTCAAGTTGATCTTCAAGGTGTCCACACACCTCGGAAGAAATGAACCATGCCATTTGAAAATGTACTTATTCAATTTTATATATGCATATATATATATACACTCACCGGCCACTTTATTAGGTACCCCCTGCTAGTAACGGGTTGGACCCCCTTTTGCCTTCAGAACTGCCTCAATTCTTCGTGGCATAGATTCAACAAGGTGCTGGAAGCATTCCTCAGGGAGTTTGGTCCATATTGACATGATGGCATCACACAGTTGCCGCAGATTTGTCGGCTGCACATCCATGATGCGAATCTCCCGTTCCACCACATCCCAAAGATGCTCTATTGGATTGAGATCTGGTGATTGTGGAGGCCATTTGAGTACAGCGAACTCATTGTCATGTTCAAGAAACCAGTCTGAGATGATTCCAGCTTTATGACATGGCGCTTTATCCTGCTGAAAGTAGCCATCAGAAGTTGGGTACATTGTGGTCATAAAGGGATGGACATGGTCAGCAACAATACTCAGGTAGGCTGTGGCGTTGCAACGATGCTCAATTGGTACCAAGGGGCCCAAAGAGTGCCAAGAAAATATTCCCCACACCATGACACCACCACCACCAGCCTGAACCGTTGATACAAGGCAGGATGGATCCATGCTTTCATGTTGTAGACGCCAAATTCTGACCCTACCATCCGAATGTCGCAGCAGAAATCGAGACTCATCAGACCAGGCAACGTTTTTCCAATCTTCTATTGTCCAATTTCGATGAGCTTGTGCAAATTGTAGCCTCAGTTTCCTGTTCTTAGCTGAAAGGAGTGGCACCCGGTGTGGTCTTCTGCTGCTGTAGCCCATCTGCCTCAAAGTTCGACGTACTGTGCGTTCAGAGATGCTCTTATGCCCACCTTGGTTGTAACGGGTGGTTATTTGAGTCACTGTTGCCCTTCTATCAGCTCGAACCAGTCTGGCCATTCTCCTCTGACCTCTGGCATCAACAAGGCATTTCCGCCCACAGAACTGCCGCTCACTGGATGTTTTTTCTTTTTCGGACCATTCTCTGTAAACCCTAGAGATGGTTGTGCGTGAAAATCCCAGTAGATTAGCAGTTTCTGAAATACTCAGACCAGCCCTTCTGGCACCAACAATCATGCCACGTTCAAAGTCACTCAAATCACCTTTCTTCCCCATACTGATGCTCGGTTTGAACTGCAGGAGATTGTCTTGACAATGTCTACATGCCTAAATGCACTGAGTTGCCGCCATGTGATTGGCTGCTTAGAAATTAAATGTTAACGAGCAGTTGGACAGGTGTACCTAATAAAGTGGCCGGTGAGTGTATATATATATATATATATATGCTTTCATATCAACCTATGTTTAGCAGCTAACAGCTAGCATAATGACAGGAAACAAGGCCCTAATGTAAAAAGAGGAAATTTAACTACCAGCACACTAAAACATTATGTCTCATTTAAGTGAAGGCGTTTTGATTTTTTGGGGTCTTAGTGTTGAGCCCGCTGCGCCTCCACACTCTTCACTGGAACAGACCTCCTCCAAAAATCATGTTTTCCTAGAAACAGGTGAAATATTTTATCTCTTTGGGCAGACAGAATATTTTACATGACAAGGTTTGAACAAAGAACCCTCTGTTGTAAATAGTTTGATTATTTGTTTGATTCCATAAGAAATGCGGCTCTGTAACACAGTTTATTTTGAAAAGCTTACTTAACAGGAACTGCTTTTACTTTTGTTAAAGACAGGAAGTAGCATGATATGTTTTTTTAGACTTCATGTAAAAATTTTGAACCTGTATTCGAGAGCGCGTTGTGTTGCGTTAAGACAGTAAATGGTTACCGGGTCTAGACAGGCATGTATGAGGGGGCAGCCACAAATCTTGAGGGGGCATTGTGCTCCAGCACCTTTTACCATATCCAATTGATTGATTTAGTTTGAGGGGGAACAACATTTATTTGAGGGGGCCAGGCCCCCTCTTGCCCCTGCCTAGACCCGGCCCTGGTTCTGGTCCTTAATTACACAGTACCACTATCCAATGTCCTTCCCTAAACTAACCCAATCCTGATTAAGTCTGATTTCATATCTACTCTGGTCTCACCAACGAGCGGAGAAATGGCAGAACTCCAGCCCTCCCGTGGCTCCAGTGTTTGCCCCCCCCCCCCCAGGAAACCAATCTGTGGCCCTGGCCTCGGCCTCGGGGTGCTGACACACTGGAGCCCTGACACACGTAATGCACCCGGGGAGCAATTGAGCAAATAATAAAAGAAAGCAATGAGCGGGGGCCCGCAGCCTTGCGCGTCTGACGGGGGGGGGGGGGCTCAGAGGGGGTGTCGAGGGTCAGCTGTTTTCTCGGAACGATCTTTTTCAACCAAGGCGTCCAAAGCCAACATTCCAGCCAACCTACAGCCGTCTGAAAGTGGACCGAATGAAAGCGAGAGGAAATGGAGAAAATTGCAAAAGGAGCATCGCAGAGAGGTTTTCTTTCTTCCCCAGAAGCTCATGTTTCTCAGGTTTGGCTTTCCCAGCTTGTGGAAGCCCCCACTCCCACAGTTTTTCATCAGGGTGGACATCAAGCATTACCTGCGATTAAGCACATGATGGTCTGCTGAGCATAAAATGAAGCAATTAATCAGCACCTCCAAGCCTATTGCTCAACCTAAAAAAAGGGAAGTGAGAAAAAAAAGAGCTCCCAAAGACAGGAGATGTCAAAACTATGATCCCTCTTAAGGATTGCAGGTCCAGCACAAAAAGTATGTATTTTTTTTAAATTAGACTGGAGAGGAGTTTGCATTTAATTAAATATTTGTGCCCTGGACACATCTCATGCAGCACTATTATGCTCATATGTAATGTAGCATTGCACAGCTGATCCGAGAGAGGAGAACTACCACATTAAGGAATGATAGTGGTCCATGCTTCTAGATGCCATGTTGTTATGAGATGAAGGGAATCGACTGCCTACGTTGAGGTGCAAAGTTTTTCTCCTCTTTTATTCGTTTTTGTGTCACGTCTCTTCTTCGGCGGAGGTATATGCGGTTTTTGGGCGATGATGTAATTGTGGAAACGACCTGGGCGCAGTCAAACTTGTAATTCGGTGAGGAATTTGTCTTCTGGTCAAGGCTGGCTGGGCCTGTCTTTATAAATAAAGATGTTGGTCTTCAAAAGAGGGAAAACCGAGGAGGGGGAAGGACCGAAAATCGCTCTCTTAACCCACTTAGTTACTTACTAAACTGCTGGACACCCATGATATTAATTTCTAATCCTCGTAATACGGTCGCAGGTCGGACGCATGCTCTGTTTACGGGATCAGCTTCTACAAATTAGAACACGATGTTGCTGAGCATGAAATAATTGGAGCCTTGATCCATGAAAATATTATCCTGACCAGAGGATTGCAGAATTTGTCCTCCAGGCGGTGATTTCTGGGGAACATTTCAAGGCCATATGCAACCCAGGCATTTTCAATGAGCCTTACATGTTTGTCTGAACCAAATGACGGCAAAGGCTATACGTACAAGTATTGATTTCATCTATTTTTTAACTACGAATTCTTATATCTGAGGCTCGGAGCAACCAACGAGTAACTGCTGTTCACTCTCAGTCTGCTGCTGCTGCCATCCTCGGCTGTGCTTGAAGTGGGAGTCTGGGAGGCTTCAGTGGTACGGACTCGCCCCATGTGTGCTTTATTACCTCATATACCGCGGTGATGTATTGCTCTTACACCAGCCACTCTTCTGAGCTGTTTATATCTGCCAAAGATAAAAGAAAATCACGGCTTTATTACCAGACGGAGTGGGTCTGTTTACACAGCAGACAGGACTGGATGGCGGATCTGGTCGGGCCTTTTCCAGAGGCAATAAACTGTCCCACGTGTGCAGAGCATCGCCGAGCGGGGCCCGAACGTGTGGCGTACAAAGCGGTATCTGTTGGAACACACATTCGGGTAGTAGCTACTCCCAATGTCGACAGGTAAGACATTTTACCCTCACGACTCACGCCCTGATAAAAACGAGCTTTGCTTGGATTGTTATTTGAATGGTTCTGTCTGGATCAAAGTGTCTTGTGCCTAACTCTGTCAAATCCTTACCATAATCAGACATAGTATTTCAGCTTCGTAGATCATACTGAAAAATACATTAAGTTCATTTCTAAACAATTTCCTAAACACTGTTTGCCTGCAGCGCCCTCCTGGGGTGAGAGTGAAAAGTGCACAAGGCCGAGGGACAGTTTTGACAGACATTGCGGGTTCCTTTTTATGATTAGTGCTCCCAAAACCCTTTAACGTTATGTTAGTCGTCCAGATTAAAGAGTCACGAGTGCTGTTACAGTATCACATGATTTTATTAGCCTGTACTGAAGTTTAAATGTGCTGTAAGGCTGTTTTACAAACACAATATATACTGGTGGCGAGGTCAGTGAGCTCCATCAACCAGGAAGATACATTTCTAAATCTGAAAAAAAAAAAAAAAATGATAGTGTTGCCAAACATTGAAATAGTGAACACTTTGTACTGTGATGCCATCTAAAGAGCTGGTTACGGTTTAACTTGAGACTAAAGTAAAATGAACCGAGGATCACGTGTGCCATATCTGCTGTAGCTGAAGCATGCGAGTTAATAAGAGATTACTGTCTGCAGGAAAGGATGCGGACGAGGAAACAGAAGCTGAAAACACAGAAGCGTTTTCTGCCTGGTGGGGGGGACTTATTGGGACTAAATCTCATATGATTTCTGATTCTGACCATCGCTCATTTATTCTCTGCCGATTTATACCCGTTAACACGCTCAACTTCAACTTCAAATGATATTTTCAACATATAAGAACAATATTGTACACAAAAAATAATCCACAGCTGACAAAAAAAAAACATAGCAGGGTGAGAAAACATTTTTAAATCAAATCTCATAATTCTTTTAATCAGTAATTGTATGCCGTTTGGGTAATTCTCAACACAACAGTACCCTCTCCTGGCATGTAACACCGTGTCAAGTATTCTAACACCTAGCACATCTTTAAAAGGTCAAACATATTTCCAAAGTACATAATATAATAGTTGATGACAACATTACACTATAATAAAGATGGAAAGAGGAAACACATCAACACAAGAGCTGAATCCAAACGTTGGAATGGCAAAGTGAATGCATAAGGTTCCACATGAGGTTCTGTTACATGTTAGAACTGCTTTTTAATGTCAGAAGGTGTAGTGCTTGGGCCAAGGAGAATACAGTGTAGTCCCTCCGATGAACAACAAAAAAAAGAAATTCAAACTTCATGGTTTCATGTAGTTTTACAAATCGTGCAATGGCTGCAGTCTCCCCGACAGCTCGAAGGGGGGGAAGAGCTGTGTGCCGAGCAGACCCCACGCATCGATGAGCAGAATCAGAAATCACCTTTAAATTAAATTCACCCCACAGAAATCGGCTCAAAGGAACCCAACACTAGGACTGTTTGATGGCCCACGGAGCTGGTGTTCAGGGAGCGAGCGGGCCCAGCCTCAGCTCCACGTGGTGCGTCAGCCAAATGGCCTCGGCGGCGGGGTCGGATCCCTCCTCGCTCGGCCTGACGGGGGCCGCCAGGTTGCGGAAGTCGTGTCGGATCTTAAACGAAACGGTGACGTCCGCGTCCCCTTCTTTCTGAGGGATCACTTTGATGAAGAACCCGATCTTGTTGGATTTCCTGAAGGCAACAACACTGTGGAAAGAACAGCGGGATCAGAGAGGAGTTCACGCCTCACACCATCCATCCACTCTGTGTGGGCGTGTGCTTGCTTACTCGGGGTCATCCTGAAAGTCCTGGGGTTCAGCCAGTTCGTCGTACTCCGCAGCGGCGTCCTTTCCTGCCAAGACCAGTTCTTTGCTGGGAACCACCACCTAAAAAAAAAGAAGGAAAGGAAAACAGTTCGAAAAGGGCAACATTACAAAGTTTTGGGTGGGTCAAGTTGGCTTTGAAATGTCACAGCTTCACTGTTTGTTAAGTTTGTGTGCAAACATTTGTATTGGTTAATGTAGCTTCACTTGTGATGTTCCACCCTCACTGTGCAGAAGGATCAACGTGCAGTTTGTCACCAGGGGGCGGTTTTAAAAATGACTTTGATAAACCAGTGCCGTATGAGTTTTTTAGTGAACAATATTTGCATATTCACATATGCTTATCTAAGATGGAAAAGAGACTAATTTAACAGGGTAGTACATGTTTTGTATTATAGTATTCTCTAATGTCATCACACATATCTGGACTAAGGTTTTCACATTTTTCTATCCATGTGGCTTTAGTTTTACAGAACACACTGCAAAGAGAAATGTATTATTATCAATGTATTGATTTAATAATCCGATTGCTACAATCAGTCCAATATCGCAGAGAGTGAGATATATTTTATGGTTATATTTGACGTTAAACAGCGCAAAAATAAAATTAAAATAAATCCCATTGGTAAGGACCAATTTGCTGCAAGTTTCCCCTTTTTCCCCCCATTGTTCCAAAATCCAAATTGTACACATCTAATTTATAGTTTGCAACGATACACGGAAGGAGCTGCTACGGTTCACGGCACCCTACAGGTGATGGAGCATCAGCTGGAGAAGGACGACCGGGTCACGAAGACGCTGCGCGGAGACCGGGAGCTCTTTCCTTACCAAGTCCGGCCCATGACGTCATCGCAAGAGGGGCTCAAGACAAACAGCCCCGTGGTCGCCGAAAGCAGCGTTCACCGCGGGCAACGAGGCGCTCTGAGCGTCTAACAACCGACAGATGGAAGTAGAGACGGGGCCAAACTGCTGCTCTGCATTCCAGACGACGCTACGGCTCCACGCCACATAAAGCAACAGACGGCGTGGATGATACCGCCTGATCTAATATGCAATATTTATGAGCAGGCAGGTGGCGACGAGTGACACAATCTGTGACTTTGCACATTTCATACACTTTGTTTTTGGGCCACGATGCTCTCTTCAAAGCTTCTCTGACAGGTGGAGAAACACATACATTTCGTACATATCATTGCCTTCATATTAAACTGACTGCAGCCGGCAAAATGATGTTCCCACCGAAACGTATCTGACCAGCTGACACATTTAGGTTCAATGGGGTTTCAGCTCAGCCTAAAAATATCTGGGCTGCAGAGTTGTGGGATAATTCTCAGCAAAGTTTGTCCAGAGAGATTCGATGCAGCTACAATCCACACCGTCACGTTTTAAATCATAGAGTCGATGTCGGAAAGTATCGAGGATGCAACCCAACTGCAACTCAACGCTTTTTATTTTGCTGTTAAATACCTTAGCTGTGCTGTTGATGTCATCGGGATCTTCGTCCTCACAAGGAGCCAATGTGACGTGGGTGATGTTCTCCACGGGGTTGGTCAGAGTCAGCAGCACCTGGCTCTCCTAGAAAGACAGGATAGAGATAATTAAGTTCACTTATAAAAGCACTGGTCTTGTTAATATCTCTAAAACAGCACAATGAAATGCATCATTTAACTCAAAGAACGTATGAGAAGCAAGTGTTGTCCTGTTTAGGGTTACTTCTTATGGAAGGCAAATGGATTTCAGCTTTTTAGATAAACGGTCCCAACTCCGCCTTGAAACAATATTCCTAACTAGTTTCAGTTTAATAGCCGGGACAGCAGAGCAATTCATTCTAGGACAATGAAAATAAGGGAATTGATCTCCTTAACATTAGTTAGTGGGGAGTTAGCTGGGTTTCAGGGCAGACCCAGTGCTACAGACCCAACAGGATAAATAAAACACGCCAAAGACAATACGCAACATATTCAAACCAGTGCACACACTGACCTTCATGTTCCGGAGATTTGGAATGGACATAATTCTCACTTCAGGGATATAACTCCTGTGGGAGGAAGAATCAGTACAGTTACACTCAGACCTACCAAGTACATTTAACCACCACCACCACCACCACTTAAAACACAAGAGACCATGATGAGCCCATGAGAAGCACATGCTATTTGTGCCATTTTAGATGTGTGTATTTTGCGGTTACAGTCATTTAGATGTGTTTACCATTAAGCTACTTTTGCATGGATAATTTCGTTTGTTGCATCAACTAAAAAGGATCAGCGTCACCATGAAGGCACACGTTTAGACGGAATGACCAATACTCACACAGCCACTAGCTGTATTTTAAACTTGATCGAAGTAGGATTAAACTCCGGCTTGCTCAAGTTGTGCTCGCATTTCTGCAGGAGGAAACAAAACAAGGAAATTGATGATGTAAAATACGACCGGCCGTTCATAAAAAAGGAGGATACGGGAGCATGAAAGCGTGGAGCGGGGCTGACCCTGCAGCGCAGTGAGCGCTTCATCAGGAGGTGCTTGTGTCTGGGGTGGAGCTGAGACGCGCCCGCGGGCTGGAAGTCAGGCTGCAGCAGCCGCTGGCGCAGCGTGGTCACTGAAAGGACACGAGGAGGCTTACATCCAACGGCACATCGTTGCTACCGTTTAGCGAGCTCCGAACCAAAGTCTTACCCTCTGGTAGGCTGATGGGCCGGGTATAACAATCCTCGGGCAGGGGTTCCACTTCATCGAGGGCCAGGGCAGGCTCAATGGTGATCTCCTTCTGCTCCTCGCCCTCTTTCAGGCTGGGGAAGTGACACAAACACTGGCGTCAGCCACCTGCTGCGTCTCTCATGACGACGCAGTTTAATGAACCCCCGAAAGCAGTAAAGCACAGGGAGAGTTTCCATCAGATACACCTACCAACAGATTTGTTAACATTAAAAGGGAGACTTTGGACGTTGACACATTAACTAGAAATAACGTATATTGCCACAGAACGTAAAGTAAGGCTTTAGACTTGCTTAGTGCTTCCAGTAGTTTATTCAACTTGCTAGGACTTGACACTTAAATTAAATTAAATTAAATTGGAACAGTAATCTCTATATCATCCGAGCAGCTATATCCCATTTTTTGCATCCTTACTCAGGTGAGAAGAGATATTTTGTCAGAGGAACTTCTGGGCTACTGAAGGGCAACCTTCTGAGCAGGAGACCAGATCTGCATAATCAGGTCCATCGCGTCCTGGCTTGTTCTACGTGCGTCTCTTAGATCAGACAGCATACTTTGTCAATACAGTGCCTTTTGTCAGCTAATTTGTTTTCAGACATAAAAGCAGGGTCCTTGAATGCATCCGGGTGGTTTAATATAATAAATAGAGATCGCTCATATCTGCATTACTACAAAGTGAGAATAAAGAAGGTTGACGAGCCGTTCAATGTGACGGATTGCCATGTATCTCAGGTTGGGTTTTAAGGCTCTTTCACACAGCACACTAAAATGAACAAAGCATTTGCTGATGGATGGTGAGAAGTCCATTTTCAGTCACCAATAATATTTTAGAAACAAAGAAAAAGCAATAATTCTCTGTTTATGATAGAAAGTCCACTCACGAAAGCCCAGACAGGCTTGATATGGGAGCTCCAGACCTCTGCCTCTGCAGTCTGGTTCCAAGGCCATATTTTTCCTGAGGGAATATAGGAGAGCAATTGGGGGGGGGGGGGGCACGAGATCAGATATTTCACTTGGTGAAAAAAATACTGGACAATTTAGGAAATTACACACTCTCCAGTAATTTTCTACAGAACTACTTTTAACACAAGCTATTAATCCAAAAACAGTGTAATGTCAATTTGAAAGAACAAATATGGAAAGAAATTGTTGTTATTTTAAATAAACAACAAACAAGCCAACAACAATTCTATAGTTCTTGTGGTAAGAGACAATAACAGGAGCCTTTTTTGCCCAAAATAGTGTGAGAGAATCCACACGGACAGATTTGAGGGTTCACAACTTAATTAAAATGACAATATTTTGATCTTGTTCCACAGACTCAAACTAAACCTTCCGTTCCTTCTCTCACTCTTGTCAACACAAAGGCTCCCGTTGTCTGGCTCTCCGCCTCAGTTACCCAAGGAGACATTCATGTGATCAGTTACAGATCAGACACGAAAGGAGATGAAGACAGTGCTACTGTAAAGATGAGACTATCCAAGTTGTGAAAAGTACAACTCACCACCACATGAATAGTGTGTTGCTGGGGGGGGGGGCAAAAACCAAAATATCAGAGTGCATAAGCAAAGAAAAAGGAGAGAATAAAGAACCAGGTGAAACAAAAGCAATTCAGCAAACATTAGTGGCATTTGGTGACATGCAACAGCAACGGAAATGCATCAGTGATGGAAAACAACAGCGAGACAGATGTTTCTGCTACACAACAAGAAAGACTGGTTTGCACTGTTGGATGTTAACATTATAAAAGCAGAACGCAGAAGATGTAAAACCATGTGCCAACAAGCTAAGAAGCACAAGAACCATGTCCACATGGGGGAAACTAACGTACACATCTGCTATTTTTGACCTTTCACACAGACTAGGCAGGGTTTTCTTCTCTGGTTTTGCAATTTCAACAGGCTTGGTAAACGTTTTGAAAAGGAATCAAAAAAAACGTTTGTGGTGTGAAAAGGAACAGCAACGCTATGGAAATGTGTTCGAAAGGCGCAAATTGGCTCATAGGAAGTAAGGTACCGAGAACGCCAGAGGCATGCACTGTCTCCTCCTGGCCATCTTCTTCCTATCCCTATCCTGCTTCTCTCTGTGGGCCAGCTGCTGGTAATACTCGATCAGCTTGTTGATCTGTGGGGAAAAACCAAACATTGCCTTCAGATACTGTTCATCAATGCGTCCTGTATATATATATATTTTTTAAACAAACAAGAGTGATGAAGAAGTGAGCAGAGATAAATATACAGCTTTTTTTCGAGAATGTGTCGTACTAAATAACAAAATAAAATTTGAATTTTGAAGAAGACAACCATAAAAAAAAGCTTTTCTTCAATAATTGAAGGTTATATAATGGAAGCTGCACAAAAAAAGTTCCTTTTTCTTTTCCCCTCTAACCATCACAATGGAAAAAAAAAAAATAGGGGACTGTCAGTTGTTTGTAAAGCAAACTTTTGCCTCTGGCCAGCAAGACTTTGGTGACATTCACATCTATTCAAAAAGAAGTAGTTCATAGTCAGGAAGCATGTGAGAAACTTGTGAGATTAAATGACCAGAGGGGGAAACTCACCCGCTGAGTATGAGGGTTCTCTGGCTCCTGCCATCCGCCACTGGCTGCAGGGAGCAAAATTCACCAAAATCATAAGCTATGAGAATCAAATAACAGCCTTGTACATGTGCTGAAATAACGAGCAATGCTAGACTTAAGCAGGACTAAGTATGGTCAATGTTTCTTACTTTGTTCTTAAGTTTCGTAATTATTTCAAATCTGGCCACATTGATGCGTCTAAATTGTTAATGTGTGCACCCACCAACGGATTTGTCAGCCATTCCCACATCCCTGGAGGTCCAGCGACAGAAGCCACAGGCCAAGTAGTAAGCCTTCTTCATGGCCGTCTTAGTGGGATCATCAGGCAGAGGGGCTGGGATGTTGGTGGCTCGTGTAGACAGTGTGTGCATGCAACATGGGCAGTCAAAGCAATTTGCACACCTGCAAAACAGTAGAGCACAGGTAATCAGGAATGAACTAATGTATATTAATGACTTTCATTAACGTCATTTGATGACGTGGGGGGACCAGAAAGGTACAACGTCAGCAGTGACCTGCCATATTGAGTATGAGAGCACTTCGGTCTCACCTGTTCTTTTTAAGCTTAGCCTCCGCTGATGGCATGTTCTCCAGACAGCTTGGGCAATAGTGAGAGTCCACCTGATTACCACAAACAGGGGGTCAAGACAGGAGTCCGTCACACGGCGCGTTCTCATCTTAAACGGAATAGCTTCATTTCAGGAGACAATCTTCGTGTCTCACTGTACGAGCAGCAGTGAAAAGCGATCACGTCAACAATAACAAATCACGGACTAGTGATCTTACATCGCAGAATGTGAAAGAGCTAACAGCGCTCTGGGTGTGGTGTCCATAACTGTGAGCCACGTTAACAGGATGGATTTTGAAACTGAGGGACGTACATCGGGTAAACAGATGTTGTGATAAATAGGTTTGTACATGTTGGCCATATTCTTTATTTGTGAGCAATGTAAATACGTAAAACGTAGCACTCAAAGAATAGCAGGCGCCAGCTAGCTAGCTAGCTAGTCCAATCATTTATGCTGCGCTGGAAAAAACGCTAACTCCGGCGGAAGTTAAACTGACGCTCGTGGCCAATGAGAAGAGGATGATTTTGGGAAATCACTTGATTGACAAGCGGCTCAGCCATTCAAAGCGTGACGTCGTCTGTCAAAGCTACTAGCGAACCGGCTAACAACACAGTAGCTGCTGTCTAAATGAAGCTAACAGTTAGCTTGATGACAGTAAGGGAAAACGTTCACGTACCTCGTGAGACACACATTCCAGAGACCTTAGCTCACTACAATAGCGACAGAAATAAAGTTGAGATAAAGGGGCTCTGATCTTTTTCTCCCCACGAACCAGATAGACAACTCTATCCGGCTGCAGAAGAGACGCCATCTCCGCACAGCTCTGCTGAGACGATGGGCTCACTTGCTGCACCTCTGCTGTGTGGATGTCACCGGTAGTTGTCTGGAACACAATGAGCTCAATGTCGACCCCGTGTGGTCAATACTGGACTTGCCAGCCTACACCCAGAGATGTAATACTAACGTTATTCGGGAGAACAATGTTTGGTGTTTCTGTATGCGTTCTGTGTCGTTCTGAATTGGCACACGGATGGACAGCTTCTCTCCCTATCCAGGGTTAGGGTTACAGCTTTCTATAAATATGTCACCAAGTATGACACCAAGGAGAAGATACATTATTTAACCTGCTACAGGGGATGAATTGTTTGATTTAGGTCAAATATCTCAAAATCCATGTCCTACCAACTATTTTTGCATGAAAGACATTCAACATTGTGTCATTTTCATGTGTTTTCAAAACATATTAAACAATGAAAATTATGTTTTAAAATGTACCTATTTATCTGAGAAGTCCATATCCCTGCTGTGATTTCGTCCTGGAAGTTTACAGCTTCAGGGTGGGTCGCTGAACTTGGGATCATGACATATGTTGAACTAATAAGAAAATGACATATGGATGTGGCCTTGTGAAATATTACAGATCCTAACTGAACACTGCATGGACTATGACGTGCTCTAGCAGAAGTGGAATTGGGCCACTCAGAGGGCATTTGGCCAAGTACTTCCTCACCATGGCAACAGCTGAACCGTGAGAAGAGAAATGGTCCATGAAAATAATTCAGACAGTATTTCTCCTCCTGTCAGGGACGTGGCGCTTATGGTCACGTGTTTATTAGTCCAACTGCCGTCGTCTTGTCAATTCATCTAAATCTCCGGCTGTCCTATACTTTAGTCTCAATGAGATTTTTTTTTCAAAGTAGGTTAAGTTCTTGATCGGGGAAAGTGACTTTTAAAGAGAAGAAAACCAACGCCAACTCATCAGTAAATATATAGACGCATTAATCAACGCTCAAATGCTTCCCGTCGTGTATTATGTCGTCACGCCAGCAGAGGGCGTCATCTCAGCCAGCTGTGCACCCCCCCCCCCCCCCCCCCCCCACCTCCCCCCTCCTCCCTCAGGAGTCAAAGCATCCATCGGGAGAGGCGAACGCTCAGACCGAGTCGCCACCGTGTCGGGGAAGGACGGCGGGATGCGGCCCTTCTTTCCACTGCTGCTGCTCGGTCTGCTGCGACCCTGCGCAGGCGAAACTCCACTCAAACAGGTAGGCCACCTGTTGATACACACACAACACACAGCCACACACACACACAAACAGACACACACGCACGGCGTGTATCCAGTATGCGCAGACAGACGTGACGCATACAACAGAAGCGGTCACTAAATGACTAAATGTTCTTATAAGGCAGCGTTCACACCTGCGCTGTATCAACCTGCAATGAGCTGATAACTCATTTAGATCTATGACGCAACCCAAAATGTAAACTAGTTGTGCTCTGCATGCACCTAAGTTGACTTTTATTTTGG
Organism: Pungitius pungitius; assembly: GCF_949316345.1. Taxonomy (NCBI): domain Eukaryota; kingdom Metazoa; phylum Chordata; class Actinopteri; order Perciformes; family Gasterosteidae; genus Pungitius; species Pungitius pungitius. The sequence goes on from NC_084901.1 coordinate 31,850,112, forward strand.
AAACATGTGGTATGAAATAGTGTAATAGACTTGTATTTAGCAGCAGCTGTCATATCTCTGATCATGGCAAGTATTCTTCCAACAATACAAGACGGGATTTGAGTTCTATATAGACTTTCTATATTTTGATGCATTGACTTCTAATCTAATGCTTTGAATAATGGCAAATGATGGTCATCAATGCAAAGTGACTTGCGTGCAAGAGCAAACATTACAATCAGTAGGACGTCCCAGACAGCCTTCAACCGCTCATTCACACATAGTGAAGTATCCTCACACACACGGGTTGAATAATAGCAGAAGGATAAGGAGAACTAATAATAACCACATGCAGTAGAACAGCAATGTTCAACTTTATCAGTAGCAGCAAGTCCGGTTCCAGACATAACCACCATCAAAAAGACAACTGTGAGGCGAGTAAGCACAAAGAAACAAAGTTAGTAATGTTCATTAATGGGACATCGACTACTGAAGGAGAGAGAAATAGCGGAGGAGAGAGGAACGACCGGTCTAAGGCAAACCTGACCTAACTAAGCATTATTCAAGAAGGACGTCTTAAGCCTACACGTAAGCCGCCCACGGGCCGTGGTGGGCAGGAGGGGCAGATGTGCTGCTCTGTTGACCCAAAGTCTAAGTGGGCCAGATGTCAGTGGCCCTGCTCATGTCACAAAACACGTGTAATCTATGGGGTGGGAGAAAGGTAGCAGCTGCCCTATTTGGTTACATTGCCTTGTAAACAGCAGCGGCAGACCGACAGTAAAACGCTTGGTTAGTAATCGGGCCTTTTCAACGTTTCTCAGTGCATTCAAAATAGCATTCGGGTATACAGAAATATATTTGGGACTCATGAAGGGCAACTAACACCTTGTCACGTACTCATACCGTATTTTTGAAAATGACTCATGAAGCTATGAAAATAGTGTCTGACTGACTTGTTAGAAAAAAAAAAACACCACCGATAATCAAACAAGTGCAGAAACTGAGACAAGGCCCGACCTTTGGCTATGGGGTGTGTAAGTGGGGCGCAGTGTGGTTGTCGCCGATGTTGTTGTTCCAGTTACAACTTACATAACCTGTTGCAACCGGTGCCTCTCCTCCCCAGCGCTGTGAATTCACAGATGGCACCATTTACAACTACCGTGCAAAGACCCTAAACCAGAGTCACACTGTGAACTTCAGTGACCTCAAGGGCAAGAGTGTCCTCTTCATCAACGTGGCCACGTACTGAGGTTACACCTTCCAGTACCTGGGTAAGAATCCCATCCACCGGCTGCACTTTTTGTTGTGTGGAAGTCAAACGTCTTTATTACAATACATTTTCCCTTTTCTCTTTTCCTTTATCAGAACTGAATGCACTACACGAGCAGATGAATCCTCTCGGGCTAACTATTCTGGGCTTTCCCTGCGACCAGTTTGGGAAACAGGAACCAGGGGCAAACCATGAAATTCTTCCCGGTCTAAAGTGAGCAACGTTTTTTTTCTTAAATGCAAATCCAATATGCCGGATGTGCCCGAAAACAGTACGAACCCAACCAATGGAGCAACAGGGCTTCATTTCACTGCAGTGTAAAGCTTCTACATCTTGTAGAGAAGATGTTGAAATTTGAGAAACCCCTACGCTTGAGTGACAAGCTGCCCACAACAGTTTACATTGTAACGCGGCGTAACATTAGAGCCTTTCGAAGCGGGACGTGGAGAGGAATTTGCCATGTGCTTAAATCCTCTCAGTCAACGAAGCTTCATTAAAACAGGAAAACCTCATTTTCCAATACAGCTGGTTTAAGTTCGAGGCCTCCCTACCACTCATTGAATCAATGTCTTATATACAACATACTCTTGTCCACTGATAAGCTGCCCTCTTTTGGATTCCAGGCATGTCCGACCGGGCAACGGATTTGTTCCAAACTTCCTGCTGTTTGAGAAAGGAGATGTGAACGGAAAAGACGAGCAGGAGGTTTTCACTTTCCTTAAGGTACGCCGTCGTCTTTGTGTGCGACACGGATGACGCCGGAGGTGGCCTCTGTCTCCCTAAATCTGTATTCCAGCTGTGCACACACAGATGAATCATTTACTGTAAAATGCTGTTAATGGAATTTGGGACCCACTGCATAACATTCTCACTGAGTTTACTGTAATAGAGGAAATGCGAGGGATTACTTTTACAATTTTTACAGCATCCCTCTTTAATAACAATGCTCTCTGCCACGCAGAGTTCCTGCCCTCCAGTCGGAGACCTCTTCGGCGACACCGCCAGTATGTTCTGGGGGCCCATTAAACTCAGCGACATCAAGTGGAACTTTGAAAAGTTCCTAGTGGGTCCGGACGGGAAGCCGGTGATGAGATGGCACCCGAGCGTCAGCGTCGCCGAGGTCAAAGCGGACATCCACAGTCATCTGCTCCGGCTGTACACGCAGCAGATTTTCAGCTAGCTCGGATTCATCGCACCGTATTTTTCAGTAACGAGTCAGTAACGAGATTCTAATGTAAAACCGTTGGGAGTAATGTTAACGGGCCGTGACACGCGAAGATGGCATGTTGAATGAAGAAGAGGCTTGAAAACAGGAAGTCTGTGGTGCCTCTTCGGAGTCTGGGGGTTCGGGACAGCTCTTCAGTGCATTCGAGCCGTCCCGAGAGCCCACAGCTTCATGTCATCTTCTCACCACAGGACATGTTAGCCATTGCATCCTAAATGTTAACTGCCTATAATAAATCTTAGAGAACATACAAAATGTGAGTGGACATGATTTAGTTCATTTGTGGCACTGACATTTCTATAAATGTTTCGGCAATGAAAATGGACACCAATAAGCAAGGTAAGATGCTAGAAGACATTTAGAATAGATTTATTAAGCCAGTCAAATACAAAAAGTCTCACATGTGCTTTTGCCTATAGCAAAAAAGAAAACGGGCTTTAAACCAAGAAAATACAACTGCCAGTAATTACAGCATACCTTTCAAAGTGCAATTTGGCTAATTTCTCACTTCTGCTCTCAACCGTCAGGACTCTGTTCCCTGAAAGTCAACTTGTTAGATACAATGGTTTCTAATTCTTTAGCACACATTTTAAAGCCCTTTACTATCTTAGTGGGTGAACACCGATTGGATCTTCCCTTTTGAAATGGTGACACGCGTCCAGCTGAGGGATGGATCCTGTGTCATCGGGGGCACTTGACTTTGTGTCACAACACAGCTCACCGGTCGTTGGAGTGAACCGAGAGCCGAGTCAGACATCCGGGCAGAGGGTTTCTCCCGAGGAGCACCTGTATTGCTTTAACATAGGATCCAGTCCCCCCCCCCCCTCACCCCTCCCCCAGAGTACTGGTGAAACTCTTCCTCAAGCAACAGAGTAGACTATCGTTGCTTGAGGAACATTTCAATGTTTTCAGTACCAGATGCACGGATTGCAACCCAAGGAACGACCTCACCATCGCTATTGCCCAAAGGTCTTGTAGATATCCAAGTATTGGATGTTGGGGCCAAACTGTGGTACAGGATGCAGTAAGATGAGAATGAGACTCGGAATTAGTGGTCAAATCAATTGTGGTCAAGTCGTAGTAAGTGTTGTGTTTAATGAGATTAGGTCCATCATCATGGGGGAAAAAAGGCTGTGTATGTACTCTGCATTGTGTATTGTGTCTGATACAAACATACAATGTCAATAGCTACAATATATTTGGATTACACGAACATAGAAAGAACAGCATTACTCAAAGACAATGATTTACACTTAGTCAATGCAACTATCAAGGTTATAAATAAATTATCAATCACAATTATGTTTTGGTATGATGGCATCGAAATGCATTTCCCCCAAATTTTTGTATTTCAAAAACCACTTTTGAACAGTTACACATGGGATCTCTCTAATATCAATGGTACTGAAGAAATCCTCATAAATCAATCAAACATTCACATTGTAAATTCTATGACTCAATGTACCTAAATAATCATTCATTGTTGGAATGAGTATATGTTGCCTAATTCATATTGGGAAATGGCTTCCTGTAACCCTACAAGTAACAAGCCAGGTGTCGGGTTGTTATCGATTTGCAGAGATGCAAGCACATAGGTATATTTTCTGGAAAAAATGAACAATGGAAATTATTCCAACCTATTTAATAAATGACTTCAGTTCCTAATAAGAAGAAAGTAAACCCAACTAAATATTTAAATGTATATATTTAGAATAACGAAGTGTTTCACAAATAGCCTTATAAAACGCAAGTATAAACAACATTACAATAGGATATCTACAGTTCAGTAGGAAAATTATAGATCAAATCACACCTTGTCAACTCAAAAACATACTGATTTCATGCTACTACCCAGACTCCATTTGGTGGGTGCGGTGATGCTTTAGTGCTTTCCAGGGTCAATGTTCTGTCGCTCCCTTTTCCCAAATCCCGCTGCTGCGGCCGCGGCAGCTGCTGCGGCTGCGGCAGCGGTTGCTGCGGCTGTTGTTGCGGTCTGATCTACACACGCATTTAAGAAAAAAGAATGCGTTATCTTCACAGTCAGACTTTCCTGCTATAGACTTTCCGTTTGTAATGAAATTGTGAACATTCAACGTTGATTTGTCGAAAAGGTTAAAAAAAAAAAAAAAAAAGGTAGGCAATGCTCTTTTTTTGTCAATTCAATGGCATTTGGTTGACAATAAAGAGACAGAGTACCACCGGATAAATCCTTTCTGCAACGGTATTGTACATACCTGCATTCTCTGGGGGTGGTCTCGAGCTCTCTCCTACTGCTCTGGTGCCTCTCGGCTGCGGGAATGACGACTGCCAAGGAAAACCCTGAGCAAAGAGGAAGCAACACCGTAGTTACCTTCAGAGACCCATTGATCACATCCAGCAGCCCTCACGTCTTTGCCGTAGCCTAACAAAAGGTTGTTGAGTGCAAGCGTGGCTTGGTGGAGCTACAGTCAAGACCTAATTACAACTGCTTGTTTCCCCTCCATGAAAGATAAGGGAAGCGGAAGCGAGAGAGAGAGAAGAGGGCCCCCGTTTGCTCACAGAACCAGAGTCACCCCAGAGACAGGAGGGGCCTTAGAGGACCCTTACCGCGGCAACGGGCTGGAAGTCTCGTACTGGGGGCGGCGCTGCGGCGGCTGCGGCTGTGGCGCCTGCTGCATTGGGCATCCGGGGAGGGAAGTGTATGGGCCAGCCCTCGGGGCCCTGCGGTCCCACCTGCACAAAGGGACCACAGTAGGGGGGGCTCAGCGGGCCGTTCACTGAGCCTGACGTGGGGTCTGAGGTACGTCTTTTCTGCTGCTGCCCCTACGAGGGATCACAAGTACACACGTGATCCCCAATCAGTGCCCGGCCACTACCCTCCGGCGAGCGCAGTGGGCCCGTCATGGCACGGGCCGGCGCTGACCTTTAACCCTACGGCCCCTGCCTCCCACTGAGCCGGGTGAATGGTCCCCCTGCTGATCCTCCCCCATTGCACCAAAAAAAGACAACCCGGCTTGAGTGAGGCTCTTGTCCTGGCGTCATTTGGGCCGTGTGAACCTACTACACTCAGCATCTACATGACAGTATTCTGTCACAAGAGGGCGCTCGTCAGCAAGGTCTGCTCCAAGTCACATCCGACTGCGTGATGCGTCCCGCAGCTTTGTAGAGCCACTTTCAATGAAGGTCTGGCCCAGTGAACTTGAGAGCACACCCAAAAAACCTCTCCAGGCTGACGGCAAGGCTTCATTTAAAAAATGTCAGCTAGTCTGCGACACTACCAGGCTCAGACCTGAGCAGCAGCCAGTACCTGTTTGTGATGCTGCATCTGCAGTCTCTCCAGCTTACATCGCTCCGTACGTTCTCTCTGACACTCATTCTGTGCCTGGTGAAGCTGAACCACAAACCAAATTGCACGTTAGAGAGTAGTTACCATTTTACCATTTTGCTTAAGCATTCCTCATCATACCACATATGGGAGGAGAAAAGGCACAGCTTACCTGATTGGTCAAATTAGTAATCTGACCCTGAAGTCTCTCAACCTGCCGCCTCAAGTCCTCCTTTTCCTCATTCATTCGCTCTCTGTCACTCCTCTCTTTTCTGAAGTCTTCTTCAAAGATCTTCACCTGTAGTAGAAAACAACCACTCAATTCAGCTGAGGAAATGCATGGGCAATTGCAAACAAACTGAACGTCTTTTTTTTTACTCCCAGATACAGATTCATCGCACCGTTTAAAAATATTCCTCAGTTTCTCGCCAAAAAGGTATAACAAGATTGCATTTGAAAACATTATAATAAATTACCCCCCCCCCCACAAGCACCAATTGCCATAGCCTGGGGGAAATCATAATCTATTTCAGTGTTGTTTCCCGTTAGCGGCTAGTCAGCTCTGTTATTTAGCCGAGCAGGACTGTGGTGCCTCCCCTCTGCTTGCAACTTATGCTAACTAGCTTTCCTCCGGATGAATTCAACATTGACTTGTTGTTCACAGCGCATCATTATCAAGAGAAAACTAGGGTAGTATCCTTTGCAAATGGGTTGTTGTTATTGGTCCGGTGTAGCAAAAATCAGCTCAATTGAACTCAGAACTAAATGCAAGATGAATCCATAGACTTTGAGGTTGCATCACAGCCCTTGTGTGCCTGTATGTACGTTTGGTTGCATGTCTGACCTGTTCCTTTAGTACAGCAATTTGAGTGAGCAGTTCCTGTTTCTTCAGGTGATTGGCTGCATCGGCAAAATTACTCTGACCAGGTGGTTGTTGCGATGATGAAGGGGTGTGCAGGTTTAAGGCCTCCTCTAAAGCCTGAAATCAGACAAACAAGTTTGACTCAGAAGCAGCGCTTTGTGTGGAAGAGTCGCTCGCAGAAGCAGAAGAGAGGCCGAGTACACTCACCCTGTTGAGGCGTTGGATCTCCTTCTCCTGGTACTCCCTCTGTTTGCTGAGGGGCAGCAGCTGATCCTGCAGGTAGCGAATCTTCTGCTTCAACTCTGTGGTTTCAGAGTTCAGGCACTCCTTCTCTCCCTGAAATACACACACACCGAAAAAAGAACCAATGTTGTCATTCATCCTAACTTCTCCTGTGGCCTGGTTTGGACAGTCTCACGTGAGCTTTGTGACGTTGTGCCCTCACCTGTACATTTTCAATCTTGGACTTAGCCAGCAGCAGCTTCTTGTCATAGTCGCGCTGCCTCTGCTCTCGCTCTGCCTCCAGCTCAAGCACAGTTTTCTGGGACTCAGCCAGCCGTTGTCTGAGGTCTGTGATCTGAGTGACAACGTCAACCAATTTTTTTTATCCACCAATCAAAAGCTATCAAATGTCATTCAGTTGTTACAGCTCTGTGGTAAAGCTAAACATCTGTTGTTGCACAAGTTGGGGTGCGTCGTCAGAAATGTATGTTTTGAAATAATGAGCTAAACCACAGTGACGAGGACACATCTGCAAGCACATGCTGTTCTGTTTTTTTAATTAAAATAAACAGATCTTGTGACGCAAATGAATATATATCTAGGGTTGTGCGGTCTAAACCCAAGGCTGCATGGTGTCGCAGTGTGAACAAAGTTTCAACGTAGGTTTGTTCCTGATTGTGGGTGAGCATATGCGTAGGTGTGTGAGTACGAGTGTGAGAGTGTGTACATTTGTGTGTCTCTGCTGCCCTCTGACTGCACCACGAGAGGAAGTCAGCGGGTACCAGAGAGGTGAGGGGAATTCTGACTGAAGTGTGACAGGCCGTGCGGTAAGCATGCTCAGATAGCGAGCTGCTGCAAGATTGCACCTTTCCACTGGACAAGCATAAAAACACACACTGCTGCTTCACTACCAACTGATGCGCGCAAAACGTCAGAGTCCTCTTGTTCCTTTAAGATATTTCCGGATTACAAGATCCCTGCCATCTGTCATTTCAAAAGCGTATCAACTTTAATGGTCATGGAAAAACTGTTATTATTATTCCAGTGGCGTAATGCAAAACGTGCTGAGAAGGGTTCATTTTGAATCTTAAGGAACATACATATGGCTCCAAACGCCATTCAAAGGACCAACATTTATTTTCAATGACGAGTTTTATGAGAAAATGCTGGAAATATACGTAAGTTACGAAATAAACATCTCTGTGCATTCTTAACCCATTTTTAAATGTTTCGCATTGAATCGAAAAAACAGCTGAGGTGGTCTTTAGAATACCCTTAAATTATGACAAAAAACAGTCTAGAATAATTTTGGACTGTATTGAAGAGGTATTGTTATTTTTAAATGTACAAAATGTGTCTAAAGTAGATTTGAAATAACAAAAATTGAAATGTTTGTAATTGGAATTCAGAGAGAATGAGATATTTAGTCTCCTTCCTCAGCTCTATATCAGTCGAGGACACAGCGATGTCTTCCCACACCAATTTACAACAGCTGTTAAGTCATTACCGTACTTTCTGTTCAAACTGTGACTTCATGGAGTTCCACTGAATGTCCCACTGCTTGTTCACCTCCAGTACCTGCAAGCAGCACAAGAAAGTGAAACAAATGACACTGAACACATAGGAAACAAATTACACTTAGACTTTCCCCAATGGCAAAAGTGGACAAGCAGTTCAAGCAAAAAAAAAAAAAAAAAAAAAAGACTCACATCCTTTCTTTGCTTCTCCAAAAGCTTGATCTTCTTTTCATACACCTCAACATCACATGGTTTAGTTGGGGTTTTCTCTGCGGCTTTTCCACTCTGGGGTGCACACAAAAGTTTTCTTAATCCACAACATTCCTCCATAACTCGAGGCCAAACGCATTGGGTATATAAGTGGAGGATAATAAGGGGAGAATTTTGATGTCACAAGTAAATTGAAAAAACCTTTAATGGCACACAATTCATGGATTTTTGTTATATGAGGATACTTTAATCTGATCTACCTTCTGCGGTGTGGTGGCCTCCATCTTGGGTCTGACAGCAGCAGATTCCTCCTTCGTCGGCTCCTCTTTGGCCTCTGGAGCTTCGGTGTCAGATGACGCGGTTGCTGCTGCTGCTGCTGCTGCTGCTGCTCCCGTAACAAGCTCCTTGAGTTTTTGATTCTCATGCCTGGAACGGCAAGAAAATGAAAATGATAGTCCGTGTGAGCAAGGTCCTTTCCCAGAGTTTAGTTTTTGCACAGCTTGACGATGTCCTTTGGGAAGAACCTACGATACTATCTGAGAGCGATGTTGCCAACAAAAAGCAGTGAAATGATCCCAAAGTGAAAGTATGGAAAAAAATTCAACATCCAAAACATAGTGAAAACTCTTGGTTGTGGTCATTCAAACTTTATCAGGGGACTTAGTCACACTACATTCAAAAAAACATGTCTCACAGTAAAAAAAGAAGAAAGACCAAAAGGGAAGCAAATTGTGCAAATAATTTGACGGGAATATACTGCAGATCTCACAATTTGTTCTTTCACCTAACTAACAATACAGTTTGTGGTCCAGCAGAAGCATCACAAAGACCAGTGAAATCTAAAAGAGGAAGAAAAAAAATTACCTCAGGAGTTCCAAGTCCTGATTCCTGATATGATGATCCTCTTCCATTTTCTTTCTAAGCTCATTGTTCTCCTGTCGGAGCTGCTCACAGAGAGTCTAGAAAACCAAGAATGACAGCATCTGGCACTGGTCTGAATGATGAAATCAACATTTGCCTTTAAGATCTTCAGGAAGACACTGAGCAGGAAGCAGCCTCCTTTGATACAAAAGGTACAAAGGGCACTGCAAATTCTGCATTAATTTTGTACTTTTTGTAAAAAGAAAAATGAATTGTGTATTGTGGTTCATAAGTAGTGATGCACTTCTACTGCCTACTCTTTGTGTTATAATTTATGTTGTATAGGCCACATTGAACATTCCCTTCATTGCAAAGCCCTTTTGTCACATTGTTTAGAAATGTGTAACACCAATCAAGTTAGAACAGTTAGAACAACAATGTGTTCATGTAAGAAAAGTGTTTTGCTATGTAGTAGTAGCAGCATTTGAAGTTGTTCAAGTAAATGTAATGCACAGCAATTTCAAACCCACGCGATACGACTCCAAAACCACCGTTGAGTGGGGAAATAAATGATGTATAGCACTACATAAAAATATATATATATATATATATATATTTGTCCTACGTTCTGCAAATACAATTTTAATAAATTCTTCAAATAAAAGAAAAAAAAGAACAGCTCTTAGATCTCAGGTCATTTTGCAAAATGCAGAGAAAAGCACATTATTTAAATCTTCGTATAATCAGATCCATAAATCTGGCATGTCATTACAGTGATTGTGTAGCATTTATGTGAATCAGGCAGTCAACATGTTACATACCTGTAGGAGGGAAGTCCGCTGTTCATTTTTTTGGACCTTAGAGGAAAGGTGGTGAAACTCTACAGCCATTCGACCAAGGTGAGCCAACAGCTGGTTCGGGTTGGACTCCTCTGCAAAAATGCTGAAGGAGCTCTCTAGTCTCTTCAGCTGGCTGGCTAGCTCGAGGTTCTCCTGAGGCAGGACGGTGATTGCCACCGACCGGGCCTGGAGATGTCAAGAAAGGTGAACAGTCAGTCAGGCCTCCCTCTCGGGCTGACTCATCGCACAATGTATTCCAACCAGCACAAGGCTGTGCTACTATCTATGAAAAGTATAAGCTAAGCTAATTCATCTGAGAAGACAAACCAGTTTTTCCTGTTTGATTTAAGCATAATTCTCCCAGAATAGAGTTGCCTGCGGTAATACTTTTGTAATAGGCTAGCCATAACACTAAATATAGATATATTTTATGGCATAGGGTAGAGGATGCAGTGTGGGAATGAATCAGGGGTGTAATTCTATTCAGTAATAATCCTGGACTTTCCCCCGACTGACTCAGGCTGGAGCTACCAGTATTGAGTTGGCTGGTGAGTCACCTCAACAAGGATATGTTCCCAATATGAGGCAATGGCTATAAAAAAAGGAAAGATTAGCTCAATTAAATTCCACAAAATGATTACTTTGGCACCAGGAGCATTGGGATATTCTAAACACAAAGTTTGATCAAATAATGCATTTTTTTCTTTTGAATTGCTGTGGTTGAATTTTGTGTCACAAAAGGTCTAGTACGTACAGTGAAGGCGTCTGAACTCTTCCCATCTACATTCACAACCTCAAACTCCGAGGCCTCCTGTAAAAACAGAAAAGAAAGTAGCACATTTGTACAAGGCGCAGTGACTTTAACTGCATCAATAAACTTGTAAGAATGAAATAAACACCCCCAGTGCTGCGAGATATGCACGTCTCTAAGGTCATTTTCAGTTTTACAATCATCAGTTGTTTCTGTTGGGATCAACCGCTCTCCCTCACAGAACAAATGACTTACATTGGGCTTCTCAGGCTGAAGAGTCTTCCCTAAACAGCTTGTTTGCTCCTCCTTCTGCTCTGCAGCAGGGTGTAAACAGTGTTTACCTGAAGCAACAACAAAACCAAGGTTGGGTTTCAGTTAAGTGGCGCAGCGTTCCCTTTGATTAAAACACTGTTCAGAGGGATTATGCACAAATATATCTAGTTAATAAAGTAAATGAATAATTACCATCAATAATGTGAGGCCTACTTTGTTTCTCAATATGAATGGGTCCTCCCATACACAGACTGGCTGCGAAGCTGGAGGACTTGAGTGCCTCGTTGTCTCTCACGAGTTCCTCCACTCGCTGCCGCAGCCTCAATGCCTCGGATTGAGACTCTTCCAGTAAATCACCTGTAAGTTTCAAAAAGATCTTATCTATGTCCATCAGCAGTGTACAACAACATCTAACATCTTTTTTTTTTCTCTTTTTAAACAAACACGGCCAAGACCAGATACATCGAGTAGAATACGATACGAGTTGTGACAAACTATGCGCAGGGAGCACACCTTTGGTGAGTCACAAACGCACCTGTCACCCCGTTCGCATCGCGTGCAAGGATTCCAACAAACTAGGCATGAAGATTGTCCAGCTTTACTACATTCCACCTCATTTGCAAAACTAGAGTTTCCCTTCTGCATTTATATATTTTGAGAGATTAGTAAGTAACATACTCGAAAATGATTTACACCAATGAATTGGTGGGCTAGTAGAAAAACATAAGTCATTTATTGACCATGATCTTTTTACACATGCGTGTGATGTACACACGCATGTGTAAAAGAGCAACAAAAAAAAACAGTTGGCATTAGCCCTCGATCGTCAGCTTTAAGGCAACCACGCTGTGTTTGGGAACCTACCTAAGCTCTTAAGTCCCTTCATTCGCTCCCTCAGTATGCTGTTCTCCGCCAGTAGCTGTCTATAGCTGCTTCCCCCTCCGGCCTCGTCCCTGGCCTTGACCTCACTCCCACCTGGATCATAGATGCGGTACGGTCCTTTCCCTTCCATCGCCGTTGCTCACTTCCTAAACATGGTTCTCTGAACTGTAAAAAGAAGAGAAGAACACCTATTTTCAGTTAAGAGTATATAGAGTACCAGATACTACTCGGTTGAAGACTTTATGATGATTTATAATAATGATAATGATTGTGGGAGTCGTGGTTTACAGCAAACGAAGCTGCTGGACTGAGTAGTAACCAGGTGTAGTAACCATATGCAATGGGAAGTATTTTAGGTACGGCACGAGAGCAACCAACATCCAATGTTAACACCCAACTGTTTGAGGAGGAAGGAAACGGTTGACCAGAAACATTAACTAAGTAGTACGAGGAAAAATAACGAAATGTACTTCTTGGTTCCCACTGTCCTACACTAAAAATAACTGAGCCACAACGTGTACTGTTTCAATATGACAAACCCAACAAATGGGTGCTTGTGTTACTTCGCAGATCGCAGATTAAATCCATGCCATCTACTCGGTCACGGTATACTGTACTTTAAGCTGCTAAAAACACTCATTTTCTGACTTTATCATTCATAGCAAGTGCTATCCATCGGTGAGGCACAGCGAAGGAAATGACGTTCAGCGGACAGCTTTGAGGAGACAGCAGGACCACCATCACCATAGTTATACCAGAGGGAAACATATGGCAAGAACATGCTAACGTTTGACATGGCTAAATATGACAACTAGCGTTACATCGTTCACGTCCAAAGGAAAAGGGGACAAAAGCAGAGAAAAAACGTAACGCGTGTTCGGTGAATCCTGCACACAAACATCTAACCAATAACCAAGTGTCAAATTCAGCACAATCCAGCAAACGATTACTACATTGATTGGCTGAAGAAGGCTAATATTAGTTTTCGCTGTTGTCATGCAAATTGTTAGCAACATCCTCGTTAGCTCACGGCTAGCTAACACTAAATGACAGTGCGGGACAGGAAGCCACGAGCTCTTCTTTCTTACCCATTAAAATACTACTCATTGATGCAGTAAGTCAGATTAAAAGCGTTCCTAAGCGACAAACAAAAGAACAAAGAGGTGTCTTTTGTCCGGATACCTTTCAGTTCGCAGTGGCCTCTCGTCTCCCTAGCCCAGACATCTATTGCGGAAGTGGTCTACTGGTCTATGCTGTAACCCGGGAATTTCCACCTCGTTTGATGTAAACAACGACTGATTGACAGCCCGGCGGACCAATCATTGTACAGCATTCTGTCAGCGGGACACCAACAGTCACTGGCCTCGATGTAAACAGTGAAGGAAAATGCTTTACACTTACCGTATATATACATTTTACAACAATGAATCATAGTGGACTTTAAAATATGTTCATGAATGATAATACATCGAAAAAATGGCTTATATGACACAACTAGCCAGTTTACTTAATGTCTTAATGATTTGAATTAAACTGCTTATTATTCTTTTTTTTTCTTTTTCACCTACTGTAACGCACATTTTGTAGTCCAGGGACAAACCCACATTTTTCACAGAATTACTTTTTCCTCCATTGATAAATTTAGAGAAGGGGCTGGTGGGAGTTTCTGTTATTGCATCAGACACTTCCTCTGAATTTGGAAGCCAATAAGAACAGAACGATTATGGAAGTAATGCATAACAAACAGCAATACATTTAGTATTTATATAAGATAAATAGTCAGTCAATCAATAATTCTATTATAAAAATAGTTGTTGTTCATTTGTCAGTCAAGCAACTGATCAATTGATGAAGGAATCCTTTAGGCTCTGGCTGTGTTTTGTTACATTTTTTCACACAAAATAAAACGTGTGTCCAAACGTTTGACTCGTACTGCATATTTTATATGGTTAGTCCTATGTTAAGAGAGGTTTGTTGAGGATCACTGTGCAACAGCTCTTGGCTTATCAAACAACGCTTGACTGATCAAAAATGAACTATTTAGAGCAATAGTGACATCTTGTGGGATTAAGTAAAAAAGTAATCACGTCATGTGTTTCCTTGAAAGTTATCATTCTTAGTAAAAAAGATAATTCTTTGGTTAACTGGGAGCACAAACTCCTTCTGATGCATTCCATTTTATGACTATTTACAATGAGACTGTTTCATGCAACGGTACTTTAATCACAACCAGATATTGATAGTTTCGAAGACTCTGTAGTATGTGAAAATGTTTGAATTAATCATCAAAAAGCATAAGACTCACAAGTAAAACATACTGCTGCATGACCACACAGATAGTTTAGACAACATCCTTTATATAATTTTTTATTTTAAAAGATCAGCTTCGGTGGTCCTGTGCTGTGCTAACACGGAAACATCTAATTTCCAAATTGTGTTGGACTATATATGAAATGTTTCATGAGAAATGTATCTAAATTCATCAAAATCAAACCCTAGTTTGTCTATTTATTTTCCAAGACAAAAAATGTTATATGGCGTTATGCTGTAATAGAGAAAGCAGTTTAGCGATAGTTAGCCTATATAAAATAGTGCCTTATAATGCAGTCTAAACGTTCGTTTCAATTCAATTGCAGAGTTGCTTCAAAACAACACCAATTATTAAACCACAGATAATATTATTTTTAACCATATGGTATGTGGGCCGGCCTTGACCAGAAAACCCAGTTCAAAAGTGTCACTGGGTTCCAAGAAAAATCTGTCAGCTGGCTAAAGAAAACAAAAAGAAAGAGGCAGAACAAACACCTCAAACTGTGTGCCGCATAACACTGTCCTTGCTACTTAATAAAGGGTGGTGCATTAAAACAAAAGCCAGAGGACAAAGGAAATGCCCCCAGTCATCCTGGTACATTTTGTTTTATACTCCCACCTACTTTGTAAATACAGTATGTTAAAGCATTTTTCCTAATTGCACACATAAAAGAAGAGTGAGCGGATTACATGTAGAAAAGGGTAAACATCACATTGAAGCCTATAGTACACAGCATGCACCCCACCCTGCTGAGACGCAAGTACAGTCCAGTTCCCCTCCTCAGCTGATGTCATTTTTTCTGTGGTGCTTAATACAAAATGTCCTTCTGTAAGCTGACAAGTCATCTCAAAGCCTCAGTACAAGGGCATCTTAGCTGAAGTCTCTATCAATATGCAAAAAATGTGGAGCACGTAGCACTGGGACCAAATAGGCTTCAATGTTAACTCCAACAGGCTCTTCATGTCTAGTTTCATTAAAAATTGTAGCTATGACCAAGAAACCGGTTGATCAGTGCATACGCAAAGGTATTGTTGTTTAAAAATGGGTTTGACCTCAATATTTGTCTTAAAATAAAATACAAAATCATATCTACCAACGAAGTATTTGCCTTTAAGCAAGTACCCCATATGGCAATGAATGAAAGAGTTCTCATCATTTCTCTCTGGTTCATAGTTCAGATATTAATCTTACATTTAGTTACATTTGCCTCTGATGTAATGTCAAAACACAGAACAACGCCTTTTGCAGTGACAACAAAGAAGTTATTCAACTGAATCAAATCTTAAAACTAGACAAGATGATGGCACAAAATACTGCTCGTGTATCTAATATGCTATATTCTATACACCTCAAATGGGAAAAACAAATAAACAACTCACCCACACATTCAGCTTGTGTCGGAGTGAGGCACTTTTTAAGGAAACTGGTGAACGAGGGGGGTGGGGGGGAGCAATCAATGTGAGAGTTGGGGAATTCCCATAAAATGGCCTGATACTGTACGCTGAGCCTGAATACAACCTGGTGTTTGTCCCACTTGGCCTGCCTAAACTGAGTAACACCACAACATGAAGAAAAAAAAATGAATATGTTAATCCTCCACAGCAGATTGCAGCATGCACAAAGCGCTGTGCACATTGATGCATCTCAACACAAACATATAGAGAGCGGCATTCTCGATGACCTCAAAAGTGCACTAACTTGTCTATACAGTACAATGAATGCAGCTCAGTAAGTGGCTTGTTTCTTGATGGCCACATTGTGATGTTGTTCTAAGCACAAAGACTGCAGATAATAAAATTCAAAGGCTGACGCAACACCCAGAGTTCTCTCTGAGGAGGCCACCGCTTTGAAATACGTGAACTTTAATCTATTTCATGCAAGCTGCTCGGAAGCACCACAGCCCAAACCTCCCCAGAGTGTCAAAAGAGTACTTCAAAATGGTACATTTTGACATTGGATGCATGTTAATAATGTTTCTGAAGTTATTTCTTAACCTCTTACAAATACCATCAAATGGAGAAATTTCATGTTGGTTGTGCCATTCAAACCAGAGAGCGACTGACTGCTGCACAGTCTATTTGTTGCCTTGGATTTGGCGAACTGCAGGGGATTTCCTCGCTACACAGGTCTTTTTTCTTCTTTCCTCTTTTAACTCAAAGATGGCCTGACAACAGCTGCGCTCACATATATGAACTGAGCCATCGACAAGAACAGAAAACGCTTTCTTGTACTTGACTTCTGCATTTACAAATGTACAGGACCAAATGAAGCTAGGTGACATGTTAATACAGTATTGTGTAAACAATATATATTCTCCTTGCTCATTTAAAATGTGTAGGAGTAGTGGAATGTGTACTTTTAGATCTACAATATAAGCTGCCATACAATAATCTAAACATAATTTATTTACACATGGGTTTTTATGATCAACAAGTGTTTTTGCTTTTATTAAGAAGAAGAGACATTGAATGGCAGTTTCCTGATGATTTAATATTCCCTGTTCTCATTCTGCTCAGCCTATTGCCAGTAACAACACAGTTAATCATTGAACTGCCCTGACAAATACAAACCAGGACACCACACCCATACCAAACAAAAATAAAAGCACAGGGCGGGAGAATGTGATCTAGCAGGATTCTTAAGATGTTTTAAAAGTTTTTCTTGGAAGAAAAAAAATAGAAAATAGATTTGTTTTTGCTTTTAATCATTTTATTTTATATGACACCTTAAAATTACAGTAATCATTGGACGGCCGGCAATCTGAAGGCACTATTTCACTAATTTCAAATAAGGTGAAGCACCTTTCTAAAGCGACATGAACATATTCATGTTACATATGAGCTGTAGAAAAAGAAAGAAAGATATCATTCCAACAGACAGGACCACAGGTCATAGGTCACCCTCGTTTGGCTTAGGAGAGGCAGCAGTTGAGGGGCACTGACAACCGATTTTGACGTTAACCACCACAGTGTCGCTCAGTGAATTGGCTTGTCTCTTGGGTTTTCATTAAACGCTGTGGATGGAGCTGCAGAGACGAGTCCAGTTTAATCTTCCCCTCCACAGAGCAGCAGCAGAGTTTTACGGTAGTCTCCTGAGGTATCACCCTGAAGAAAGATGGAGAACACACACAGATGGAACTGGAATTAATGGGGAACACTGTCTGCGTCTGCTGACCTTTTGTCATCACAGAGCTGAAACTGGTAAGTGTGGTTCATTCTTTGTACTCATACAATAGCAAAACAGTTTTGATCTCTAACTAATGTTGCATGAATTTGAGCCACGAGGACAAGCAGAACTCACAAGTCACAAGTCAAAAAATCAGCTCATGATGAATTACCCACTTATTATAATTTACAATCTTCGTAAATTAATGAATTGTAAAGTCTGGGTACTTTTTTAAGGACTAGATTCCATTAGATTTCTTGCCAGGAGTTAGATGAGGAGATTGAAACCACTCTTGTGTTTGTACAATGAATGTAGAGACACATTTAGCAGCCGGTTAGCTTAGCTTAGCAGAAAGACAACATTTCCCAACTACCAGAACTTCTAAAGCTGTGGCTGGTAGTTTTAGTTCAAATAGGTGCTTTTACCGTACAGATTTTGTGGGACGATTGTAATTACAATTACAATTTTCGCTGTTAATTTGATAATATTTCTGTTTATCCGGGGCATCCATACTCGTATGTATGTCGTATCGGTGATTTAATCTGTAAATTATTATAGAACGGTTTCTGGGTAGTTCCTGTCTCTGCGGCTTCCAGCCAATCAAACAGCGGATATGGAGAGGAAGTTAATAAGCATGCGAGGGAAATTCCTTAACCCCACCCCCAAACAGACGCACACACACCAACACACACACACTCCCATCCCCCACCCCTCCACAGTAGCAGAAGAACGACATGCAACACATACACTGACTAAGTGGGGGACAAGGAGAAAAGGCAAAGCGTCCAGAGAGACACACATGAAATCAGAAGACAAAGACAAAGACATAGACTCAGACTTACGATCATAGTTTCTACCTTGATGAATTCATGGAGGGAGACGTCATGTGTTTCCTTGAACTCTTTACGAATGTTGAAAAGGTCAGCCTCGCTTCGGGACACCATGATGCGGATCAGCGCTCTGTCGTCAGTACCAAGGCCCTGCATCCAAGATCAATAGATGCTTTGTTTACTCTTATTAAGTTACAGTCACTCAGCAGCATTGATACCGAGAAAGAAGACACAACCCCAAATACACTGCAGCAATACTGGCATCCAAGACCGCGATGATGTGCCGCAAACATGCATCCAAAACTATAAGACAGTACAAACTTGCCAAATGTAAAGCATGGTGACGCTGTACCTTCATGGCTTTGTAAAGACGATCAGCAAAATAAGAGGGCTGGTTCTTCACACTGCGGACTAAAGAAAAGAGAGAGAAAGAAAGTACTGAGGAGGACTGTATATTGTGTCAGCAGTATACACTTCAACACTCTCAAAAGTAAAAAAAGGTCCAACAGAGTTATTACCTATTGCATAAAATGCATTCTTGACATCACCAGACATCTCTTTCTTGATGATCTGCTCAATGTCCTTGTTGGAGAATCTGACAAACTCCTGGAATACTGTGAATAGAGAAGATTAATTACATTAGTTCTAACATAAGGGTCATATTATCTAGATTTTGCAATGAAGTGATCACTGAGAGGTTGTGACCTTTCCTAAGATGAGGGAAGCTTCTGGTGCACAGAATACTCATGAACTTCATCACCATGTCATCAGACTCGGCATTGCATGCATCAGCAAGTTCCTGATAAGTTCAAGAGAAACAAATGTTTACACTCATTCTTTTGTTACGTATACAAGTGTTACAGTAAGCACCGTGTCCTGGGGCACCTGAGAATCAGAAACAGCTCTTTCCTCATCTGCAGGCCCGTCTTCTCTTGCACCCTGAAGAGAGTAAAGACGGTTAAACGTTATTTTCATTTTCTGCTACAAACTGACAACCGACTGCAACCACTGAGTGGGTGTGGGCAGTAAAACATAGTCCTCAAGATGAGGACGGTGATTACCTGCACGAGAGAAACGAGGATGCGGCAGAAGTGGCCTGATGTGTCTGAATGAATGGCTTCCTCCAAAGACGTCTTATAGGCTGTGATGTAAAAGGTTTTTATTTAAAGGGTCTGCAGAGCGAGTAAGTGCTTTGAAGAAGTATTTTAGGGTATCCAACTCACCACTGTGATAAGCAGCATTCATGGCAAGTATTTCCTCATTGGTCCTGGTGACCAGAATCTCAATGAGAGCGTGTTCATCTGTCCCAGCTCCCTGTTAAAGAAACTTAGAGATTAAAGCACAAATCCAACAACAACAAAAAACATATGAACACAGCACACAGCAAGGAAGCGTGCACTGAAAAGTTTTGTAATCCTTGGTTGCTTTTTATACATTATTTTCATATACTGTATATTTTTTCAGGGACCTTCCTGATAATGATCTGTACCGATCATCACGTGGCTGTGAATAAGCCAGGAAGTGTGTCATGAAACATCAGAGCTGCAATTGGCTCAACTCTTTTACGCCTAAATAGCACATCGGACAAATGCTAGCGATATGTATGCCTTTAAATAAGCTAAATATGACAATGCACTGCATATAGATGTAAACAATACATACATTTAAATTCCTGTATGTTCAGAGTGAAAGATTAGTCAGGCTTCGTGCAGTGTTTGAGGAGTCATAAATACCTAGATATTTGACTTTCAAATAAGTTCTGTGTAACTTTCATGACGTTTAAACATCAGCTGAAGCTCTCGGGGCCCGAATCAACCAACACACACTGAACATTTATGAAGAGCTTCTGCCTTTAGCGCTCATGTACTGTAAACTAACCATGTCGTCAATGAAAAAATCTTTAGGTGATTTGGATCTACTGTACCTCTATCGCCTTCCTCATCATTTTGGCATCAAACTCTGCAGGGGTCAACATGAGCCCAATGATCAGCCTCTCTAAGTTCTTTGAAAGCTCAGACTTCAGGTCCTTCATCAGATCCTGAGGGAAAGATCAAACACACTGAGTTACAGGAAAACATCTTACAGCGAATGCTAGATGTTGGGTCTGGCATGTTGAACACATCTAATGGTAGATGTGCATTTGAACTGAAAGAGGTGAGACATCATTTCTTTTGGTCGAGGTTTTGGATTGGCAATGATTTATTTCACTTACCCGTCCCAGAAGAGATTTGAAGGTCCGTCTGATCTCTTGCCTCTGAGCATTGCTTCTCTGTGCAACAATTTCAATGATCGCATCTTCGTCCGTTCCTGTCGGCAGCCAGAGGGCCGTTAGTATCATAAGTGTTTTGGAAAATTCTAAAGGTGTGAATGTGCTTTTCTGGGCTGCATACCGAATCCCTTCATGGCCTTCCTAAGCGCTTGAGCATCGGCAGCTGGGTCGAAAGTGGATGCAGGGAGGACTGTTGGCCTAAGCTGAGGTAGTGGGAGGACATGACTGAGTGTGAGAGATTCAATAAGTACATACACAAACAACATGGACTGGTGAAGCCGTTCTTCTAATTTACTTTAAATTAAATGCATCAAATGTGTAAAATGAAAGTGCTCAACATGCAGAACGGAAAAGAGTTTGTTTGAGGGGGAGTTTGCCCTCTTAGGGTTAGAAGCCATGACACCACCAACCACAGTAAAGGTGGGTAGGCTGAAGTACAACTGAGCTTTACAAAGCGTCAGAGAGACAGGTTTTTGTTAACATTCAGGACCCAGCGAGGCAAACGGCGGCTTTGAGAACGCATTATAACAAAAAGCAATTGTTTTAGAGAGCACAGCGTTTTGATCCTATCAGCGGTCACACAAAGCCCTCGTTGTGGAGACGTGGCAGCGTTATCTGTACCAAGTCGGTAGCGCCGCAAAGACCATTGGGTCATTGCAATGGAACCAGGTAATTGGGACGCATGCCACCGCCAAGCCAAATATGCAACGACACATCTAATGGTGGAGCAAATGGGGGGTCCAAACCTGCACTTTGGTCATGGCGCTCATTTCCCACATCTTGTAGGCTATCTGAGCAGCTTCGGGGAAGAACTCTCCTGCTAAGCTGTAACGATCAGTTACAGACACAAGACAGAGCACAAGGTCAGCGAAGCACAAACTTCAGGTGGTACAGAGCGAGAACTGCTTTTCTCGTCACTGAGGCATCGATCATTCTTCTCACTGTCAACAGACAGT
The DNA here is from genome assembly GCF_949316345.1 of Pungitius pungitius. Taxonomy (NCBI): domain Eukaryota; kingdom Metazoa; phylum Chordata; class Actinopteri; order Perciformes; family Gasterosteidae; genus Pungitius; species Pungitius pungitius. The sequence goes on from NC_084901.1 coordinate 31,871,838, forward strand.
TTTTAAACTCCCCTCAGAAAACAAGAACTCCTGAAAAGTGGTGCTCCATCACCCCCCTGTGGTTGTTGCACAGTTTAACTTACTCATCATCTCCTCCACATAGATTAAGAAGGGTCCTCTTATATTCCCCCGATGTGTCATCCTGGCAGGTTGGAACATCCAAAAAATCAAGTTACAGGTGTATGATCTTCTGATAATCTTAAAGGTAGATTTATTTAATTTGGCACTTTTAAAGGTACTTCACATAATTTAAACAGAAACTATAAAAGCAAAAAAACAAAATCCTACATAACTAGCATCCCAGTTATGCTATATCATTCTATTCTATTTTTAAAAACATGACCAACCGTAATCATGTTATGAAGGGACTTCTCATATAATAGGCGGAAACACTCTCGGATGTCCAAAATGTCTATTTCGGAACGAGAAATCATGATCCTGATCAGGGTGTTGTCGGCTGTACCGAGACCCTGAAAATGAAGGAGAGGATGAGTCAACCAGGCAATGGTTTCTAAATTATAGTATTTTATCAATTTATTTGAAAAATCCTGTCGATCACTACTGCTATGAATGTGTTTTCTAGTACTTTTACCTTCATTGCTTTGTAAAGCCGCTTGGCAAAGAACATGGGAACACTCCTAATGCACTGGACTGTGAAAAAAAAGCCGAGAAGAGAGCCTGGTGTTAAACTGACCTCCTTGACAGCCCACATGTTGCTTTTGACGCGCTACCCTCAGTCTGTTCCTTACCAACAGCCAGCATCAGCCTCTCAAAGTCCCCAGACAGCTCGCGCTTGATGCTGTCCTCTACGGACATCTCGGCGATAATCTCGAACGCATCAAAAACTGAACAAACACAAGACGACACAGTGAAACGCATGCTATCTTGTGCTCACAGGTGTTTACAAGGAGCACTAGGCCTCAGATAGTTTTCCTGGCATTAGACAGAGACGGCACAGTCGTAGAGTGTTGACTGTGACAATCGCCGCTGAGACTCAGGTCACGGTGGGGAATGTCCGGAGGCCTCATTGCTGTGCTCACCCATGCAGAGGTGGGTCACGCTGCGGTTTCCCAGGATCATGATGAATTTGGCCTCGTCCGTCCCCCACTGCTCTTCTCCAGCTGCATATAGATCCTACAAAGAGGTGAGCATGCACAGGATGAGCGGATATAATATGAAACAAAGAAATTAATTAACATTTCAGAGTCTATCATCTGCACCTTAGAAAAAAGAGTGATTGCAAATGAATATCTTACATGGGTTATGTCGACATAGGACATTGCCGCAGCACAAGACAGTGGGCTCGTTTTAATGTCAATATCTGCTTTAAAAATCTTTTAGTAAATAGTGACACCACCTTATAATCAGGCATTTAAAATTGTTCCTATATGTTACTTTAAAAACCAAATGGAAGTACCTCTCAAGTTTAAAAAAAAATCAAAACAACAAAACAAATCTAATCTTATAGTGAGACACTAATCCCAAAGCATTTTGAATTCACTTCTACTCGTTAAGTGTTTCTCACTTGTGCATCCTGCTGCACCAGATCTGCGTCCACCACTCCTGACTCATCTCTGGCCCCCTGGAACAAACCAAGACAAGCGGTGACAGTCACTGTGTGGTTGACTGTGGATACTTCTCTGCTCATTACCTACGCTCCTCAGTGAACTGACCTGAAGTAAAACAACCAGCATCTTTTTAAAGTGTCCCGATGTGTCCGCGATTATGTCGTCCTCCATGTCTCTGCCATAGGCTGGGGACATGGACACGGACATCCACGTCAAACGTCGGGAAACGTTGATTTCAAATTACATCTCATTTAAGATGCCTTACCGTCCTTGTAAGCTGCAACCATCTCATTCATCTGTCTGTTGTTTCTGGATGCCGTGATTTCAATGAGGCATCTCTCGCTTGTTCCAACTCCCTAAGAAAAGAGCCTGAAGTTAATAATGCTTTGTTCAATGTAACTGGAGTACTATAAAGACTCTAAATGTCTTACATTGACTGCATCATGGATTTCTTTGGCGTCATGGTAGGCCGGGGTTCTCATCAGACTGACGATGAGACGCTCAAACTTGCCCGTCAGCTCATACTTCAGATCCTCAATAAGGTCCTGTTATAAAGACAAAACATGATGGAGTGCTCACTACTGTGTCAATGTGTTAAACATCGGGTTTCTATTTCAGCCAACAAAAATTAAGATGGGGATATGTGTTGCTGTACCTTTCCAAAGCTGCATTTGTAGGCTCCAATGACTTCCTGCCTCTGTCTATTGCTCCTTGACGTGACCAGATCCAATATGGCATCTTTATCGCTACCTGAGGAACACAAAGCCACATCTTCAACAAATGTATCTCACTCGTAGAAACCAATGCAACTGCAATGATTGCTCTGTTCAATTCTTTGTGAGGTTGTTCAGCCTAGAAGTTGATAAGATTAAAGAGGACCTTATACCCTCCGGAGTGAGGAACTCACCGAAGCCTTTCATCGCATTAAAAAGGGTCTCGGCATCAGCGGTGGGATCAAAGTCCGAAGCGTCTGTTATTGTGCCTCTGAACCCCTATAAGAAAAAGAGTTTGAAATGTCATGTTATGCCATCTAGAATGTGTGGAGATGCAAATGTTTTCCTACGAAAGATACACATAAATAATCGGTCACATATATACTACATCATCTGGAATTTTCTTTCTAGGAATTATAATTGTTCCACGTTCTATGGACTGCCAGGAAATGGTGTTTACATTCATGGTCGCCAGAGGATGAAGTCATGAGACTTTTGTGTTCCCCTTTTTGTTCACAGGGCTGCTGTCATCAAGTCAAATGTCTAACTGTCAAATACCCTGTGAGCATGCTGACATCAACATTTATCTCAAGCCCTCGTTGTGTGTGCAGGCTCACAAAGAAACTAGCCAGATCATGTATCTATCACCTTCTGGCTGGGTGCATTGTTTGCTCCTTCAACACTCGCTATGCTGCTCAGCTCAACCCAGACAGCTTATAGAGTTGAGAAAGTGGTTTGATGCCAACCAGCCCAACCAACCAGAGGACAGTAGGTCGACACTCGATGTTCCAATTTCTAACCCAAACCTTCTTGCAAGGGAGTGGAGGGAGTGGACTGTGTTTAAGGGGCAGTGACGGGACACTGGGACGGGAGTTGAAGCCAAGTCTGCTGCACCTGTCTCACCACCCAGCAGAGATAGAGCTGTGTCTGTCTGAGTGTTTATGTGTGTGTGTATGTGTGTGTTGTCTGTGTGTGTCGCCGGTGTGTGTGTGAGTGGGACAGTGGGTGTGTACGAGCAGCAGAGTGTCAGGTTGCACACAAAGTAGCTCCCTTTGCAGGCGTCGGTCATAGTTTGACTCAAAATGCTCACAATGTTGATTGCAAAGTTGTAAGGCCATTTGCTCATTGGCCGGGGGGGAATCACAACGCTTGCCCTACGTATGGAAGGCTCAAACTTGCAGCTGCTGCCCTATAGAGATTACTGCTGCATTCGAGGCACTCGGCCAAAGTATTTCCCCCACCCTTCGTAAGGGGCCACTGCACATGCTCTGTTCGTCTGCTTCGCTACGGCGACCATCACTCCACACGACAGCTGGAGAGCTTCACCCCCACATAGCAACCGGGCCACAAATACAAGCCTTCGGCCACGGGTCTTTAACTAACCTTGTCTCATTTGTGGCTCTTTTTCTCATATGGAAAAAAGCGTCAAGTGGATTTCATTTCAAGGAGCTAAATTTCTACTTTTCCTGTCTCCCTTGGCGCTGGTTGATTCCTCTGTTGCTTCGGCCAAGAGCTAAGAGCTATTGGGGAGATGCTGTCATGCGTGTCTTTCAAATGTGGTGGTGCTGTAGGTGTCTATGACACCCTACACTACTTCCTTTATGATGGAGAAGATCCCATGGAGGCAGCAAAATGACCTCAGTCGGTCCACACCTCATTTAGTGGCACACAAAAGCATCTGGGCTCCATAGATACAAGGTGTACTCAGAAACAACCCGAATCATGTCCTTCTCACTTACCATTTCTATATTTGGTCTTCTGTGTCAACACTGCGCTGGAATCAATGGTTTCAGGCCTACGGAGAGAGAGAAAAACGCTGATGTAGGTTAGGAACAGCATTGCAAAGCATCCTTGCCCTAATAAGGTCATTTCACTCCAATGTGCGGGGCAATCAGCTCGCAAAGAGTTCATTTGCATGATGATGATCTCTTCTTTTTCCTGAGTCATTGTAATGCAGCTGTCTGTTCAGTAAACTGAGTAAAACGTATATGACATCTACAGCACAAGAAATAAGTTTCTTTCAGACATGACCTCACATTCATCTAAAATGACACGCTGGGCGATGGAACATACATTACAGGAAACTGTTAGATTTTCCATACCCTAACATATAATGCAGCCATTCACTGAAGCATATGGAGGCAGCTGCTAGATAGAAAGTCTTTGTGCTAACTTTCTCCGAGTGACTACATTTCTTCATTTATAATCACAATTGCAATGCATTTCTACACATAAAAGAGAAATGAACCCTAACCCTAAAGTGAAGCTTTCCTTAAATAGCATGCACCGTTTAATGTCAGAATGGAGGTTTGAGGGGGGAGTGGGACATAACCACACCCTTCTCCCCATATAGAATAAACTTCGGTGGATTTACAACTAAATGATATGTTTTTTTCTAACTTTTGACTTTTGTCATTCATAAACAAACATCATAGGTGTAAACCCTACTTGTACACCCAATAATCGGCAGAATGAATTAATCCAACATTTAGTTCATTGGCACATTTGAAAACGACTACATGGGCGAACGAAAAGATTTACAAATGACCGTGAACACGTCTCACCTTCTGTGTCCGGGAAGTGAAGTGGGGGGGGGTTCTATTGTATTCGATGTGTCCCCGGGCTCTCTGTGTCCTCCGGTCAGACCGAGCAGTCCCGTTACGTGTCCTCCTTGACGCAGCGACTGCGGCGCTCCGACGCGCAGCTTCTTGCGAAGCGTGTGTGTGTGTGTGTGTGCGCGCGCACGTGGCATTTTGTGTGCGAGCCTGTGTTTTCAGCAGTGCCATACTATATAAAGCGCATTGGACCAGTAACATCGAGCCCTAACTCAAACACATGGTTAGAGACAGTGTTTCATCTGCCTTTTACCATTTGTTTTTTTCTTCTTCTATTAAAACAATTAAAGCTATTAAAATGGGCCAGTAGCGCGCACAGCCTCACGTTGAGTTTGCACCGAGGCCGTTTTCACTGCGTGTTATTTGAACTTTGTCACGTGACCTAGAGTTCAGGGATTTTGAGAGGGAGTGTTACGTCAATATCTGTTACTGAGACAAACAGCGTTTCCCTCTCGTTACAAATGATACACGTGGAAGCTTGCCTGCTCTATTTGTGTCCTGGCAGGCATCTATTCCAGTAAGAGGAGGGAGAGAGATGCCAACATAGTTGGGTGAGGGCGAGGGTAGGGTGGAGTGTGGGGGTGGGGGCAACATAACGGCATCAAGAATGATTTCCAACGAGATTTATATTTATATTTATTTATATGTCATTTGAAAGTTACAGCAACATGCGCATTCTTACTTGGTGATATTGAATGGAGTTGTGGGACATAAGGGATGATGAGACTCCACCGGGGGGGGGGGGGGGGGGGGGGCCCAGAGGTTTACAGCCCATCCACCTATAAGACACATCAGAATCAGGACTCAATGTGTTTATAAGTGACTGGAAGCAAAACTCTGGCATCAGACAATCCATACAGGAAAGTAGAAATGAGGAACCAGTTTATTGAGGAGTAGCGATGGGCACCGTAGTGGATGGTAAACAATGAAGGAGGCGCAACCGTGGATACCGACCGTCCCTGCCCCGATGGTGGAAGACGCCGTGGGGGATGAAGCACACACCGGTGTTGGGAGAGAGAGAAGATATACCTCGGCCCACGATGATCAAGACGAACGGAGGAGACGTACTCGGAGACACAGAAGACACAGAAGACTCAAACTTGAGGAGATGTGCTTGAGAGGTAAGCGATGAAGCTTTGTGAGTCCTACTCATTTACGAGAGCAGACAAAGTGGCAGCGTGAGGTGTGTGCTTATAAGTGTTTGTGGTTATTCAGGTGATAGCGATCTCAGTGATTGGGTGGTGGTGGAGCCTGGCTGATCCCTCACAGTATCATTAAATGCGTGGTTACTAATGTTTCACAGCTGTCACTCGATGTCAACTTACTGTACTTACAAAGGACTTTTTCCAAATTTATGTGAACTTTTTTGAGAAATTTCTTAACTGGACAGATCAGCACACGTTTTCCTGGTACTCCTTTCATTTGCAGAGAGGGGACCATACAAAGTCAGCAAAGATGGAGTTGGGAGTGACATGCAATTGTTAGATACTGACATCTTCTGCTTTCGAAATGCATTGCATCTCACAGTCAGGAAAACAGCAAAGTGACCAATGAAGTGTTCTAGTACATACAAACAAACAATTAGGCTTAGTAACATACCCAAGGGTAAAAAATTAATTTATCTATTGAGAATTTAAACCATATATTTGTGTCCCCAAACTGAAGGTTTTGAATTTTCACAATAACAGAGACACGTGTGAAAAATCGAATCATCCACCACCACAAATTCATGGATTGAAACAAAATATGAAATGAACAAATGTGAACGCAGAACAACAAACAAAGTGAGCACAAAAGCATTTTTCACATTCTGTATGGGATTTGCTGGTCTCACCCCGTGCCTTCCGTGCAATAATGACCACATTATGATCCAAACGGGTCGCAAGTGAGAAAGGCTACTTTGTAAGTAATTCCATTGAGTGGGAGGGTCAAACAGGGCAGTATATATCACAGTAAAAATCATGTTTTCTTCATCCAGCCCAGATGGTCCTTGCTGTTTTCACCACACAGCCACCAGTCACTCCTCGTGGGACTGAAGGCAAGGTAAACAATTTATGTATCTACTGAATAAAATTGCCGGAAGCCAGTCAAATTTAACATGCCGTGTCCTCTCTTTTAATTACTGTCAATCTGAACGCTGCACTGCACTATTTCTCTGTAACAACAATGTGTCTTTACTTGCATAGTAAACAGCAATAAACAACACAACTGAGCTTCACGGCATTTGCACAAAAGTAGAATAAAGAAATCCGGGATATGTGAAAAAAGCGCAGCTTGACTTAGCGTGTCCAGGACCTGTTCCTCGTGCGTGGTTCAACTAAGTCGATCAAATGTCGCATTGCCCAGCTCAAGTTAACGTGATGATTGATGTCAGGCCGTCTCGGTTCCCCGAAGGTGGATCCACGCTCAAACAACACTCATACGTCAGAAGGCAGAAATAAGGATTTTGTGAGGCAAATTTGCAATATTGTGCTATATCAAAATAAAAATAAATGAATCATATAATCATGGCAAAAACTGACACCGCCGCCCTGAGAGGTCTACAAGCACGACAAAGTATCGCAGACAAGTTAATGTTAAATGCGTAACTGTTGATAGAATTTATAGGCTTATTTTAAGTCCCTTATCAACCCTGACCCATTTAGATTAGATTATATTTCTTTAATTGAACCTACTGGCAAGAGGCTTCATGGATGTATCTTCATCCGATGAGATTAATGATCTCAACTCCTTCAGAATAAGTAGATAAAAACAGCCCAAAGAGTCTAATTAATAGTTATTAGGATATGTACTGCTATCAGATTATGTATCATGTGTATCCGTATATATGTGTGTGTAGATGACCATGTGTGTGTGAATCTGTGTATGGGCCAATCAGTATATCTATTATTCATAATCACACACTTGATCAATTGAAGCAGTGAAATGTGGAACATCCAGAAGTTTATTAAGCAACAAATAAACCAACAGAACTACAAAGAGCATGACATGCAGCTGCTTTCCAGATGTTCTCTGCATCTCACTGTACAAACATGTACAGCACATGTGTGAGACATAAATATGTGAGACCGTACAGAGACAGTCCGTGGGACAGTCTGTGGGATGGTGGATATTGTTCCTGTCTTTGTCATCCATGGCGCTCGTACAGGACGCCATTGCCATGTAAAAACGGATCTTTGTGATCTCGGAGAACTCTCTCTCCTGTTAAACGTTAATCTAACTGACATCGCTCCTTCATCAACGAGGGGGTTGAAGGGTGGGAAGTGGGCTGCCTTTTTGTCCGGGGGAGGGGCGAACTAATCCAGCGGGGTCAAATGAACCTGCTTCGGAGACGGTTTACATTTTTCAATGTGTTGCTGTGGTGATTTAGCCAAACCTGCTTTTGGGGAACCAAAAAGCCTGATCTGCGTCATCTCATCCTGAAAATGATCCGGTTAACTCAGTTAGCCACGTACGAGGAACAGGGCCCCGCTCGTTGCGGCTTAATCGGTTTCCCTTTGGAAGGGCGAGCCAAGTCAATCCAGGTGTGCGTAGCTAGGATCTGTGTTCAAAGTGTCTTTGAGTTGCCTACCATGAAACGCACTATATAAATAAAATATGTTATTATTTAGCCTATACTTTGCCCTTCATACTGAGCAGAGGGAATTAATGTTCCTCTGTAAAATTACCCTAAAGACTAGGCCTAATTTCAACCAAAAGGCTCATTTCACTGGCACTGTGGGGGACCAGCACCAGGCTTTACTCCAGCTAGGAAATGGGCCCTTGTTTAAAACCAAGGAAGGCCTGTGATGGAAGGGATTCAGGGAGGGACAGCTACTGACTCTGTTCCACCTGCACAAACTGGCCTCTTCCTTTTCCAGTACTTCACATCAAATCCAATCACCCAATTGTACGGGCATATGTGGCCATGGTGGCCCATGGAGGTTGTGTGATGCGCTGGGAGCCGTAAGGTTGGTGGTTTGAATCCCGGCTGCCCCATGTGCCACGTCGAAGTGTCCCTGAGCAGGACACCTAACCCCTAACTGCTCCCCCAGGGAAAACGTAACGCGTGGGTTATAACGCTTTGGATAAATGTGTCAGCTAAATGACGTGTAATATGTGGAAATCCTCTTTGATGTAAAACATTCTTCTTCCAAAATGATCAACGATGCCAAAACACACACTTCTGACAGTACGGCAAATAGTGCCTTTATTTAGAGTTTCCGCATCACCGACGGCATACAAAAACATGCCATTTGCAAAAAAGCGCAGTGCCATACACCATCTGTGGGATGATGAGAGCATGGCTGTGCGGTGCAGAATTTTGGGACCCAGCAGTCCGCATGAATAACTGATCCATCTCCAGTAAATCTACACTTTTCATACAGGTACTCATCGGGAAAAGCTAAAGGGTGTGATCTGTCTCCAAACACCCTCTCACAGCGGAAAGCAAGTGTCAATATCAATGCTTCTTCATCCAAAACATAGTTCAGAAAATGGGCATTGTGCAGGAAGGATCACCGGGGACTTTATATATCTCCCTCATCACGTTAACAATCGTTAACTGCGCAGTTTTTAACCCACCAGCGGACAGCGACTACTTGCCCTGGAGCAGTCTAGCTGCAAAGAATAAATCACCATGGTTACTTGGCTGGGTTTTGTGCAAACAAGTCAAAGCTAAATTCATCCAGGATAACGTGGATATCCCGGCCTAATCCCTTATCCTGCTTTCGTGCAATAGCCCTCAGGTTATAAAGCTTCACATCATGTGCGTAGTAAGTCTGGTTTAGTTAAGCATTACCCCCCATTTCCCCGGTAATAGCAATATCTCATCGTGTAAGATCTGCAGATAGGAAGCCTGACATTTAAGTTTTGCCAAAGGTACTTTGACCGTCCACACCGCTGCTTTCCCATCCGGCCCCTCCTGCCTGATAGAGTAGATGCCTGCAGTGACTATGTGAGCGGAAACATGGAGGAAAGCCCTACCTTTCACAGGGCAAGTATGCAGCCATGAAGGCTGCTTTGTCCGCCCCTGATTCCTTTACTCTCCGCGCCGTTAGCCTGGCAAGCTCACGCGTGTCCAGGTATGGGGAGGCGAGCAAGGAGGAAACCTCCAACAAAGCAGCAGTGATAAGGTCACATGTCACATGTTTCCAAGCAACACACGCGTGTAAACATACTTTGAGAACATCGATCGTTTTGCATGGTGTGACGTAGTGAAAGGCAACAAATCTGTGTACTTCCAAAATTCAGGCCCCTTGTAAAGTAAGTTGGCATAGATGCTGTAAAGGTAAAGTGTTGTTTCCTATAGCAATACATACCAATGTCAGACACGGAGGATATTTTCAGATTCTTGGTTCAGTTTCAGCTGCCGTTGGTGATGGAAAAAATGCAAAGTCATGGAGGAATGTGTACAATGTAAAGTCTTGGATTATCTTAAAGGCACAATCAGGCAAAGACCATCAAAGCCACTGCCCATTACAAGCATCAGTCAAGTTTGTTAAAATACAAACAAAAGAAAACAAGTGTAATCCCTGTTTCATTTTGTCGGAGTTGCACAGATGACAAACTGTACATCAGGGTTAGTCATTCAAAAAAAATGCCCTTTCATCAAAAAATAAGTCAACGCAACAAAAGTAATGTAAACACTGCGTCAGTGTGAGTGGAGTTACCCTCTCCGATATCCTGCTGCTTGTGTGATATCAGACTATTTGCGTAAAAGAAACCCACTTATTTGTATTACCAAAGACCCATTATAAATGTATATCGGGAATGTGTAGGTAATTGAAGGTTGAGTAAAGTGCAATTCACCAGGTGGGTGTTGCTTTTAAGCTGTGGGGGCGGTACTGAAAACGTCCGACATCAGCACTATGAAATCAGAGGGATGGTAAAGAAGTAATTAATTGTCTCTTCTAGGTGCCCCCGTGAAGTGGAAGATTATTCAGGACAGGTGAGTGAATCCATTTTGCTTTTTTGTTTTTATTGTAAATCCTGTAATATACTGTCAGTAATATACTTTAACTACATGTTAAAGTCTAATCTTGATTATGATAATGATAATGTCAAGTAAATGTTCTACCGTGTGAGCTAACCTGACAACTATTCACTGACGGGTTCACTGCTCTGCCCTTTCATCTCCACTCTTCTCCTCTTCCCCCCCCCACTTGTCTCTTGTTTTACCATCCGCGATCCAGGAGCACAGAAGCATGTCGTGCAGCTGGGTGAAGTCCTTGCTGGTGAGCCTGTCTCAAAGGAAGCCCCTGGAGCCGGAGGGGGAGACGTCCACGTTTAACCGATGCCTGACCACCCTGGACCTGGTGGCCCTCGGTGTGGGCAGCACCTTGGGGGCAGGGGTCTACGTGCTGTCTGGAGAGGTGGCCCGAGACACCGCCGGACCCAGCATCATCCTCTCCTTCTTCATCGCCGCCATGGCCTCCATATTCGCCGGGCTGTGCTATGCAGAGTTTGGGTCGCGGGTTCCCAAAACGGGCTCGGCGTACCTCTACAGCTATGTGACCGTCGGGGAGCTGCTGGCCTTCATCACCGGGTGGAATCTGTTACTCTCCTACGTTATTGGTGAGTGTACTACACATCATTTGTTTCACTTACACTAGATTATCTTCTCCATTATTCAGTGAGGTCGGTTTGATCCCTTTTAAATACAGTTTCCTACGGATAACATTTTTAAATATCGTGTGTCTTAATTTTTTTGATTTAATGGCTAAATTTCTTTGATTTTCATCCTGTGAAAAACATTTGACAAATGATGTTTAGCTCACTGAAACCTATAAATGATCAACCTGAAACACTCGTGAATGCTGACCTTTCACTTGCTCTACAACATGATGCCTAATGGCTCTTTTAAAACAGTTTCTGTAATAGGATTGTTCTTTTTATTGATATTCTTTTCTTTCAAAAATAGTCACCTATATTTATTGCTTGCCATTAACCTCTGTGGCGTTAAATAACAGAGCCATAAAATATGAAAGCAATGTCAAGAAAAAAACAGCTTCTTTTTATGACTTTGACTCAAGCTGATTAATTTATTGCATCTTCTTCAGGGACATCCAGCGTTGCACTGGCATGGAGTGGGACATTTGATGACCTCATAGGGGGGGTCATATCGAAATTCTTTGAAGAAAACGCCGCCATGGGCCTTACTGGCCTGGCCCCTTATCCAGATGTCTTTGCTGCTGTTCTCGTCATGCTATTGTCAGGTAAAAGTATAAAACCGTTGTTTGCTATGGTGAAGGCATTATTACAGGCTTTAAAAAAAACAACTGTCTTTCCTATGAAGGTGTGCTTGCATTTGGAGTGAAAGAGTCAACAACAATCAACAAGATCTTCACAGTAATCAACATCCTGGTGCTGGTGTTTGTGGCCATCTCTGGATTTATCAAAGGGGACATCTCCAACTGGCAAATCAGCAAGGAGTCCCTGATAAACGCCACAGCAGAATTCCAGTAAGAGCAAGAGAAGCCTTTGTGTGCGTTGGACATACACGGGGGGGGGGGGGGGAATTTCGTAGTATTGCTCCCTCCAAATATTTCTCCCTGTCCCCTGCAGAAATTTGAGCTCTGCGGTTAATGTGACAAGTATCTATGGAGAGGGGGGATTTTTCCCGTATGGAATCAGTGGAACGGTGGCCGGCGCCGCAACATGTTTCTACGCTTTTGTGGGATTCGACTGCATCGCTACAACAGGTGAGACGACAACGTCTCCCCATGAGCAGTGTGATTACGACATACGGTTTGATTTTTACCAGTAGATGAGATCCTCTGGCAAATAAACACATGACAGATTGAAATACTTTGAGGTGAAGCAAGCGGTTTTGGTATTTTTGGTTTGTTATTGCTATTTTGTCTAGTAAAATACCTAACAAATTAATAAAATAAACAGAAGCACTGAAAATTCCGGAGCTTTCCAGAGCTTTTCTTTTAGTCTTATGGTCTTCATCGGGGGAAGGAGTTTGCAAAGTTGTCTCTCAGATGGTTCAGTTGTTATCAAGCATGGAATTCCAGTTGCTTGATAACAACTGAACTTTCTCTGTGACAACTTAGCAAACTCCCCGATGAAGGTCATGAGATGTGTGATAACACAGTTGTGTTCCTCAAACTACAATGTAAATGACAGCCCTTTCAGTATTTAATTATAACATTTATTCTCTTGTCGTATTTGTGTGACCCAACAGCTAAAAATGTCGCTGATACCTTTGATTCTCTCCATAGGCGAGGAGGTGAAGAACCCTCAGAAGTCTCTCCCTCTTGGCATTGTGGCCTCACTTCTTATCTGTTTCCTGGCCTACTTTGCCGTGTCCGCTGCACTCACCCTGATGATGCCTTACTACCTGCTCAGTGAAAAGAGCCCCCTGCCAGTGGCTTTTGACTACATCGGCTGGGGTCCTGCCAAATACGTAGTGGCGGTGGGATCGCTGTGTGCCCTTTCCACCAGGTAAGAAACCGCTGGTGGTACAGGCGGGGTGTTGAGATATGAGTGGGGTGGGCCGGAAAAGCTTTGCTTTTCTTAGCCATGCTTTCCTTAATGTTGTTCCATAACCATTGCCATACAACTGGGACAATCACAATAAAAGACTTGACTTTTCCTTGGATAGATTGCCATGACATGTGATAGAGACATCCATGTTGCTCTCAGGATAAATTGTGGTAACTTTCTTTTCACCAATGAGTTTGGCGGCATGTTTCCCTACCGCCAAGGTCCAAGTCGCTCCCCCCGGCGCATCACAGCAAGCCTCGGCTGCTACATGCAGATGTCAACGTTCATGTACTTCTCTGTATGTTAACAAAAATGGGTCTCAGGGCCTTACCCCGGGGGCCTATTGCTAGTTGGAAAACCTCTTAAGGGAGGTGTCCAGGAGGCGTCCCGATCACGGAATAACCTCATCTGTGAAAGAGAAAGGGCTTTAAATGACATCAAGAATACAAAGGAATCATTCAATTCAATTCAATTCAATTCATTTTATTTTGTATAGCCCAAAATCGCAAATTACAAATTTGCCTCAGAGGGCTTTACAGTGTGTACACATGCAACATCCTCTGTCCCGAAACCCTCACATTGGCACAGGAAAAACTCATCACGTAGCTTAGTTTAGAATTGTCTTAATTCTGACATATGAGATGTTGTTTGAAACAACCTGTTTGTGCTGGCCTGTTACTGACAGTGTTTCAATGATTGTCGTCTGACTCTGTTTGCATCTGGCTCTCCAGCCTGCTGGGATCGATGTTCCCAATGCCCCGGGTGCTATTCGCCATGGCAAGAGACGGTCTGCTTTTCAAACCCTTGACCAAAGTCACTTCCAAGGGCAGCCCTGCCATAGCTACCATATCGTCTGGAACTGTGGCAGGTAGAGATATTCCAGCTGTTTTCATCAGCTTCTATGTGCATGTGGTGAGGTTTACTGACATAAGTAACACTGTATGCATCTTTGTCATCTTCAGCCATCATGGCTCTGCTGTTTGACCTGGAAGCCTTAGTGGAAATGATGTCCATTGGCACTTTGTTTGCTTACACACTCGTAGCCGTGTGCATCTTAATACTGAGGTAAATGTATTCCATCCACACACTGCTTTACTTGCTGAAAAAACATTTTTGTGATGCAATTTTGTTTAACTTCCCAATTAAGGTACCAAGGGGATGCATCTGAAGAAACAGAGCTACAGGTCACAGAATCAAACAGCAAGTTTAACCTCCTAAAGCCTCCTCCAACTGCCAATTCAACCACTTCAAAAAGAGTCACAATCTTGACTATAATCTCTGGTAAGCAAGGCAAACATTATCGAATAAACTGTGGCTTTTCCTTTTTTTTAAAGTATCTTTTATTGACCACCAATTTCATTGCTTTGCTGGTACATAAACTCTCTCTTTTTTATCTTGCTTGTCCTGCAGTTGCATGTTTGGTTGCACTGTGTGTCACCCTGACTCAAGCCTTAGATGCTCTGTCCCGTATGGAAGCATGGAGTCTGGTGCTGGTCTGTGTCCTCATCTTCATTGTGCTGCTGAACACTTTCCTCATCTGGAGGCATCCACAAAATTCTACCAAGGCAACTTTCATGGTGAGATTAGTTGTGTATCTGAGCTAATTAAAGTTCTAATATACATCAACGGGTAAATCATTTCACACTTTCTTTTCCCTGTTCACAGGTTCCCTTACTTCCTGCTCTGCCAATAGTGAGTACATTCATTAACGTCTACCTAATGGTCCAGTTAGGTGCAGAGACATGGATGCGATATGCTATTTGGATGGCAGTGGGTAAGAACTTATTTCTGCTTGGTTTAGATCTTTTAAGTTAGATGCTCAACTGTACTGACGCCCCATTTTCAATCACCAGGGTTACTCATCTATTTTGCCTACGGTGTCAGTCACAGTGTTCAGAGGCAGCGCCTCAGGACCCAGCAGACAAATATTGAAACCCCCAGCGAAAAAATGGACAAGGATTTCCTTAAAGAAGAAAGATTCTGAGCTGAACTGGAGAGGAATGGGTTGAGATGAGACTGATGACAGTCAGTAACTGTTAACTGATGATTGTTTCACATGCGGCTCTGCTGATGTGTTCCTGGAGTGCAACAGGTGGTCGCTGTTGAGATGCAGGCTAAAGGGCCAACTTGTTCACTTTTATTCCATTTTATAAATCCTAATTTATCTAAATATTTCCCGTGTCGACATTGAATTGATGTCTGACGCATTTTGGGGTTTGTTTATGCTTCCTGTATTAATGCCAGAATGTCCCAGATCTACCTTGAAAAAAAAGGGTTAAAATACTTTCCTGTTGATTCATATTTTTTTTAACACTTTGCATTAAATTGTAGAAATCTATTATCTATATCTTATAATTATGAATAAAAAAATAATTGTCTTTTATGCATTAAAATGTAGAATTACACTTTATAAAAGTATGGTGTAGGTACAAAAAATCTTGTGAACGATCCTTTTCTGTTTTCTGTTGTGTCTTTAAAGATCCAGTCCATCAAGTTTTAAGTGTAAATATGAAAAATGTACATGTTCTTCAATTATATATTGTAAATGTATTCCTCAATTAAAAAGAAAGAATGCAGTTTTCAAAAGGACTACAAACTGAAGGTCATTTTCTGCGTGGCGTCTTCATTAACAAACAATAAAAGATATTCAGTTCAACTCGGGACCTTGGATAAAGAGCGGGAGGCAGCTTACTACCCAGAGTTCACTGGGAACAAAGGGACCTTTCACGTCAGCTTACCTGTGTCATGTTCAAGATTGTGGCTCAGCTAATCATTCAAAGTGGAACGTTTACATTGTTCTCACTGGGTACAGCATGATATGGATTTAATCAAAACTGCAATACCTTGATATATTTTCCTCTTTAGAAACGTCATTTCACTAAGGTTGGTAGTTGGTGGTATAGATATACTAACAAGTGTATTCTAACCTGATGTCCCTTCTCGGAGGACTTTACAATCACTACAATACGTTATTTCAATGTTTCAAAGCCACTTTAAAAGGAATGTGATGTGCTTTAGAATGTTGATAACTCCTGCGCTTGTTTTAATTGTTTAAAGACATTAGCAAATGTTGGAAAAAGCATTTATTGGGCACCAAATGCTTTCAACGACATTTCCACAGTTTTCCTTGACTGGGTTGTTTTGATGGGCCGGACTCATGCTGCCAGCACACTTCCAGTCCAGCAGCTAAGCAAACAAGCTGTGTGATTTCACATGGAAGGGCCTCTGTCTCTGAGCCCTCATTGGTCCGGACAGGCTTGAAAGCCTCCATTCAGGAGGAATTTGGGGTACTAATGCCACTCTCAGGAGGAGGACTTTCCCTGGGTCTGGTAAACAGCTGACAGCTCACTTTGCGAGCTCTACCCTCCTCCTCTTTTCTCTGGTTTCTGCAGCCCGTTCCGTGTTGAACTTACACTAGCTGACAAGCTAAAGACCACTTTGATAGTATTCCACTGATCAATCATGCCATTGGGGAACTTTATGGGATCCAAGGGGAGGTGGGTGCTGAGCGCTCTCCTTATTTGTGCCGTCATCTTTGAGTTAGGTAAGTGGATTTATTCACTTGCTGAGCAATTATGTTAACATGTGTTCCTAGAATCATTAAGGAGGGCCAAATGCATGACATGACCTGCTCTAGATGTTGGCCTGTGGTGCAAAAAAAGAAAAACACGCACAGAGACACACATTGACTCACCATGATGCCAATACCATAGTATATTTTTACCACGGTATTAGGTATCAGTCACTTCGTATCATTAAACATTGACCTGTATCTCTGTTTGTGAACTATGATTTGTTCTGTATACGTTATAGCTCATTGTCAAAAAGACACACAAGAACGGAGGACCACACCAGGAAGGAAGCCCAAGCCCATCAAACCCAAACTTGGGAAATCAACAAATAAAGAGCCCATAGCTGTAACAGCCAAACCCAAGATCAGAGCTACAGCTGCAGCCCGGACTGTCCTCACCCAGGTATTCCATTTATGACACAATGACTCGATTTGTCCAACTAGAAATGATCTGAGTGATTTTGTGTGTGACACATAGGTGCTAAACAGAGGGAAGTTTAAGAAAGTGGGGGAAACTATAAGTGTGCAGACAGGAGACACCATGGAGCTGAGGTGCAGGGGCAAACCTGTGCAGTGGGGCGTCCCACAGTACCTGGAGGAGGACGACGATGGCCGCCTCAGGTGAGCCGAGCGGTCGATAAATCTTTATTTTGCCGGGTGGGCCGTTTAGTCTTCCAATGCCAGAATGGTGTACGTTTCTTTTCTGACCTCACTGTTTCGGCTCTGCAGGATTGTTCAACACCAGCGATATGGCGTTCTGACGTTAGTCAACACCACTGGTGCCGACACAGGGGAGTACACCTGTTTTCCTATGTACTGTGAGGACACGGACTGCAGGAAGGAGTACAACAAAGCCGTCAAGGTCTTCGTATTCTTTCCTGGTACAGTGAATGAACTTTGTCCCTGCTTGCATGTGCACTTCTCTGAACTGTAGGCATCCACTTTGTGTTCTCTTTGAGGCTAACAGGAAGCCTTTTCACATTATCGAGCCATGTCTTCTCGCTGTAACACTCAGACCCACACGAGTTATTCGTTCCGTCGTCCGACTACTACGAGGCCATCCAGCTGAGGACCAACTGGCCGACGCTGCTCCCCTGCCAGGTGACGTCACCTGAGGCTAAAGTGACTCTGCAGCGCGAGTTTCCCCCCGGGGAGGTGGCCGTGGACGGGAGTGAGATCTCCTTCAACGTCAAGAGGGGCTTCACCATCCACCGACCCCGGCCTCATCACGCCGGAGCCTTGTTCTGTGTCGCCAGTCTGGGCGACTTGAGGCAGAGCTCCACCAAGTACATGCTCATCTATGTCAACTGTGAGTCCTGACACTGTGTTTATCGGGAATTCATTTGACAAACAAAAAATATGTTTATCTGACAACTTCTGTTCATACAGAATTTACTCCAAATGCTGAAAGTTACGCTTGAATCCAACTCTTCCACCTAATTTAATGTTCAATTTAAATAGTTGAATTTTCATTAATCTCTTTTCAGTGCTTGAACAGAATCAACTAATTTAATTTCAACTGATAATTAAACGTCTTTTAGCACTTCTATTTGGACTTTCCCTGTAAGTATTTCTGCATTAAAACCGCACAATGTACAGAGGGCATTATACCTATGAAGTCTTTCTTTTAGATTTACAGGGCAAACAGTAAGAAAATGCAAACTCTTACAAAGAAACCGGCTGAAAACCTACGGCGGTTTTATTGCGCTGACTCACGGATGTCGATATTAAATGACTTTTTCCTTATCTCATTTCCATTAGACCCCATGGCTCCTCCTGCTCCAGTGATCCAGGCATCCTCAAGCTCGCCGGCTGTGGGGGAGAATCTGCGTGTCAGCTGCTCTGTGGTGGGGGAACAGGACGTGGTCGTGGAGTTCACCTGGGAATACCCAGGACAAGAGGTCAGGCCCCCCCCCCGGGCAAGAGGGATAATACGGCTACTGTTGCAGTGAACAATAAACAAGAACCAACTAAATAGCTCAAAACAGCTAAAACTGCGAGTGGTTTCCCTGTTTCAACACAAAATGCCACTTTAAATGAGAACTGCAGTCTCAAAATATTCACCCCCTTCATGAAGAGATTCTTTAGTACCTGATCTGATGCAAACGTGACGCAAAGTCACGTCTCTTCCACGTTGTAATGTGTTTTGGTTTCAGATTGGAAGGCCCCTGTACACGCAGGACAGCGTCACTCCAATCGGCGGAGGAGCGGCGCGACAGCAGTCTCAGTCCGTCCTCCTGGTGGACGAGGTGAGGGACGTGGACCAGGGAGCGTACACCTGCACCGCCGTGAACCTGCAAGGCACCAAATCCGTGTCCACCAGTGTGAAAGTGGTCCCCAAAGCCAAACCCAGGAAACCGTAAACCAACGAAGAAGGTGGAGACCAGGAGGTGTTAAACAGTAGTGTAATTACTGACATAAATATATAGGTACAACAAAATATCATTTTCTCCTCCTGAAGTGACTAGTGAAAAAACACTTTTTTCTACTTTTTTTGATTATGCATGACCACGCCCAACACGAGGGCCTATGAAAAGAAGCAGCAATGATAATAATATTATCATGAGCTAAAGGGGTTTTTTTTTATTTGAGGGTGATATGGTTTCTGTAAAAATCATCATCCATCATTTGTGATATTTTGTGGAATTGTTTGATTCATAATTATGATGTTAATTTACATCAATGTCACAATAATTATATGATCATAATTATTTTATTAAATAATTAACCAACACCAATTCCTTTCTAGATTCAGAGTACATTCTTTTGTGATTGAATTATCTTCGTTTTACACGGTTGGACTGAATAAATTGAATGACGTTGGAAATTGTGGTTTATATTTTTCACTTTTTTGTGACTGTTAATAAAATAAATTGTTGCAGCCTTACAGAAATGAGAATGGCATTTACCCTGAGAAGTATACTGTGAATAGCTGCTACCTGTGAAATAATACTGATAAATAGATTGGTACAATAGGCTCAAAAGTTGTGTGCGTCTTAGTTAGTTTTTATACGTTTTTTTAGGAGAATACAAAATGGTGTGGAGAGCGAAGGGGTGTTCATGAACCCAAACACCACTCCCATTTACATTTTAACACAGTGAAGTTGTGAGCGTTTTGTCGAGCGTCAATTATAATCACAATATTCACAATAAATATTTTTCACTTTGGGAAGCCATCACAAAACGTCCCAGCATCACAATGGTACAGAGATGCCTCATCTGCCCCAAAGAAGTGAAGCGTCAAAGCAGATAGCAAAATCATAGAATACTGCACAGGTCTTATGTTGCCTAAAATAACTTACACTATCAAATGAGATCAAAACCTTTCTTTTAGATGACGAAAACTGGCCCCAAATCAAATCAGTGTCCAGAGTCCAGAGATAATTGATGCAATCAGCCATTCA
Source organism: Pungitius pungitius (assembly GCF_949316345.1). Classification (NCBI taxonomy): domain Eukaryota; kingdom Metazoa; phylum Chordata; class Actinopteri; order Perciformes; family Gasterosteidae; genus Pungitius; species Pungitius pungitius. Next base: position 31,892,181 of record NC_084901.1, read on the forward strand.
GATACCACGACAAAGTCTACAATTAACCGAACCAGGGGGTGCACCTGGGGGACACTTCTTTGTAGGGGCCCTGCTCTTTGTGTGTTCATTGCATTTATGTTTTTTATTACTACATGGCCGATCACTAGAGGTCGCTGTCCACCTCCACCTGCCCCCCCCCCCCCCCCCCCCTCACACACACTTCTCTCCCCCTCTTCACTTCACTGTGCGAAGGGGGGGTTAGACACATGTGTCCCTGCCTCTCGTTGTCTCCTCGCACTCTGTTCAAACCTCCGAGAGGGAAAAGAAACATCCCCTCAGTGCGCTCCTGTCTCTCTCTCTCTCTCTCTCTCTGTCTCTCTCTCTCTCTCTCTCTGTCTCTGATCTGTATCCGCTGAGGGTTTCCACACCAAGTTCAGGACAAATATCCCCCGGAGACACGTAAAGGCTATACGTGAAGGTTCGTTTCATCACAAAAGCACCAGCGCCGGTCCGAGAGATGTCCTGCGTGCGGAGCATGGTAAGTTCATCTTTTGGTGATCCGCTCACCCTTTTGCACGTCGGTTATTAGCGGCATGCTTGCTGTGGGTTCGTGATGACGTCATGTTTTTAAAACTTTCTGCAGACTAGACCTGGAGAAAAAAAGAAAAAGAGATGCTTGAATCTGTGACTTAAATGCGTCTGTGAAGTAATGAATCGAACGGATTAAAGAGGTGTAGTCTGTAAATCAGGGTTAATCCTTATGATGTGTTTTCACTGTTGACCTGGCAACTGCTAGTGTGTATGCGAGAGCGTGAACGAGATGGATACTGATGGACGAACAATGTATTTTTTTTATTTCACCACACTTTGCAGCTATGGTGGTCTCCACCGCCGTGCATTGAAAAGGGTTTGGCCTGCATGGCTGTAAATGTTTGGGTGCAAGCTCAACACTCCAGAGTCTCTTTTGATGCACAGAAGTTTGGGGACAAAAGCTGTTTCTGTGTGTGTGTGTGTGTGTGTGTGTGTGTGTGTGTGTGTGTGTGTGTGTGTGTGTGTGTGTGTGTGTGTGTGTGTGTGTGTGTGTGTGTGATAGAGAGAGAGAGAGAGAGCCTCAGTGTGTGCGGGTGGAGGGGGGAAGACACGAGCTCCTTCTTGGGGACTGCCAGGCTGTTGTCGTGGAGACCAGAGGCCACAGGTGACCTCTGACCTGAGTACTTATGGAGCGTTGCAGGAAGAGCCCTTTGAGTGTGCTGGTTGTGGGAGCAGGTCTGACAAAAGAGAGACAATAGGTGCCCTTGTGAGGTGTTGTTGGAGAATGCGTGGATACCGTTCCTGTAATTTAGGAATGGATTATAGGAGACGGTGTGATAGCGGGGTGATATGAGGCTGTACTCCACCGGTGTCAAGTGTATGACAGACCGCTGTTGTTTAAGGGTTCAAGTCACCGCGCAAAAATGCATGTCGGCATCTCATCAGACCCACTTCTCTATGACACAGAGATGACAGTGTGATGAGAGTTTGCAATTTGCTCACCGAAAGCGAACCACAACAAATCCAATAGTGCAGGGTCGGCTAAAACGTTGTGAGGCCAGGCTTCAAAATGATATACTGTATATCTATATAAGGTTGGATCATACAAACGTCCAAACATTCGTTTTTTACCTCTTTTATCTATCAACACAGATAGCGTGAGGATTTCATTTCATTTAATTGGCCACCAACCAGATGAATGGAGATGAGTGGAATTTAATCTGTTCTGCGAAAGGAATCAAAATTTGACTGGTGGAAAACATATTTTTTTGTCACTTGAAAATAAATACTTAGTATAATAGTTTTGGCCTGCCTGGCACTTTAAATAAGCAATGACCTTTAACCTCTGATAACTTGTTATCATCATGTTCAAGGATTTTGGAAAGAGAACATTTCTAACAGGGCAAACTGATTATTGCCGCATTATTGCCACCAAAACCACATTTGATCAAAATGGCAAAACCCCTCTGTTAGCCAAAAGCTTATTGGGAGATTTCTGCCCACAATCTATTGGCACAGTCCATCTTCTGGCTGCTCTTCGCTCTGCAGAAGCAGCCGGACAGCTGATGGCATGTCTTCGTTCAGCTGTTTTAACTCCCAGGGGCTTTGCACTACCCCGTGTGTGTGTGTGTGTGTGTGTGTGTGTGTGTGCGTTCTTAAAAAAACTGGCAGCTGATGAAACACTAATTCTGCTGATCGCTCAGTAAGTTTGAGCAGACTCCACACTTCCATATTCAAACAGCGTGATGTTGGTCCCGCTGTAAAGGTGCAACTGAATTCAATGGATCCAACATCGCCCCAGCTACCTCCAGCACAATCCACTGTTAGGCCTTTTCATGTTGTGTAGCGTGTAAGAGCATAGCGGCTCAGTCATGCGTGCTATAGTTTAACAGATGGTGTTGCGAGCAGAGCTCAGTCATAATGGGACTGTGTTGGTAGAGATTTCCCCCTGGGGCCAGCTAGCTACACACTAATAAGCCCTCCTTCTTTTCATCGGTCTGTCTCTACTCTTTAACTCTGTTTCCTCAGATTATCCTCCCTTTTCTTCCCATTTTCTCCCTGTTTGCTGCTAATCTCGTCGCTCATCGTATTACCCGATTCTCTCCTGCCTGTGTGCTCCCGGGCTCTTGGACTCTTGATAGAAAAAGGAAAAAAAAAGATCAAAAGGCCATGCCTGACTATTCAGAAGAGAAAGTTCCGTGCTCGTACTCTTTCGCTTTCACTCCTCGGTCATCCCTCTCCCTCAGGCTGGCCTGATCCTCTCTCTCTGTGCCGTCTGTCGCTGCGATTAAAGCTTGACTGGGTTAAGAAAACCACTGTGTGGCTTGACCTGCCGTGCACGGCCACTGTTGGATAGGAGGCAGTTCGGCAAAAAAGCTAACACAGCAAATGGTAAGAGTTTGCATGCCATTGATTGTTAATAAAAATCAAAAAGAAATGTATTTCCTATGGAATTCTGCCCTACGTGATCGGTTATGAACGAACCGGTCAAACATGCAGTTGTCCTCGGCCTTTGCGTGAGCCTCAGTAAAAAATTGATTTATTTAAAACAAATTTGGCTGGGGTCAAGTTGCAGACCTCGCTGGCTTGAATTATTTTCCAAGTGCCAATACAGAGAACACACCCTAGTTGATCATTAGTCCCAAGCGACAGGGGTTTTCTTATATCCCTGCTATTTCCTCTTGTAAAACAACTATATACTGTATATATATATATATAAATATATTCAATCAATTAGAAAAAACTACTTTGACTATGTGTAATGTTAAAGGAGTGGCTTGGAATGACATTCTGATTCATCCCAGAGCTCTGTAGTACTTCTCAGCTCTGCAGAGATTTTTTAGCCTCTTTCTGCCTCTTTCTGGTTTTGGAAGGTAGATTTTTTACTCAGAATTCTCTAAACAGTAAGGTACAGACACAGCTCCCCATGGTAGACAGGGCTAAAAACATAGTAAAGCATTTATGTCCCTCAGGGGCTGGAGGAGACCAAAGCAGAGCCAAAAGGAGAGACCTAATGGAACAGTTATACTAATATAGTGATAATATAATGTGTTTACAGCGTGTTCTCATGCCCTTATGCACTATACATTTCCACATAACACATAAGCAGTCATTTGGTGGAGTACTTTAACACCTACAGGTCACATTTAGTTGTGAATAACATGTCTTAAGAAACAGTAGATAAAGCACGTCAAGGCAGGAAAACCATATCTAAATACAAATCTTAAAATAAGACGTGGTATGCAAACATCACAGGCGCATATTTGACGGCATGCAGGCCTCTCAGCCAGCGTGGGAGTTTTACTTTGACTACAAATGGGATAGAGGTTATCACAGACGGCGTTTTTGGTGGCTGAACAATAGTTTTATCCCCATGAGACAAGCGGGACCCTGTGACCTTCAGAGGGGAGAGGTCTGAGAGTGTAGGAGGGTGGACACAGGCCCCATGCTGTGGCCTTTTTTGTTCCCCAAATGTCACCAACTCAGACGGAAATAACCGCCAACTCTGGCAGCGTTGCATTCTGGGACTGACGTCTTGTTAACGAATGAAGCCTGTTTGTGAGTCAGCCCGGCCTTATCGTTTCCCCGTGTTTTTATTGATTTGGCCCTCCTCTCACTGAGGAGCGCACGCACTCACTCACCTGCCTTCTATAGATATCAGCGGCGGCAATAGTTACCCTGTGTGTGTGTGTGTGTGTGTGTTGGGAGGAACCGTGTGCATCGGCCCTTGTCTCCTTTATTTAGTCCGAAGAGTTGTAGCGTTGCCAAAGAAAAGGCCACGAGCCGAAGCCCTCCTCTGCGAGTGGGCATTGTTGTTTATTTATATCGCCGTGTGCAAGCAGCAGTCGTGGAGGCAGGCGCAGTCTCTGTTCTCTCTCTCTCTCTCGAGCAGCGTTTCGGCTTTGCTGTCATGTCCTGTTCTTTTACAATAAATCAAGGTTACATTTAGTTGCCGGGGACCTGTCCATGGCTCACTCGGGTCAAACGGGCAGTAAAAATTGACCAAAATGTTTAAACTACTTCTTTGTAAATTGTACTACATTTTGTTTATGTGAGATCTGTTCATGTGCAATTAGATGTCCCCACTGTCCTGGTCTGAACCCTCGCTGACAGGTTTTTTAAAATGTCAGTGAGGGTGTTGTTGTCGATGTTTGACAGGGTAGCTCAGGGTAATGCCATTTCTGGAGAGCCAGACACGCACGCATGCCTCCCATAGCTTCTTCCTGTAATGTTATTGTCCAGAAGAGCTTAGGCGGAGGAAATGAGTCTAGCCTGGGTTGTTGTCTCATCTCCTTGACTGGTCAGACAGGCACGGCATCTGTAAGCACGCCACGACTTGTCCCTCTCTGTTGTTTTCCGCCTCACGTTTCCATCCGTGCACCTCAACGTTGCTGCTCTCCCTTCGCCGTGTTCTCCCTCCTGCAGGAGCACCTTGTTTCCATCAATTCACGCACACATACATGCACAGGCCCCTAGCCTGCCGGAGCTCTCTCTGTGTCGGGCCAGCTGAGAGACACTGCAAACCTGTGGGGTTTCAGACTGACAATTCCTGCGGGGCACAGAGGTAATGACAGGGGCATCGTAGCGACACCTGCTCAAGTGTTAGATAGGCCTGCCTGGCTTTGATGGGGTTATCCCCTCCTTTCATTTTCATTTTTCATTTTCTTCAAATTGCACGTTGGCAGGGCCCCACAAAACATCACATTCCTGCCCTGGAATGCCTCTAATATCGTGCCAATGGCTACCTTGTGCACCTCTGGTTGGCAGAGGGCTTTATTAACCTGAGATGTGTGTGTGCCCACCTTTTGGTGCAAGCTTTAAGAAGTCCAGATAACTCCTTCACTCCCCTCCTGCAGCCTACATCGCACGGCGAAGAAAGGAGTCCCCTCTCTCCGGGTTTCGGAGCAGAGAACAATGTCCTCTCTTTCCCCCCCCCCCCCCCCCCCCCCCCCCCCAACGCTCAGATGCAAACAGCTCCGGTTTGTGTTATGTAACTTGATACTTCGCAGAACACGTCTAGTTTCCCAGCCTCAAGAAAGGGGACTTACACTCTATCTATTGTCCAGACGGTGTGCGCTGAGACGACCCCCCCCACATGCTCTCATTTTCCATTCCTGCGTCATCTGCACTCTGTCGAATTTTTCCACCTCTCATCCCATCTTCTACGTCCGATCCCTCATTATTGACATGATATCCGTGAGCAAACAAGACGGCTTGTATGGTTGGTATTTGCCCAGTGAAGCCGGCTCTCGTGTGTCAGTGCTGGCTGCTGGATGGACCGCCTTAGAGATGGTTCACATGCGGGGCTTTTGTTTGTGAAACTGGGAGAACAAGTCCAGCCACAAAGGCCACTTGAGAGGGCTTAAAGAGCAACAGGAGATGAGCAGGTGAGGAGGGGCAGAGGAGGAGAAGAGACAAGGTGTAGAGTGGGCAGGGAAGTACCAGATTCTCTCAGAACTGGCTTATAGCTGCTGCAGAGGTCGAACTAAGGATTTCGTACATGACACAAATACATTTTTATCTTGCTCTCTTTAATGAAACCATCGTCACGCTCAGCTTAAGATCGCTTCAGCCTTCTATTTAGATCAGTGTACAGTCATCTCTTCGTGGCCTGCAGGTCAGCAGCCGTTGGGACCGGACAGCTCCCTCCCATCTGCACCTCCCAACTGCCACCTCAGACTGAGAAACAGGAAGTTGTGATCATGTCGTGAGATCCAGTATCGCGGGCATGACACGAAAAGAGAGACAGAAGAGCGTGGATGGGATTAAGAGCAGAGAATTGAAGTTTAAGTCGGACAAACAGACAGGTAAATAAGTGACTTCTAAGTTTTATCTTTTTATTTGGGATTTCTATTCTTGTCTTACGCTACCAAAAGTAACTACAATCTACTAATCATACTGTATCATACTAGGTCAAAACAAAAACTTGGCTAACCTGTTTTGGCATACATTACTGAGCTTGTTGCTGGGAAGGTTTTTACTTATTTACATGCCCACCGGCATAAAACACTGTGAACTCTCCGTGACTTATAGCTGCATTGTTTGAAGAACGGCCTGAGCTGCAGAGAGGAGAGAAAACACGCCTGATTAGTTGATTATTCATCCCACGGGGTTGAATCGGAATTAGCTAACTTCAGAGATAGACCTTTTCTCCTGGGCGAATGACGTCATCAGCAGCCTCCTTGTTCGCAATCCAGCCGCACAGAACCAATACCCTAATTCACTTTGGATTATTGAATGTCCCCAGATGGAGCCACACGGTGCCGGACTGTATAGGATTATCTGCCTCACTGAGCTGTGCGGCAGGATTTCCTGAAAAGTAAACTCCGGTCGTGAAGTTGTTTTCTTATGTTTTGATGGTCTATTTGCGTTCACGGAATTTCCCCCCCCCCCCCCCCCCCCAGAGGACTATTGGTGTCCCAGAGTTGTACCCGAGCGCGGTAACAATATTTCCTGGGAATGGCTTGTATTGTTATTGTTGAATTGTGTAGCTGGAGGCAAAACGTCACAGCGGGACACGGTGCTATTTTCCACCTGTCAATGTTTAACTGATGTTTTTCTTGTGGCTTTTGCCGGGATTGTTAGCAGTAAAGAAGCGACCTGTGCCGGCTGAACGAGCCGATTTTCAGTTGGTTTCCACTGTGCTGCTTCTCAGTATGAACACAGAACAAACACTCAGTTTATTTACAGAGAAACACCCCTGTTGGTCCTCTGACTTTGGCATCAGCACACTTTGGCATCCGTGTGTATGACCTGACCCGCGGGCTGCTCCGCTCCTCCTCTGGTCCGACGCTGCAGATGACATCAAAGCAAAATTTGTGCATGGAATCAGTAAAACCGTTTTATCTTTTTTGTGGCTTATTTAGGTTTAAATGGGAAATAATTAACATTATTTCTGAACACATCCATATCTGCACATTCATCTGAATCCCAATCAATTGTGCAGCTGCAGTGCACCCATTTCCCTGTTTGTGCAGAGCGTGCGGTCTGACAATGGGGGTGTTTGCATGGACGCAGGCTCGCTCACCAGCGGCTGCTGAGTGGACCTGGTTGAGGTGTGGGTCGATGTGGGAACCACTCGATTTCTATCTGTGTAATCACAGAGCTGCGCTGACTCCTACACGAACCGCTCCAGGAAACAAAGGAGCCACAGAGAGAGAGAGAGAGAGAAAGATAGAGAGCCTCGGCTCACCTCTCCCACTATCCTCCTCGCTCTAATGAATTTAATAAGAAGCCAGCTCTCACGCTTTTGTCTTTATCGGCTCAGTTGACCACAGGACGGCTCCCTTTCCTCTGATTACGTGGTGGAATTATCAGTCATTAAATGTTTGATGATACTGGTTTAGCCCTCGTGGGAACCGTGCTTTGGATAACAGACATTCTTTATTCCTTAAGTAACTCAAAACGGCTTCAGGGCCCGTGGCAGAGAAACGGGGCCATGTCCTATCAACTATATCCGTGCTCTACAGGTTACGTGAAGGCCCATTAATAATTACCTGGTGAGAAATGTACGGAATGTGAGTTTTGTTTCCTCGCATCGTTCTCTCCCTTCACATTCTTCACTCTGGACTTGTGCTCTCTGTTGGACATGTTCCACTGATAGCAGCAGTTGGCAAACATTGAAACGGCTTTAATTCTTAACAAGTTGAACGAGAAACCCATCAAGCGACTCAAAGTGGTTTCACGATAAGGTGAAATATATATTAGCCAGTATGCTGTTTGCTTGCTCACAAATTCCAAATGAAATATTTTTGTGTAGCACTGTTTTTTTAATCATTGTTTGTCCAGCATGATATTTGGCTGGTGGAGTCGGGCAAACAGATGATATGGAAAAAAAAAGAATGTGTGTCCTTCCCTCCCAAATGCTATAAACTTAGGGGGAACAGTGAATATTGTAATACTCTCGTAAACATGCTGGTTGGTAAAGATGTATAATCCTCCATACTAGTTTGGAGTTATGTCACACAAGTCAACAGACTTTGATAACACATGAAATTGTCATCTTTGAAGATATAGTTCAAAACCACTTTAAAAATCCATATTTCTCTTTTTTGTATTTTTTGTCTCAGGGCCAAAGGACACAATGCGATTCTCCCTTGCTCCCTTAAAGTAACCTTTACGAGCTCTGTCTGCAAAGTTTGCTGACTGTTTGCTTGGGACCTGTTAGCTTCAGCCTCAGCGAACTGACATCAAGGATTCGTTTTTTTTCACTCAGGAATTTTGAGGGGTAGGAGCGACCCATGAGGGGTCATACTTAACTACACACTATACACATTGACGTACTTTTAACCCAAAATGTTTCCTTAAACCTTTCTGTTGTATCCTTACAAAATAGTTTTGAACCTAAATTCATCTAAGTTCAACCCCCAGATTCCTATTGCAGAACTCACTCCTTCATTTGATGGTGGAACAGATGGGCACTGTGAGCCATGCATATAAAATCAGAAATATATTTAATATGTGTTTTAAATGATATTTACCTTCAAATCATATTCTAGTTGCAAATGTATTCGTTCAGGATGTTGTTTTCATCACTAGTAGATTAGTAGTAGTGTGTGTGTGAGAGAGATGAGTGAAGGGCAAGTGGATGTCACTTAAAACAACACCGCGGTCATCTACTTATACTTATGCCGCTTATAGTAATCTCTCATTATCCGCACACACACACACACACACACACACTCATATGGGATCAACAAAGGCCGTCATCCAAACATTAGGGATTTTTCAATTGTTTTGCCACAAATGGAAGACTATTTGATATTTTTAAAAACAGGCTGTTTGTACTGATGGGGGAGAAGCATTTGTTGAGAAAATGTTCCCACACAAATACCACTAATCACACATTTGGAGGTGGACCTGTGAATATCTGCTCGCACTAAAGCAGCCTGTTCTTTGATCAGTCAGATCCAGATCAATACAGTTCCATGAAACACCAGTTCAACCAGTCACCCCAGATAGCCTCAACATTGCTACTGTAGTAAGAGCCGCCGGGAATTGAATTATGTGCAGGAATACATTACCAGAGAGTCAGCACAGGCAGTTAAAACCAAGGCGCACAGGTACAGCGAGTTGTTGGCTACTTCTGAGTAAAGAGTAACGAGGGTTAAACGTCATGCAGTCGTGATGAGTAAAACTGAGTTAATAGGCGCTGCAAAGCCACGCAAATGGGAGCTTTGTTGAGTGACCCGCTCACACACACATGTGCCCTCTGATCAAGAGCCCGAGCTCGTGCTTACTAGTCGTGATTAGTAAAACCGAGTTAATCAAGCTCATGATGGTGGTACAACTGCACATCTTCATTTCCCAATTTACCAGATGTTTGGCTTTTGATGGTTCTGTTTTCTGGTCAATCATAAAGAAGGCCGTTGTGTTACTTAATAACGGCAGTTTGATAACAGAGAATAAACTATATATATATATATATATATATTTACAGTCAGTGTAACATTAAAACCTAATGAAGCGGATGATGGGCCTGGCAACATTTATTGAGGAGGCATTTCAATTGGCCCAACTCACTCTATATACAGAATTGGAATGAAAAATTGATTTATATAGAAATGGGAACGCACCAAAACGTCTGTCACCAGCTGTCTACGGTTCATGATTCACTGGAAAATACAAGTTGCAGCGTATCTTTACCCATCTGGTCTATTTTCAAGTGTTTTTCACACACTTTTCAAAATGTTGTTGCTGTGACTGTGTTAAAGTTTAAATGTATATGTGTATGTGAAGTTGTTAAGCAACAACATTTGTACTAAGACTCCTAAACTCTTTTTAACTATATTGCTTCAAAAAAGTGTATTACTGCATCACACAGGGCCCGGCCCAATAGTTGGCAGAAAATATCCTTGATGACAATGAGCTCAGTGTGTATACAATGTTGTATTATGGTGTACAAGCTGCTGCCGTGTTCCCTTGAACGTGGCCCTCTTTCCCCCGTCTGAACCGAATAAATAAAATGTCTGTGTCCGCTCTTGAGTGTCTGCGTGCTCAATAGCACCCTGTACCGACTTCCATGGCCAAATATGACCCGTTGACCTCTGTCAGGACTGAAGTGTCGCTCATCAATGGGGAGAGTGTGTGAGCCTGAACACTGGGCCTTCAGCTCTCCAACCGCCAGCGAGTCATAGCCCCACGTTTCACACAGAGACACTGCTCATCGTCCCGAGCTTCATGAAGTGAGAGTCAACCATCCTCACGTAAAGTTCTTGAGAGAGAGAGAGAGAGAGAGAGAGAGCTTCAGGCGTTTTTTCCTCAATTCCCATGTAGCTTGTCAGATTTTTACAGATGCGTGACATCCGAACGCCTTCAGACTGAGAGAAGCCGCCGCATTTCACGACTTCTGATCTCCCGTCTACAAGGAGTAACCTGCCAACAATTAGAGGCCGTCGCCGAGCACTCCTCAGCTGTCATGCCCCACAGCCAGAGACGCTCTGCGCTAGCGAGTGTAACATCCAGTCAAGGGAGTGGAGTGGATCCTTGTTTTACGTCGAAATGTCGAACAGTCGCACTGGCAGCATTTCCTTCCCCTCGTGGCAGAGGACGAGTTAAATAGAATACTGCAGATGAAGAAGGCCAGCCTCTGATTTGGTCATCGCGCTTCAGTGTTTTACACAACTAACAGCTGCGAAAACTAGCCAAGCGCAGCTTTGATAGAGGTTACATAATGGAAACGGTGCCCCGTGTGGGAGTTTCAGATGTAACCTGCAGAGTTACCCCTCAAACGTAAACACACTTTGATCATGCATCAGGGGAGGGAGAGCAGCGAAGGGACGAGGCCAGAAGGGTCCGGCGCTGAAAAACGCAAATGGGCGCTTTGTTGAGTGACCCGCTCGCACACAAGTGTGACTGAGCGTCCGTGGGAGGCAGCGTTTTTTTTTTGTCCATCAGCAAATGACGAGCCCGAGCTTGTGCTTTGTAAAGCATCTTTGGAATTTCTCTCTCTCTCTCTCTCTCGCTCTCTCTCGGGCCCCAACGCTGACTTTTGTTTCTACGAGGGTTTGAAATGTCCCCCTTTGAAAGCCTTCTTTCTTCAACCGCAGGACACTTGATTACAATATTTTAGGAGGGAGCGTCCTTGAAGAACCCACCTCTTCTCTTCTTTCTCTAGTGATTATAGTAAAGTGGCAGTTGTGTGTTTTTTCTAGATATTATCACCCTAAGAAAGCCAGGACTGTGAAGGCTTTCCTGAGAGGGTTTAGAGTTGCCAAATCATGTTATTTTGTAGTTAATTTTGTATCACCCTTTCCCGGTGTGTCGAGATAAACCGGGCAGTCCCACAAATGTAATTATATACTGATGCATTCCCCCCGCTGGCAAGGTGTGCTGACTTGATTTCAACTCAAATGTCTCTCCTTCATCTACTAATTTGACTTTGCATTTAACTATAGCAAGGAGGGCCACCAGGTGAACACGTGCAGCCTCAGGGGGACGGAGAGCCTCACCTGTTGCCTTTGCGAACACTTTGATACACTGATGTCAACCGTTTTAACGCTTGATCAAAGTGAGCAGCTTATGAAAAAGCTCATCACTGCCTTCAAAGGCACATTAATCAAGAACACAGCACTTTTCAAATAGAGCATAACTCTCTCAAGGTTGGTAGGCTGCTTTGATCCGTGTGTGTGTGTGTGTGTGTGTGTGTGTGTGCATGAGCGTTGCCTTTCGGGGCCCCGTGGTTCGTCCGGGGCCGGGCTGTAAATCTGGCTGTGTCTCCTGGTTTGCTCAGGCACCATAAACCAAAAGGCAATTAAGGAAAACAACTGGATGTAGGATTTATTTCGGACCCGCAGGATTTGTGGCTGCAGCATGAAATGATTTCCCCCCTTCTGTCCACCCAAAACGAATGGCTTCGCCGCACGAGCCCTCACCTCCGCCCCCGCTTCCCATCACGCATTGATTGGTCCTCTTGTGTCTTTGGCGTGTACGAAACACAAGCGGTGTATAATAATAAAAATAATAATACCGTTCCCTGAAACACAGTGAACCGTGGCCAGTGTCCGTTTGTCCCGATGAATTCATATGGTGTCAGGCACACACACACACACACACTCCGCCTGACCTGCACTGACTCATATCTGACCCGTCTTAGTCCGACGCGACGCGCAGACTTCCCCCGAGAGCCGCAGACTAGTCACTTTATATTTGAAAATGTTCATCTCCTAATATTAACATTCATTCGCCTGTTTTATAATGGCTTATTAAATGCCGGATGCTTTAGTGGAAAGTTTTATATTGGTAGAAATCCCACCTCATGACTATAAACATGAGCAGCTTGTGCCGCTTTGATCTCTGGCTGAGATCCCCGAGTGGAGTGGGCCGTCGCACAGCTCTCTCTTTGCCCATTTCAACCATTTGCATAATTGCTATAAGTATTGAAGCCAGCAGTGCAAAGCACTTGATGAATGTGGAGTGTATTAGAAGCAAGAGGAGATCCTGGTGTCCCACTGCATGAAGGTCTTTGCTCAAATATAGTATACAACAAATGAAATGGCCTCAAGGTTGCTTGAGGGTCATAAAGTGCGTGCTAACAGTGTCAGGCGGAAGGATGACCTATAGCCTTTGATCCCTTAAGCAGCCACACATCTGAAAAGCATCCACCAACCACACTGTTTGTCCAATTAACTGCAGCAGAAATTACAACCTGAAACTAGTTTGAATCACAGTGAGCCTTTTTTTTAATTCTGTAAAGTTCTGCTATTGCCCTACATTATTGCTGTAGCCGAAATGAACAGGTTTAGAAGCTCATCCTGTTGGAATGTGGCTAACGGAAGAAAAAACTGTTCATGTTTGTTCACCAGTGATACGTCAGGTTGGATCTTGTGAGAACATTCCTTTTCTCTTGGAAGCCATGTCTCCAATATCAAATGTTGTTGAATGCGTGACGGACTGAAGCGTATTTCGACATATTAATAACATGTTTTTCGTGATGGATAACGTAAAAGCATTGCTTAGTACTTTGTGTTCTATCTTCCTGAAATAGCTGGGAAGTTGTTGTTGAATGAAAAACAACCCACAGTTGTTGTGAACTGCCAGTCAAGACACCAGTGGACACACGAATGCAGACATGTGACCGACCGCAAGGAAAATTGGATGTTAATGGGCTAAAGGAAGCAAAGCTCTACCTAACACAGCTCACACAAGCTCAAACGCAAAAAGGGGAATTTGCCTCCCCCCCCGGTCCTGTTTATAGTCGCCAGGAGGATTGCAGCGGGTTTTATGGTTTTGAGAATGTTTTATGGAGAGAAAAGGGTCAAAAGGGTGAAATCAATGGTGAGCCTTAATGAGGTTGTCTGAAAGAAGGAAGGAAAGGAGGGGGATTGGTGGGGGATTTGATAGACACATTTAAAAGAAGATTTGCTGCTTATAGCTGAAGAGGCATAAACTCAAAATTGACTAAAACAATAGTCCCCGTTAGGTAGGTGTTGCGGTAACTTGGCAACCAATTTAGTCTGGAGAAACGCTTTTGTCTGCATCATTTTCTTTTCTCTTCGGAATGATGCACGCAGTGACTGACAGGAAATTTAATCTCACACAGACAGCCGTCGGAAATGTATTAAGGCCACGCAAGACTTAAAGGCACATTGTGGGATCGGCACATTTGGATCCACATGGTTATATCGCAGGAAAAAATTTGCAAACAAAATAAGCTGCAGCAGCGCTTGATTCAAGCCATGTCCATGATGTGTTTTGTTATCAAAAGCACTCATGTCGAATGTTCTTCGCTTTTTTTCTCTAAGGAAAAGAGTCCCTCTGCTGTAAACTAATTGGATCAGATTTAAGCAGGATTGAGATTTGACATATGCTACCCTACCAATTAAACACTTTCTGATTCACGTGATCCTGTTGAGGTTGGGAAAGGTTTTGGGGATTTGTACTTTTCCTGTTATAGTTTTTTTTATGGATGTCGGTAAAGTGCTGTTGTGGACGCTGTGTTGTTCTAGCTGTGCACACAACTGATGAAAGCTCGTGCTCTTCATTCCAGAGATCAACGTCCACTCAGGGTCGTAAAGGGGAAAGGGGGGCACTTTATTTCAGTTATTAAAAAGTAGGGTACGGTTGTATTTCCCTTATTTCCCTTATTTAAATCCGTCCGTCGCTCCACCTCTTTGGCCCAGACTAACGAGGCTAAACGACTATCTGAAGGATTGACAAGAAATCTGTGACAAAGACGTACGACTGGTGATCCCCTGACTTTTCTACAGCGCCACCAAGAGGTTGATATTTTGTGAAATGTCAACCTTTGAATGGATTGACAGAGAGGATGTATCATAATGCTTTTCGACCTTTATACGGTTTAGTCCTAGTCAGCCAATGATGCTATGTATATTCATGCTAACGCAATCATCACAGTCATGTTACAGTTTCCAGTGATTGTCTTAAAAAAATATATATGGTTGTACAAACAGAAAAGAATAAGAGAAAGAATGACAGAAATGTGTGTGTGTGTGTGTGTGTGTGTAGCTTTGACAGGCTAATGACGGTCCTTACACATCTTTCTATGACATTAATTTGGTTGAGCAGATGATTTAGATATGGTTTAGATATATTTTAACACAAATAAATAAAAAAGGATGTCTTTGTATAAGGAGATTGGTAATTGATCTTTGCAGTCCTGAAAGAACCTGCGCATTATTTAAAATTAAATAAAAATGTAACAAAACAACTAAACTTTCACATTTCCCTCTTTTTTTCGCAGAGCACCTTACCCCCCCACAGCGGCGTGTAACCGATGGCAACCTCTGTACAAACTCTTCCTTTGACCCGTGGCCACAACAAAAACTTCCGTAACCCGCTGCCTGTCTCGTCCCATTGCGGCATGGGAAGTGTAGGCAGCCTGGTGGAGAGGCCAGATGTGTCCCCGACCAAAGGCAGCCGCGCAGTGCCCCAGGTGAGACCCAAACAGACCAACAGCCTCCTGAAGAAAGGCTGCACCCAAAGGGAGCTACTCAACTACCTCAACATCACCAGGTGGGTGCCCGCTGTAAAAGAAACCGATGCTTTCACTCACGCGCTGCAGGCAAAGTAGACTGCTCCTGTGAAACGTGACAGGACCCTGTTTGACCCTGTTTGACCCTTTCGAACAGAAAAGAGCCCAAAGCGAGCGACGGGAAGAGGGACGTTGTCCCTGGCCACGAGGACGGCTTGTACGCCAAGGTCTACCATAAAGACGGCACCGAGGTAGATCTGACTAAGAACTCACTGCCAAGTGCGGGCAAGTACGAAAAGGTGAACTTTGTTGTTTTTCATACATAGGGGTACAATGGATAACTTAAAGAATCAGAGTGATGTTGAAAGCATTATATTTTAGATATTAGGGGGAGCTAGTCTAGTGTAATTCATGATTTCCCTAGCAGATGCACCTCAATGGATGAACGATTTATCTTTGTGTGCTTTCTATAAATTATTACAGCCTGTGCATTTCTGTCAGCGCAGCAAATCCTCCCTCTAGCCTTCCATCCGCATAAATCCACTCTAAAATCTCCTTCACAGAACCAGCATGGTCTGAGAATTTGACTCTTTCTGTGTTGCAGAAGTTATTGCACCAATCAAATCTCCCCTTCTTTGCTTGAATTTCATCAACTGTAAGAACAGATGGTGGGACACTGCTCCGTAGTGCCTCCCCTCCACTACTATGGTTCCGTCTTTGCACCCTCTAAAAGTCTCCTCGTTCTTTTCTCTGCAGGCTCGTTCGAGGTCCGCCTTCAAGCCTGTCACTCCTAAAAACTTCTGCTCCATGCAAAACCTCTATCCGTCTTCCAAGTTGGAGGATGTGGACCATGGCCTTTTCAACGGGCTGCACAGAGCCTACGCCCACGTCCCCAAAGCCATCTCCACCTCTTCCACCTCTTCCTCCTCACCCTCCCGTCATGGAGGGCCAACATCCAGCGGCATGAAGGTATCTTTGCACACGATGGTGACTCAAAGCCTCCACAGCAGTTACCGTTAATCAATGTCCATGCCCACAAGGTGCTTAGTCCATTCATCTGGTTGTCGAATCGCTAGAGTATCTCACACACCTTCTTCGTAGGTTTCAATTGAGCATGTTGTAAAGTCGCGCAGGTGAACAAGTGAATCGGGTTGTGGATGAATAACTGTGTAACCACGACTGTAGGCCCTCTCCTCGGGGCGTGGGATGAGCCAGGAGGACGATAACCTGTCGGACTCGGGCCATAACTCCATGAGCAGCCTCCCACCGTACCGGCCTCCCTTCCGCCCACATCTGTCTAACATCAGGTCTGCTGCAGTGTTATTGTCTTGGCTTTAGTTCATATTCAAATAAAGCCTTGATATGCATCATTGATTTTTTTGTACTTAATGAATTTCCTTGTGTACCTTAGTGCATCTATGGGCAAGATCAACACCATCGGCTCCCTGGACCGCGCCTCTCTGGGCCCGAAGGCCGTCGGGCCGGGGGGCGTGGCCGCAGGAGAGATGGCGTGTCGCAGCATGGCGACGCTGAGCCGTCTGGCTCCCTATGGAGGGGAGGCTCCACCTCCTTATGAATGGACACTCTCTCTTTCTGTCGAGGAAGTGGTAAGCACAGCCCTGCAGGGAGGGAGGATGAGCGGGTCAGAAGGATTTATAGACTGGTAAGTCCTTCGTGTGCTCTCTTTCCAGGTCCGGGATCTGGAGGAGCGCCTGGTGGAGAAAGAACATGAGCTGAAACAGATGAGGAGAAACCTGGATGAGAGCGAGGGCGCCATCGCTCAGGTGAATCCCACGTGACCATCAATTCATACATCCATCTGCTTCGCCTCTGAGGTTTGACCCTCATCTGCCCCACGCGCGCAGGTGTTTGAAGGAAAACAGCGTTTGTGGGAGAAGGAGGTGGAGGAGCTGAAACGCCTTTACGCCGCCAAGCTGCGTCAGGTTTCCCAGCATGCCCAGCGTTCCCAGCGCAGCCTGCAGATGCAGCTCTTGAAGGCCCAGCAAGAGAAGAACCGCCTGCAGGAGGAGCTCGCCGGGCAGAATGGGCAAAGGAGCCAAGAGGACGGAGCCGCGGCGAGGAGGACCAGTCCCACTCTGGAGGAGACGCAGTGGCAGGTATGGCCCTAGGGAGGTGGGGGCACTTTATGGAAGGGAGCGGCAGTAATTACAAGCTACTTCAGGGAAAACTCGTTAAACTCATCTCAACCAGTCAGTCAAAATGTACACTTCTCTTCTCTCAGGTTTGCCAGAAATCGGGGGAGATCTCCTTGTTGAAGCAGCAGCTGAGGGACTCCCAGGCCGAGGTGACCCAGAAGCTGAGTGAGATCTTCCAGCTCAAGACTCAGCTGAGGGAGACCCGCGCGGATCTGCGCAACAGGGAGGGCCAGATCGACGCTCTGAAGCTGGTCGCGCAGGGGACGCAGCGCCGCAGATTCCCCTCTCAGCCGCCGCATGAGGATGGAAAGGGAGCCGAGGAGGGTCCGTCACCGGGGGCAACAGGTAGATGAATGTGTCTGCCTCGTACCCGTGTGTCTGTATCGTCACTGGAATGTTGCTTCAAATGTTCCAGGCAATGCACGTTAGCTTTAGTCGTGCTGAGGCGCCATAGCGGCGTGTAAGAGTTGAGGTTATTTTGCTTCCGCATTCCCACGCAGCCGCATGCTGTCTGGGTTATTTCGAGTTATGACGCTTGCGCTCGGACCCCCCAAATCAGGTCATTCGACTAACCAGCTCACGAGTTCCCGGCGGCCGGTGCACTTCATGATATTTCCCCTGCGGCTCGCTTCACAGGAGCGTGCGGGGGCCCGACGGAGGAGCGTCTGCGCGCAGAGCTCCTGCTGGAGCGCCGCCAGAGCGAGGCCCAGGTCACGGCTTTCGAGGAGGAGAGGCGGACGTGGCAGACGGAGAAGGACAAGGTCATCCGCTACCAGAAGGAGCTGCAGGCCAGCTACTTGGAGATGTACCATCGCAACGAAGCGCTGGAGAGAGAGCTGCACCAGCTGAGTGCGGGCAGAGAGCAAGGAGGAGGAGGAGAAGGAGGAGGAGGAGGGAGCCGAAATGAGACGTTGGAAACAGAAGCGCCAGAGCTGGGGAGTGAGAGAGCGGGTGAAAAACCAGACGACAGACCCTCCTCCGGTTTGCCCTGGATAGACAGGATTGAATCATCGGAAATTTGAATGCGACAGACTTCCTGATATTTGCAATGCAAAGTGTTTTGTTACTGAACAATTGTTTCTACTGAAGCCCATTTTGTCAAGAGAAGGGAAAACCAAAACCTAAGATTTTCAACTTTACATTTGGAGTCAAGTTAAATATGAAAGTAATTGGGAAAAAAAACACAAAAGTCAAGATTTTGATCTACTGTGTAAACATGGATCAAATACTAAGTTCTACCCCTGACTTTGATTATTGTATCTTTTCCTCTACTTTTCTTCTTCTCTGGGAGAAAATGAGCTTCCGTAGAATCCGAACCGTTTGCAATTCCGTTTGTTGATTGTGAAATGCCCCGATCCTCCAAAGTCAGGCCCAGTAAGAGCCTACAGAACCCAGTGATGCTGAGGGGAGCTGCACAGAGACACGGTGCGTGCCTCACCTGTCCTTGGCGAGCATTAAAAAAAAAAAAAAAAGCCAAACAACCAAAGTGTCGTGCTTCAGACTGCTGACCAATAATGAACTTGTAAATGAGCAAATTAATTTCTGGATTTTGTGTGATCATTTTGGTAGTTACATTCTGGATTGGACTGCTGTATAATTTTACGTGGTCCGGTGACGTGTCGCAGCCGGTTCGGTCAGTGCCAGAAGGTTCTGTGCATCTCTGGGTCAAGCATCAAGCATTAAAGACACTGATGCTGTGTCTTTGCCTGCCCACCGCACTTATAAAAACTGGACATGTTCTTTGCCCTTCGGTTTCCAGCTCCTGTCAGGTGAGATCTATATATTTCGAACACGTCACTTTGATTTGATTTGCCTTTAGTAAATGGTACTTCAAGCACACTGTTGTCTTCATGGCTGTATTTCCTCTTATTTTGATTGCATTGAAATCCCTTAACAGAAAAGGGATTGTTGAACATAGCGGCCCTGCTTATTGGTGCGCATATCCAGCCAATAACAACGCATGGCATAGGTAAAGTTGTTCTCTTGTGTCGTTTTTTTTTGGTATATGATCATTCAAACGCCAGCCGACCCTTCGACATACTGTGACTCTCGTCTATTTACTGGAATTAAAAGTGTAAAGTATAAATATGTGTCTGTTGGATTCATAATAAACGTTTATGAAGTGGTGTAAAAGCTGTCTAGGTGGCGCTTTCTTTCTGCAAATCAAAATGCTTCCCCGTCTGATGTGGTTAATGTTAGGGTGCGAGTGAAGGCATTCCCCCCCGAGAGCTCGGACGCCAGTCTGCCCCGAAGGGGCTGAAAAATGTCCACAGAGCGCGCTAACAAAAGCAGAGGAGCTTCATGGCAGAACGAACAGAGCGGTGAAGGCTGCTGGGACTAACGTGGCGTTTAGAGGTTGAGCCTTGAGTCCTTATCTCGACCTCTCCCCCGGGGCCCTCCCTGCTCTCGCCCAGCCGGGCCTCGCATACCATCTCCGGGCAGCGCAGACGGCCCGGGAGGTGGAAGGTCAGCTGAGGTGGAAACATGGTGTCCCTGTTTGCTCGAGAAAATAAGCACTGCTATGGAAACGGTCAAATGTGAAAACTAGAACAAAGTTCCAAGCATAACTTGGCAAAGATCCAAGCTTTTCACCCACTTTGTTATCCATGCGTTATGTTTATGGCTTCATATGCATGGTCGTAAGTGTATCCATTAAATAGTGTGATAGCACATGCGAGTACATGGCGCTGGTTTGTTATTTTTATACAGGGTCAAAATCTGATCAGCTATGAGCTGTGTCTGACTCACAGGGCCCTTCCCCTGGCATTTAAAACATTATATAAACTGGGGCTTAATATAACCGCATAGCTCAGTAGTGGTTTACTGAAGTGGGATGAAAAAGGATTCTTACCTCACACGCTATCAACCTGTATGAGAATTGCGCTGCCGAATGCATCAGTGCAGCTGATCTGATGGATTCACACAATTCATGAGGGAAAATAATTGGTTCCTTGTTGTGTGACGCATTCAAATTAAAACTCTTTGGCTGGAGATTTAACACACTTCAAGGCCATTCAGTCCAAGTGTGGATAATGCAGCGATAACGCCACCAGGTGGTGATAAAAAGGCAAAATAGCTGTAAATCGAGGAAGGTGAAGAACAACTCATAGTGGGGCCAGAACACCAGCAGATGCCATTACTCCAGGACTTGGAGTTTACACTTTTATTTTTATTTCAGATGCAAGTATATGAAACATGTTAGAGGGTAAATATTTACAAAAGAAAGTTGCAAAAGCAGGAAATGCAAACATTCAACAAAATAAACAGGGCAGAAGTACAGAGCGCTAGCTGAAAGGAAAAACTCGAGAAGCAGTGTATGATTGTCAACCAAAGAAAGAAAAAACAGGAAAGTCCGTGAAGGTCCACACAAATTCAACAAGAGCTTTAACTCATTTCTAAAAGAAACCCTGATTTGGAAAAAAATATTCTTGAACGCAGACTTAGAACTGAGTGTGAACGTTGCATCAGTGAGAGCTGAACAAATGAGCCTCACCAGTGTGAGGTGACATCACCATTTCCCAGAGCACCCTGGGAACTTGCACTATTATTATTGATCATCTAAACATACTGTATGGTGCGTCCAAATGACTTTGGACTTGTGACACGTTTCTTTACAAGGGTTACGCCTGTATCTGAATAATATATACAAACTCCAAACCATTAACCTCAGCAGTGTAGCATGTGTCACCTTTGTTCAAGCCTCCTTATATAAATGTACAACTTTAATACGAAATGAAAAATGTGATGTGAACTTGTTACGATGAGCCCTGAGGAAATGTATGGATTTTAAATGTTTCTATTTTGACTCCATCTCAAATAAAAGCTATGCAGCAGCAGCAGCATTATCGAAGTGTTTATTAAACGGCCACAAATGATCAGAGGAGTCCTCCCACCCACGACGGATAAAGCTGAACCATAAGCCCACGGTCACTGCAAGTCAGAGCGCACGGCTACTGTCACGCCACTTCACATCTCCAAACCACATGGCTGGCGAGCTTAGGCTACACAATGCTGAGCAGTGGGGTGATGGCCCGCCCGGGACATGAACTGTCGAGTCCTTTGTCTTGAGCGCTGCGCTGTAGTGCCAATTATGCGCGTTCCGTTTGATTTGCTATTTTACATGAGCGGTTTTTGCGGTTGCAATGAAAAATAGAAACAAAAGCACATTTCACAGTAGTATATATTTTTTGTTTTCCTTTTTGTTTGTTAAATACATACATAGAACAAGACAAATAGCTTCTACAATGAGGAAAATCTCGCTGGTGCAGTCAGTCACAAAAAAAAAAAAAAAAGCTGTTCCACCATTGATGAGTGAATTGTTTTGCTGCTCAAATGGTTTCATCGGCCAACACTGACTTTCAAGCTATGTGAGGCCTTTATTACATCATGGGAGAAACAATGGGTCCCGATCAAGAGTTCGGTTCAAGAGCATCCCCCGCAGATCCCTTCACCAGCAAATAATAGACCTTCGACTGTTTGTTTTTGTGGGTTTTCTTCATGTTTCATAGAATTTTATTACCATTTTGAAAAGCTAAACCATTTCCCCCCACTCATCTGACCATAATCATTCAGCTGCTTCTGTCACAAAGGAGAGAAAGAAAAAAAAAAAAGAAGCAGTCATCCAACTCAAACATTTTTATAAAGTCGAAGAAAATACCACTATAAAGTATTACATACTTGAGAAAGATAAGCCTATAACTCTGCAGGTGTCTGCAAATGAGTTTCAATGAATGCACCTTTTCAGGAGGTGCCTCTTTGCGAGGATGCTCTCAGTACTGACATTGAGACTCCTCTCTTGACTACAGGTTGTAGTTGGACCATCCCTGCTGGACTCTGTATACTACGCAAAGTTGGAGGGTCCGAGGTGGGTGGCGGGAAGCCCAAGGCTGTCCAGAGGAGCACTGGGACTCAACCGTAATGCTTAGAATAAAAAGGGCAAGAGGCCAGGGACAGAGGGAAAGGGCCAGAGCAAATGGTCCTGGAAATGCGAACAGCTCCAGGGAACTTCATCCTTACTTGTGAAGAAATGTGCGGTATCAAAAGTAGATCTGCTTGGCATGTGATGGATTCTGCTCCATAGGGCAGTACGGACATTTCAACCTGAGAACAAGGGAGGGGAGTAGGAGAAGAGCAGGAATTTGATTGACAGATAACATACCATATTGGTTGCTTCGGCTGAATAACTATTCATCTAAATTTCTTAATTTACAGAAATCCATTAGTTTGCATTAATTGAACCGTAAAACTGGAGGCTTATAACAAGCTTGCTTTTATGAGAAGTGCTGAATATTCTGTTTACATTTTTTAAAGTTGTAAAATGTTGTGAACCAGGATCATGTAATAGGATTTTTGTTTTTTAACCAAAGCTAATCTCACAACCTAATCCTACCCTGAACATGTGGATAAATCATTCAAAGCATTGAGCTGTATTGCTGACTTACTTTCCAGCATTAGTCAGTTTGTTGAGGGCATCTCTGGAGATGACGTGCCCACAGATGAGCTTCATGGGAGGATTGCTCTCGGAGGTTTGCTGTCGGAGGATCGGGCAGGCAAACACAGAGTGGTACCAGCACTTCTTCCCAAGGTCGATTTCAATCTACAGGAACAGACATGGTGTGAATCATCTAAGCGGGCAAAGAGGAGCGGGATATGCCACTGGGAAACAGGGAGCGACCTACAGGCAGCTCATCTTTGTGCGTCCAGACTCCGCTGCACTGTCTCTGCTCGATCACCTGCTTGATGTTCATCAGCACTGGCAAGGCCATACAGCCCGATGCAAAACTTGCAGGAAAAAATAAAAACATGGCAGCATTCATTCAGTCCAGCTGTTTTTGAAATAGTTTAAGCACACCAGCTACATGGTGATGGTACAGGTCATACTTCACTATGAACTGAAAAAATGTACTAGTTAATTGTTTCTACTTTACATTTATTTGCCTCTACTTAATATTTAACTGGAGGCGAATACTGTAAAGGTAATGAGAGAGGAATGTTCACCTAACACTGAGCGGAGACTCTACAGAGAGACCCAGTAAAGCGCAGGCATCCCTGGTGAAGATGTTACAGATCTCGGCCCACTGGTTTGTCTCCAGCAGAGTGCGGTACGGAGAGTTGTCGATGCCGTGACGCAGGTACACCAGACTGCCCATCAGGATCTGAATATCTGCAGCGACAAAAAGGTGCAGGACAAGAACACTAGTCAAGTCTAGTCTTAAGAACATCTTTGTTAAAAGGAAAAGAAGGAAAAAGTGTCATGTTAAGCATCTTTTGTGTTGTAAGTGTCAGGAGTCACAGTGAGGCGTCACTGTATGCTTCCTACCTCTCTGGTGCTGAGAGGCAAAGGGTTGGAAGTGCCTGGCATACTGCAAGGCCTCCATTTGGTTGTTGATTCCCCCGCTGAGCAGGCTGATGAAGTACAAGCGGTGCAACTTGAACTCTAAACTGCTGTTTAGGTCCAAAAGGCGCTGTCGATTCGACACAGCCCACCTACGGAGACATGAAGTACAGTCAACCTCGGCAACATTGTTAATTCCATCAATCATTGTTCAAAAGGGATTTATTTATCAACGTAAACATTATCTTAATAGAAATTCCTCCAGCATATTTGGACTTTATAAAAGTGGGCAGGCAGTTCACAAAAGTTTGAGTGAGCGAGATGGGAAAAGTAGCTCAATTATATTCGTGTTTCAGCCGTTATATTACAGGGGGGGGTGGTATGTTAGAAGACGAGGTTGTTGGTCTCATTTTCTATATAGTGCCACAACAACAGATTTTATTTAAGGTTACCTTTCCTATAAAACGGGTCAATAACATATTAATGTATTATTAAAAACTAAACAGCCTGGTGTTCATTTTCTTATTTACACAACGGCATCTATTTCTGTCTCTACATGGTTGCACGTTCTGTACTTTCTTTATAGGCCCAATACACTGAATACAACTAATTATCTTGTTCATGTCATTTTCCCATCGTAAATAGAACTGCCAACGGTTGTTGTACCTCTTCTAGTGCATTTTAACGGTAAGCAGCATGAATATCCATCTTTAGCAGTGTGTGAAAATAGTGTGAGTAATTTGATTGTCTTTACAAAGATAATGAGTAGTTAGACACAGATAATAGGGAAAATAGAACATACTCTAGTGCCGGCCTGAGGTCCTGCATCCTTAGAGCTTCAAGGATTCTGTTCAGCTCCAGGAAAGGCTGCTTCATACTCATATCTATAACTACACCAGACTCCTGGAAAACAGATAAGTTGTCAAGAACTCTTAAAATTAATTATACTGACATATACTGACAAAAAAAATGAAAAATAATGAGTGTACTACCTTAAAAAAGGTAACGCTATCTCAATTTGTAATGATTAATTTCAAATAGAAATGATCTTAAAGCCATTTGGGCTGCATTTACAGCAAAAGGGTTCATGGTTGCTTACCTGACAAAGATCCTCGGCTACACTGAGCATTCCTTGTCTGTAAAGGTGCTCCACAATTGTCTCACTCAAATATTTCTGTCTCTCTGGGGTGTCCCACACCGTCTCTGCCACCACAGCACTGATTTCGGCATCAAAATTCTGCAGAGATGCATGTCAAAAGTCAAGTTCATTAAAGGCCACTTTTAAATGTTAAAAGAAACCTGGTCTCAATGTCCTCACCCTGTCAATTGCTTTGCCCACTTTTGACACACTGCCATGGATGTCCTTGTGTCGGGAGGCTAGCATCTGCACTGTTTCTTTGATATTCTTACAACACTGTGCCATGGTCTGAGATAGGACTGACAAGTCTGCATCCTGTACTCCTGCAAGTGAGAAAAGAAAGAAAAAAGTCTTCATTCTGCATTCCTACAATATTATGTGGCCGATAAATTAAGATGCAGCACGGACAAAGCATAAAAAACAAAGCATCATCTTATTCAGTGTTTCCTCTGGCCCTGACTGACCAGGGGTTAGTAGTCACTCTGGTGCTCTCTGCCCCGCTGCTGCAAGCTCACATGGACATATTCGCGATGTATATGCATGTCAGTGGGGCACTGCTGTGCGTGAGGGGGTTACACTGTTATTGTAAATACTAAAAACTTTAAAGCGCTCTGAGAATATCTTCATAGTGTTCAGCCAGTGTGTGCATCGGTTTTCTTACCAAAAGCAACTAGCTGTCCTCGTATCTCGCAGACACTGCGCAGGAGCTCGTCTAGCCTCTCCTCAGACTGGTGGCCGTACATCACGAAGCGATGAAGCACTTTCTCCAGCTCCCGCTCAACACAGGCACACTGTTCCATGGTTCAGACTGGAACACCCGCGCGCACACACACACACACACACACACACACGACACCTACATGTCAAGAGAGAAAGAAAAAACAGAATAATAAATACAGCGTAAAGACATTTGAGAAAAAGTAACAACATAGATAATTTAATGAGTTTTTATTAAAATCTGACCTTTTATTATCATGTTTCCATAACAAAAAACTAAAAAAAGCACTTTCTCATTACAATACCTTAGAATCATTCATTAGAGTTATTCATAAGATTTATGACCTAGAGATGGACTCTGTGACCTTAGATGTCAAACAATGAACCGTGCAAAGTCATGGCAAAATTGTTTCTAAACTACCTCAAATATATCTTCAGCAAACGTGCAAAAGTGATATGCCTGGCCTGCCAATGCATTGATCAGGCTGAAATCAGGAATGTTCTTGTTTTCTCTTTAACGCTAGTTTGCTGCTCTCTGTAGTTTGCAACAGTGGATACAACACAAGAAAAATGTGTGGGCTGTGGACCAGTTAAGAAAAGACGTAAGATCCCATTCTATTATTTCACTGCCACAATATTTGACAGCACGGATCATGCTGACAATCCCATGATAACGTTTATTGTAAAGCCCTCTCTTGAAAGAGACACCCACAGCGCTGCACCACAATGTTTTATAAAGACGTTTGACGGCTGGCTGGCATTCATTATTAATTTTGTTTCTCTATAACAGAGGAAAAGTGCAAACCCACCCTGTACGACCCCGATTATAAGTTTGCTGGCGAACCAGCAAGGCCTTTAAACCGTTAAAACGCACTGCGGCCTGCTGTTTACCGACGTAAGTCGCCACTAGCCCTCAACCATACCAAGTATAAACCAATTATAGGGCAGCGAAAGAAAATGTTTTCAGTCATTTGGCCTATTAACTTGTTAAATACACAAAGTGATTTGTAGGTTTTGCGATTTGTCACCGTTTGCAAACCAAATGGAGAAACTGTCCACCTAGCAGTAACCGTGACAGAGCTAACTCACATAAACGCAAGCTATATTTTTAGTTCATTTATTTAAATACCACCATTCGTATTTGTATTACTTTACTTTACTCACCAACAACGAGAATTACAAAAGTGACACAAACCAATAAGCTCTGTATTTTGATTGGATTCGAGAAGTTAGAAAATGAAGGTGTCGCACAGCTAACATAAACAAACGGTATCACAGTGTCTGGCTAGCTACAAAAGCTCGTCGTTGCTAGCGGCTACTCGGCTAGCTGCTAGTCGATGTGACAAGGCCCGGATTATTTCAGGAGAGAATGACAACCCGCGTGTCTTCATCGCTTTGCATTATACCAACGCGTGAAACATCTATCGCCTTTAACTGAATTATAATATTTGTTCAAATAAACACCACTCACCTATCCTGCTAATTAGTTAGCAAACATTAGCGTTAGCCACCTGCCTGTTATGGCAACACTTCACCAGCAGTCGTAATGCGGATCTTCCTGTGTCGCACTCAGTTCAGACTGGATGTTTCACAATAAACGCGTATATTATGATTTTGACTCTTTCCCTTGCACACAGGCTGTCACAACATGTCTCTTAAAGGTTGGTACAGTAAGGATACAAAATGAATCGGCATTGATGAAATATCAAAGAACATTCATATTGAGTGCAAAACCTCAAAACCATGGAAGTTAAAATATTTCAAAGTACTCGGGCCGTTTACTTAAGTAAAAGTAAAAGGACTTGTACGAGACCTGTATTGAAAAAAATGTTATATCCTCCAAATTATTCTGTGCTATATATAGCTAAATTAAGAGTAAATGCACATCTGTAACATTAATTACTGTATGTTGTAGCCTATGTTGAGCCTGGCCTAAAAGAGGAAGTAGGTCAGTTAAAATATTTGAAATGTGATCGTATGTTTATATTCTTACGGTTTGTCACAAAATACGAGTATTTAAATAGCTCATCATGAATACTGAACCCTTGTCTGGCATCACATTCCACAAATAGAACCCAACCAGAAAAAGTATGAAGCATGTTGTTGTTTTTTCTTCATGTGCTGGTATACATTTGTCTCCTTATAGATGGCCCCCCCCCCGAAGCATATTGTTTGTGCGTTGCTGTATGGTGTGTTGCATTGCTGAGGGAGGGTGAGGTCTTTGGACTTGAGCGGGCTAGTGTGACTAATCTATGTGATCTGCACTGAAGCTTCCCATTGCTGAGGTGCTCATCATTCTTTCCCTCTGAGTCCTACGCTGTTCTACTGTGCTACCATTAACCGCAGATGTTCAAATATATCAGCGCTTCTGTGCACTTTAGTTCACTCTTATCTCACACCCAGCAAACACATGCATGGAATCCCCTTCAACCTTTTGGAACTTTACAGTTCTGAACGATAATGTTTTACACTTTTACTCTTTGTCTTTTTTTAAGATCAGTGTTTAACTCAATGAGTGTTGAACTCATTGTTTGTGCCTAGAGTTCAAAAGGATGTGGATTTATGTTTGCCGTGTCATTAGATCCCATAGTGTTATAGTGTATAGGATAACTATGAAAGTGGTTTATAAACTAGCATGAGTTTATACAGTATTGTTTATGTAAAAAAAAAAGGAAAGAAGATATACAACTCCACCAAGGTCATGAACTAAGTTCCCATTTTGGCCAGGCACACTAATAACATGTGTACTTGTGGCCATGTAGGATACTTCAGATAATTAAATGGAAAAATGACATATGTATGATGCCATAGATTTATTAGATACTTGACTTTTATGTCACAGCCCTATTTACATTTAGTCAGGCTGCAATTAAAGATTTTCCACTGGCGTGGCCTGAGTGACTCAATGCCTGAGAAGGTAATCTCATGAGGTAGTAGGTTTGGGACACAGGGTTTTGCTAGTTTCTCTACCATCAAACAGCCCAGAGGGTCCTGCTATTGTAGCAACAATAATAAGTACAGTAAATAGCATGATCGCTTTTTATCAGACATGACCAGAGAGCTTAAAAGTACATTTGAGTTGAAAAAGTCCAATAGCGACACTAATCCCGGGACATGAAATATCCAGACAAGAATACCATGACTTAAAAACAGTGAAAGCACCTTACAGAGTCTTGTCAGCAACCATGCACAGGAGTTTTGCATGTGCGATGTCAAAGATGGGTGGTCAATGTTAACCTTTAACCTGTTGTATCCCAGTGAAACTTTGAAGTAGCACTCAAATACACACACATACAAACACAACCATCCATGCACCACGGCCTCAATGTTAAGTATAACCTCATATATACGGTCAAGTGGACAATGTGAGGTCTGTACGTCAACCTCTCCCCACCAGCGTTCCCAGACCCCCCAGCGTCCCCATCGGCTCAAGCTATGGCTATCTGGCCCTGATAGTATGGGTCTATAAATAGATGAGCCTGATCTCGCTGTAAGTGTCAGATTCCAGGCACACTCATCTATCCTGGCGGGATCAGCACCTGCTGCTAACTATAACCCCCCCGTCAGGCACCGCCCCCCGACCCCCTCCCAGCCCAACTCACACAGGCAAGCCAATGGCCGACCAAACCCCAGCCCAGAGAAAAAGAAAAATACAGGTTAGACTCTGTAGGCCATTTCCCTTAGGCCAGCTCAAAGGGGAGGGGCAAAAATAGAGTTGGGAGCATTGGAGGATGTAATGGGTCTGCCTGAGATGCCTCCCTTTGCTTTTTCTATTCAAGTCTGATACATGGCAGTGCATTTACATTCTGAAGTTGTCTAGCCAGTGTGGCTCTGCCAGACTGGGCTGTCCAAAGCTTCCCAGTCCTGGATCGGGTCTTGAATGTGCTGCGGATTTTGAGACAGTTTGGCGAATGAGGAGCAGGCATTGCAACACAGAGGAACTCCATGCCCCAGGGAGAGCCTCATCATTGGCCGAAGGTAAAGTACCAATTCCGTCTTTCTCTGCTCTCGTGGGGAACAGGTTTTCTCTCTCCTGCCATCCTACACCAACGGAAAGTGGAAAGTTAAATGAAGAGTATTTATATGCCTGAACTAATCCAACCATTGTCCGTTTCAATATAAAACAAATACATCTCTGTCTTTGTAATTCAAGATATCTTGTCAGGTTTTAACCACACACACAATGTTTCAACTGTTATAGTCTGCTTAAGCTGAATGTTTTAATTATAAGTTGTTTGCTATTGCTTTTGAGGAGATACCAACAGTTACATTTCTGTTCTAAATCCCTTTTGAGGTGAACAACATCCCTGTATAGGGCTGTTGCCCTGGACATTTAGGGTTAAAAGCTAAATGTGTATTTTTAAAGGATTGAAGCATTGGATTGTTCAGCCCCTGTAAGCTTTTACATGATAGTGATAGTAATCAGTGTTCCCCGTGATTTAATTGAATGAGCTGCACACCCTACAGGTGACGATATCTTGCTTCAAGTCCAAGAACTGAGCCCAAAGCAGACCAGAGCAGCAGACTGGACGGGCCACAGTGAGAATTTGGAGCTGGTGGACGAGCGATGGACAGCTGGACTCTACAGGGGGACAGCTACTCCTTCCTGCGAAGTGCACCCCGCAACACCTTTTCCCTGTGCCATCGCGACGGCACCCCCAACCACGTTGAAATCTTCGACATCATTAACGTGCCAAGTCAGCGCGGTGTCATTTCCGAGACCACCTGCCTTTGTGACATTTTTGGAGACGACTGTGAGCCACCCTCCATCTCAAGTAGCCCTGCTGGGGGGGCTTTTGTTCCTCCCCGTAGGGAGGTGGACGGGTCAGCTGCTGCCTCACCTCTGGCGGATGATCTGAACGACTCCTCGGGCTCTTACCACACTGCACCGGGCTCCAGTGAAGGCGAGGAGGGATTTGAAGATTCTAGAGAAAGGGTTTACAGTCCCCTGTTGCAGTGGGATTCTTCAAAGAGGACGCAGTTGGCGGGTGAGGGACGGAACTCAGGGCTTACAGAAGTTTCCGACGATAGAAGCCCAAATTTAGAACCAGAAAGTAAATCGCCCACACCTCAATTTAGTACAGCAAGCCCATCGTCATCAGTCCTCAACACTGGTGAGAGCACACCCTCTCCTGGACATAATAGCCCCTTTACGCTCAGTATAGAGGGAAGCGCGTTATCCTTATCTTCTTCCCCAGTTGAAAAAAGATGTTCACCATCATCACCTAGTCCCAGAAAAGCTTACCCAGAAGCAGATCCAAGAAGAACCACTCCCTCTTCCATAGATAGAGTTCAGTCTGTAACTCCAAGCCCCTCACCTGAGCCCAGGAACTGTGTCAGCTCATCTTCCTGTGAATCAGTGAACACCCAGTTGTTACCCGAGTTGGGCGTCCCACAAGGTTCCCTCGAGCCCAGGAGCTGCTGCTTTGATCAACACAGCAGTCCCACATCCAACGAGTTTTCTCTGGATTCTACAGAATCGGCGCTTGACTCTGGAGCGACACTTCTATCTCCTTCACCCTCAGCCAGTATTACAGAGTTATCACCCCAGTCCAGAGAAACACTGGCCTCACCTCAGTTGAAAAATAGGCCTTCCTCCTCGGATTCACAAGCATCCTCTCCTTTTTCTGAGCTGAGAGGGAGGGTGTTCCTGCTTGATCTCCTCAGCAGAGGCTCAACACCTGATAACGGAGATTTTTCCCACATCCCTGAGCTGATTTCAGATCCTTCCACTGCGGGAGGAGACGATACGACTACTCCTCAGAGCCAAGACACAAGAGTCAGTGCTGTATTTACACCGCCCTCACCTGTTACTTCACCTGCAACATCTCCTCAGCTTGTGCAGAGTAGAATTTCACCTGAATTGAAACACACAGCTCCCTCACCTGGCCGTCTCTGTGCCACGACTTCTGATAAAACTCCGTCTCCTGACCCCTCGCATAAAATTAGACACATTTTAACACCTCCTGAAAGCAGGACCCAGGTGTTATCACCTGTGGTGAGTTATAGCTTATCTCCATCATCTGACATTACGAGCAGTTGCTCACCCACAGAGCAAGAACATACAGCTCCCTCACCTGAAATTAGGATTACAGCTTCTTCCCCTGAGGTCGGTGAAAGAGAGTCATCTTCCGAAGTGGAAATAATTCCTGCATCTCCTTTCCTAGATCTTCACTTTGACTGTTCCTCATCAAGAAGCCTCACTTCGTCCCCTCACATCACAGGGATTTCTTACTCTGTTGTTCAGCCCGAGGACAGGGACACTCCCCCATTTCCCGAGCATTCTCGTCTCTCCACCCGCCAACCTGATAGGACACTTGTTTCCCCTGAAGCAAGGAGCCCTACCCCCCACAGAGACAGTAAACAGAGCAGTATAGCAGAGTCCACCAGTTCACCAAGTGATTCACCTCGTATATCAGGACTCACAAGCTCTGACCTGCAGCCAGAAGTAACCGTGTTGCATCAAGCCAGCTATCAAACACCTTCACCAGAGCACCACACTCCCTCGACTGAGCCAAGATATCAAACCCCTTCATCTGACAAGAATCAGCACAAGAGTAGAGCTCCATCACCTGTTGCCCCATCCCCTGAACAAAGCTATCATTGGAATTCACAAACGACCCTCTCCACTGAGGACAACCCTCATTGTACCTGGCCTACTCCTCCTCTACGAAATACACCTGAGGTTGAGGAGGATTCCGCTTCAGTTGATATTACAGAAAAACAACACCCAACACATTTGGCCAAAGAGAGTGTGTCACCCTCATTTAAACAACAAAACAAAGAGGAGGAAGCAAAACTAAAGGAGGCACACCTTCAGCATAATTCAAGTTTCCAGAAGGAAAAACAAACAATTTCCCCCACTGTTGGTCAGAACCTAGACACTTTTAAAAATCTAACCAGTGAAATATATACTCCTTCTCCTAATAGTCTAGTCTCCAAGGACAGGAGTCAAGGTATTTCAGCTGTCCACAGGGTGGAAGCAATCTCACCTGTGCAGAAAAAAGAAACCTTGATTCAGACGAAATCCTCTACGTATCCACTAACTTCTGAAAGCAACGGCTTATTAAAATCAGCCTGTACACCTGAGCCTGCCAGAAGACAGCTGTCAGCCAAAGTTAGAGGTGAAACCGGGGAAAGGACAACAGAGGACATGGCCCAGCATGTGAACGGAAGGCGGACTCCCTCTCCGCCACTCACCAGGTTTACACCTGTCCACATCATAGCTCCTGAGAAACCATACAGACAGTGGCAGAACAGAAGCTGTAGCCCCTCCCAGGTTGTAGCATCCTCACCCAATTGTAATTTGAAGAAAGTGCAGACAAATAGGGAATGCCCTGATGTTGCCTACGTTGACAATAATACCCAGGCCCATTGGGTCAGGCAAGGGAGGCAATTGGAGATGAAAAGGGAAATGCAGCTAGAGGACGAAAGGGAGGTATGTAGGCAGAGGAAAATTGATAGGGAGCTAGAGAGCCAGAGAAAGCAGAGGGAGGAGCGGGTTCCTGAAAAGGGGAAGGGTGGGCAGTGGGACGCCAGTTACAGAGGGGAACAGGCTGAACTGTCATTCAATGCCAGGAATAGAAAAGGGCCTGCAAGTCGCAGTACAGCTCCCACAAGCAAAGAGACCCGTCAGGGACTGCCAAAAGCGCATTCCTACTCGGAAAGCTTGCTTACCGCCAGGCAGCTACAGCAACAACAGAGTCTGCTTCGACTTGCTTCCCAACAAGACAGCAGGGGTGGTGCTTCTAGCAGACGCCGTCAACCTCCTGCGCCACACAACAAGAGCAGTTTTCCTGGACGCGTGGCCGCACACAGGTCCTGCCGGAGTTCCAGCTCCAGCATGGGAAGTGAGCTTGATGAGGCGGACGATGAGGTGAAATGGTTCACAGACGTGGCTTTCCGCAGCCTGTCCAGCCCTGAGGTAGATTACCTTGACATGTACAACTCCAGCCACCGTTCATCTACCAACGTTTCTCAACCATCTACACAGGAGAGTCCTGCTGGGGTCAGCACGGCCTGGCCGGCCTATGCAGACTTCAGGGGTTCTGCTCCTAGGCTGGACAATAATGAACTCTCCTTCCAGCAGCCACCTGTATACTACTCAGAGAGCCTAGATCCGTCAAAGAGCTATGAGATGGGCAGCTTTGAGTGTGTGGATGTTGCCGTGGAAAGAGAGGACTTCAGGAGGGTGAGAAGAGGAGTGCCAAAAAGACAGATCCAGCTGAAGAAAAAGAGTGACGCTGAAGGGAAGCAGGATGAGGGCAGTGAAAATAGTAGTCCTGGGTTACCAGTGACGGGGGAGAGTCCCTCTCTAGAGACTCCTTCCAGGGAGAAGTTCATGAGACAACACAGTACACCAGCAGCAATGCCAGAATGCTACACCTCTGAACGCAGCCATCAAGAAAATAAAAGGAAATCCAAACTCCAGAAATCTGCTTCTCTCGATGAAACGTGCACTAAAACAAAGAAGGCCACTTGTCTCATCAAGAGTGTGTTGTCCAAGAAGATGCAGATTTTTGAAAAACAACCTGATGAGCAGGCAGGAGAAGCAGGGAGCCCCACTTTTGAGGAAAACCGACAACCAACAGAGAGTGCACAGGCACCTCCACCTGACCCACGAAATCTCAGTTCCAGTCTGCAGTCAGGTCACAGTTTTCTATCTGAGGGTCTCACTGAGAGAGAAAAGGAAACTACAAAGGATGAATCCAACCCACTAAAAAGCTTTGGAACAAGATGCAGTAATAGGCCAAGTTCATCCAGCAGCAGCCGAAGTGTTAACTTTTCATTGACCGAGAGTGAGGAGGCTGATTCTCAAAGCACAAATGCAGACTCATTAAGATCTGAAAGGAGAACAGAACTGAAAGTGCCTTTTGATAGTAAACCGTCAAGAACTGGAGTACAACGAGCTGATGAGAGCGAGACATGGGACCGAGGGGAGGGTGGTGACTCAGCAAATGCCACCGTCAGGAACTCAGGAGTTCCTCCTGCCACAGGAGCCAGCAGCATGCAGGCCAGGGGGACAAGCAGAGACCAGGAATGTGAAAACACAGAGGACCATAGCCAACTGCAACAGGATGCCAAGGGCGCTTATATGTCACAAACACAAGATATTACTATCAGAGCTGTGGAGAAAAAGAAAGCCTCCTTAGATGTCTGTCTCACGCCTGAGGCAGAAAGCAAACCTTGGGCTTCTTTGCCAGATATGAAGGAGGACGAGCTAGAGGCTATGGTAGATGAGGAAGAAGAAGCCAATGGGAATAATAAAGTTAAGGTCCCCATTCACAAAGTTAGAGATGTGAGGCGCCTTGTAAAAAATACATATAATCTGTCATTCAAAGCAACTAGTGCTGTAATGCCGTCCCACGTGGACAAAGAAGGAATGGACATGTCTAATCAGGACAAAAGAAAAGAATTTAAGGAGAAAAAGGTCCCAACACAGGAAGAGAGGGATGTAAGGCATGATATAATAAGGAAGGAGAGGGAGGAGGAGTTCCAGGTGGAGAGGAAAGAGGATCAGAAGGACGAGGGGAAAGAATCAATGCTGCAAACCACATCTTCACCTCTTCAGAGCAAAGGAAGTTCTCTGTCTCGTCCACAGCCGATGCAAATACAATACAAGGCAGTTTGCTGGAAGGACGACAAAAGCAAATCGTCAAGCAACAAGAAAGGCCTTGGTGATGAACGTGAGGCTGCTCAGAAGCTCATCACACAGGTAAGCAGAGAATCACACAACAACGCACTGAGCTACACAACCGAAGACACAGCAGTTTCAAAGTCATATAACCATGTAAAAAGTGCATCGGAAAAAACACAAGAGGATGTGACGGAAGTGCATAAAGAGTCACACAATGAGGAGAAATCTGTGGGGCTTAAGGCCGAGATAAAACCTCCAATGCTCGGCAGCCTCCCCAAACTGCCAAGTAAGGAAAGAGAGGTGTCCACTGCTGTAGTTATAATAAGAGATGGATCCAGTAAGACCAAGACATCTGGATCTCCAGTCCATGAAGGAATTCCCAACCTGCTCCAAGCTCGAGCTGATTTACACTCATCCGCACCCACTACCCCCGGCGGTGGCCACTCAGTTTCAATGCTATTAAAGGAGAAGGGCTACCAAGCTGACATTGGAGCAGTAGTGGGCAACATGACTGAAACTGAGGTTAAAGGGGTTCCACGTAAACATGTGAACTCCCTGGAGATCCCCCTTCAGATCGCAAGTCCTTCACATGGAGGTCGGCCCGAGTCTCGTAGGGAGAGGACGTTCTCTTCCTCGTCCACCACGTCTTGTCCCTCGGCTGCGTCTGACAACACACACACCCTTCCAAAGGCCAGAGAAGACGAGGGCATTACAAGTCAGCCTACAATAAAAGACACTGCAAAGGAAAAATGTCCGTCTCAGCTAAGAAACGCGCAGGAGCAGACACCACCTCCAGCTAAACACCAGGAACTTGGGGATTTTGAAGCGGTGAAAAGACTAGATCCAACTTTCCCCCCAAGGTCCCCTGCAGCAAGAAAATTCCAACCACAGGCCATTGAGGTCAAGTCGCTGTCTAAAGAAACACAGAAACAGGCATCCACAAGCGTTACAGGAAACAGCAGACCTCAAACTATTGAGGTCAAATCTATAGCTAAAACTTCTCAAAAGCCAGCTGTGCCTCCCAAACCAATTTGCAAATTTAAACCAGCCGATTTAGTTGCAATGCCAAGTGAAGTGCAGAGACCGTCTGCAATAACTGTGAGGCCACAAAATGATGAGAGGTCTCAAACAATTGTTGTGTCCTCACCGACAATCTATAGAAAGCTCTCAAATGAGTTCACATCGACATCAAGCTATGCAAGAAAACTTGCTGTGTCTGCAGTATCCAGCCTCAAACCCCCGTCTTGCAAAGCAACAGCAACCACCATCTCTAATCTCTCAAACCAGTCAACAGCATCAGAGACAGAGGCATCTAATGACAGAGGTCAGCACCAAAAGCCAGAGGTCTCACCTCAGAGTCCTAGATATACACAGAGACCTAAAACCTTACCTACAGCGCCAATATCAGCCACTGGCTCAGCTTTCACCTCAGCTCCGTGTCCAGTCTCCGACCCCAAACCAAAGCCTGTCCCTGGACCTGAAGCAGCTGGATCCAACAGGCCAAGCCAGGCAGCTGCTATGTATCCAGACAGCCAACACCAGTATTCCAGGTCAGCATACCCTCGTGAACAAGACATGGCGGTAACTTCAAACAATACAAAACAACTTTCAGGTGTTTCCCAAACACAAGTGGCAGGATACACACACCAGCCCTGCCAGAGATCTCCCCCAAGCGAGCTCTCCCAAAGGACACAAGACCTGCTTTTTTATGCCTCAGACGACCCTCCGAGCTACGACGAAAGAGAGAGCTTCAGTCCCCTCATCCTTCCAGATCTGACCTCCAGGAGGGGGCACTATCAACCCTCCTCCCGCCCTCCTCCTTGCTTGTGCACAGCTGGCTGCCCTTCCCACCCTGGTGTCACCCCTCCTCACCATCACCACAGTCCCCATAACCTTACCCCTCCAGCCCATCCACACTCTCCAGGTCAGGCCCTCCCTTACCCGGGGGCTCAACCCCCTCTCCGTCTCCACCAGTGCAGACCTGACGCTCAGCCAATGAGCTACCAGCCAGGCTCTCCGAAATCAAGCCCTCTTGGTCCAGGTCAGCCACCGGCCATGCACCAGCCTCTCCACCAGCCTCCTCCCTGCCCTCCCCACCCCTCAATCTTGCAGCCCTGCCCTGCCCCGCTGCAGCCCCCCCAGCATATTGACCCTCGGCGACCACCTGTCCACAGATCCCCCCAGCAACAGCAGCCACCAATTGCTGGTGCTCCTTATAGCGATACGGCCCACAGCAACTCTCCAGGCCTGCCTCCTATGGATCACCAGTACCTGTGTGGCCCTCAAAGTCTTGGGCCCTCCTATGGCTCGGAATATGGAGGCGACAGCTCAAGTTTGTACTCAGAGAGTAGCTATGGACCTCGCAGAGTGCTCCTAGATCCTGAAACAGGAAAGTATTTTTACATTGAGGTGCCTGTGCAGCCACTAAGAAAAATGTTATTTGACCCAGAGACAGGCCAGTATGTGGAGGTGCTCATCCCGCAGCAGTCAATGTCCCATTTGGGCATGTATCCCCCCGCAGCAGCCCCTTACGCATCTCTCCACAACCCCAACATGTATGCTTCTGCTCCTCAGTACATGTCCTATGCAGCTCCTCCTCCCCAAGCCCACCCCCAGACCCAGCCTCAGCCACCCCGATACCCTGAGGCCTCTGCCACAATGCACGCAGGTGGGCCTGGGGCCAGCTACAGGAATCCCTCTGGTCAGTCAAAGCCAGAGCCCCAGAATCATCCACCGCTCGACCAGAGCTACCTGGAGAACATGTATTATGTCCCTACAGGGATGAATGCGAGCCCCAACCCCACCCCACCAGACTATTACCACAAACATCCCGCCAACCTTCCCCCAACAGGGGGGAAAAGGTCCTGAAATAGAGGACACAGGCCGCCTTCCTGGAGCCTGTTGGGTTTTAAATACACAGTGTATAAAGGAGGTGTCTAATGTTAGCCTGTAACTTTATTTGAGTTTTCATTGAAGAATTGCTATCTTATTATATATCTTATATCTTATTGCTCTGCTTGTTCTGTGCTAGGCTGTTTTAATAGCACACGATGTATGATTCTGGAATTAATAGTTTTAAAATACAAGAGAGAAAGATATTTTATATGAGGTGTTTTTATATCTAAAAACATCTAATACAATTCCCCCCGGTCATTCTAAAGCACTGCAAACACATAGGTTTTGCTGAAGTGTTTACTTCAACGAATATCTCCAAAATAATTGTATTTATTTTATGATTGTGTTTTAGATTAATGAGTTTGTGCACAAGATGTCTGCAACACGTGTCAATAAAACATGTTACATATTAATTGCTATAGTTACCTGCATCTCTACTTCTGTGGATCTAATTAGGCCTACGGTGTCGAATACTAAAACTGTCATGCTAATATAGTCTTGTTAAAACTTCAAATGCAATTTTATTTTAATCAGTAACTGCATTAGACATTGTATTCATTTCCGTAAAAACAAAACAATGCATGGTTTTATTTTCAGGACAATGTTGTAGTGTAATGTGGTTGTAATGTAATGAAAGGGTAAAGCTAGCGGTAAGAGAACTGGCTACTGGCTGTGCCCATGAAACTGGTGATACACTACACCAAATGTACACTACTGCATATACCATGTAAATGAGGCTATATCAGAACATGTATTAGTTTTGACAACGCCTTAAACATAAAATACAAATATAAAATAAAAATACAGAGACTTTGGTGATAAAGTATGTCAGAGGAAGTTGATGCTAGATATTTCTACTATTTTGCAATAAACGTTGGACTGCTGATAGGACCAGCTTCGCAAAGAACCAATTTATTTGAATATTTTTCTCTTTGCCATGAGAGAGCACTGTAACTATTACAGCAGAACAAACAATGGTTGGATAGTGAATTGAAAACAGCCATCAAAGTTATTAAAAATAAACTTGACGTAGCCGAGGTAAATATTTAAAGAGGTGTTCTCTGCATGCTACTGTGCATTCGCATTAGCACGTTGTACAGGTGTGACCACTGGAGGGGGCCAATAGACCACCAGAGCAGCACAGAAAGTCCCATCCTAAAGGTATGTCCAAATCTGCTACTCTGCCGTGAGAAGAGCCAGTCAGTCTAAAACACAGTTTCAGGATTTCTTGATCCAAAACCTCTGCTCTGCTAACTGAAACCAGGGCACAGTCTGTTAGTCCAGAGGGACACAATTGTTCTCCCCTTTCTTTGATGTGGATGGTAATAAAATGAGTGTGTGGTCTGACCAGTGGCTGAAAGGGGCTTGAGTGTGCAGTTGCGTGTGTGCATGTGTCTGACTGAACAAAATCCTGTTTCATCTGACAGAAGGAACTCAAAGGCCCACGGGGGACACATCTGGAGGGGCTATAACACTCACAGCACCTGGCAAATGGTGTGGTTTATATAGGTATGTATCCACAGCTAGAATTGTAACCCCAACTGAATTAGAAGAGCCATGCTGTGGTGTCCTACTGATTAGAAAGATAATCACTTAGTTCCCACAACAGCCAATGTGTTACTAGGGAGGAAACTGAACCATGCAGTCATAAAAGTGAGAAGAAAGGCGGCCCCCTTCGTTATCAGCAAAAAGTTAGCAAACAGTTAGCAATAACAGCAAATGACAACAAAACACAGAGGTTAAAAAGAGAATGTCAAATTCAAGATGTGTGTTGATAGTGTGACACAATCCATCTCCCTACAACTTCCTCACGGTTCATGAAATGTAATATTTAGTCAGGTTTATTGCCTTGATACTATATTGTCACAACCTGGATAACAATTAGAGACACTCCTTAGGAACATAGTCTAATCTATGAACACACCGGCACACCTACTATGAAATGACTTCCAGACAGACATCACACACACACACACACTTCCACACAGCATGGGCCTGTTCCAAGAAGCAGCTTCATGCTGTCCATCTTTTGTTGAGTAATAACAAGAATCAAAAGATTCAAATCTGACGTAAAAAGATCTGTTCTTTAACTTTTTAAAGATAATCCAAACCATGAAACAGATCACCGCACTAAAAACAATAATAATTCTGCCACGCATCATCATAGTTCATCGTTTTCCAGACGTATCCCCCTCCATCATATGTGATTACGGTCAATTCCAATCATACATTCACATTAAACAGACGCCATTACATCATTTGAACTCTTTACAGTGCATCTCTTATTGTTATGGTTCTTTGGCTACTGTTCCACTCCACAAATTGAGGACACAGGCTGAGGTAGGCCCGTCATCCGTGCCGCACCCAGGAGTGAGTGGGTGCAGCGTTTGATGTGGACCCACTGGGGGGCTGATTGGTCAATGGAAAAGTGCTCTCTTCATTGTTTTCATAGTATCAGGAATGTAGAAATGTGTGGGTGTTATGGGCCAGGCTGCTAGATAACACTTCTGATAAGTAGGTTGTTCGGAATAAAATGTGCAATGTGCTCCCTGACATTTTCCAGCAAGTGTCCTCTGCTTTTTTGGCCAGAGATTAGATGTCAATAGTTTAGAGAAGTGGAATTCTGTCTAAAAGCAACCGTGTCACTGACATAGAGAGAAATAAAGAAGCACTGCGTCAGTCAGCCATGTCCATGACTCCAAGTGTTTGTGGTGTATTATTCAAACGGAGGAAACTTAATATATAATACCATAATGTAATACCATAATATGAAGGTCTGGTCTCTGTCAGAGATTGATATTTGCGACCTCTGAATGGCTGTCCTTTATTTGTGGTCAATATGGGAAGGCCATTTTAAGCCAAATGTTAAGATCCCACATGATTTAAAATGCCTGTCCTGGTTTGTGGCAATGTTTGCTCGTGTTACAGGTTGTTGTGAGAGCAATTTCCCACTTTCAACACTTTCAAAAATTGCTTCAATGTAACAAACTAACCAAAACATCTACAAATTGCACTTGAGTTATCAGTGTTTACACTCCTTATTGTATGTCTCTAAACAGAATGCATGCAGCTCTATATTGGCAAACCTTTTTGCCTGGTATTGCTATGTCTAGGAATACTTTATTTATAATGATAGTCCATACATTTGGAGAATGTGTTTTACCTGCACGATTAATGCCCATATAAGGCTTCTCTCTTTTTTTTTTTACAGGAAGGAAGTGGGCGGGGTTAAGGGGCGGCGTGTGGGTGCCTGAGCGTAGGCTCATTGTGACAGACGGTGAGTGAAGCAAGAGGAGCTGAGATAAGGGAAAGGAGGGCCATGTGAGACAAACCGTGCCCCGCGGCATTTACGTTGTTGCCCCGAGCAACCACAGAGCACAATACTCGGTGTGTGTCATACAGACGTCCCTCTCTCCCCACTAGGTGAAGTGTCCACCTGGCTGAGATTTCTCATTTGTCATCTCCTGGTTGCACAAACTACGGTAGTAATATCATCAGCCAGACAATATCTTAACGTGACTCACCTGTGAAGTAAGAAGAACATGTGTTCCTAATTGAAGAAAAAAAAAAAGGAAGACGCCAGGTAAAAACTGTCCATTATGCTTTAATGGAAGTTTATGGTAATAGTTT
The DNA here is from genome assembly GCF_949316345.1 of Pungitius pungitius. Taxonomy (NCBI): domain Eukaryota; kingdom Metazoa; phylum Chordata; class Actinopteri; order Perciformes; family Gasterosteidae; genus Pungitius; species Pungitius pungitius. The sequence goes on from NC_084901.1 coordinate 31,934,112, forward strand.
GGCTCTCTGAAAGACATCCAACACACTCTTTTAGGTAAAAGTGCTTTATTGGTGGATTTTTATGGACTGATCATGTGAAGCGTTGACTGGTTGTACTGGGGCAGAGTGCGAGTCACTGGTTTTATGAAGCTTTGAGGACAAACAGTTACAGACGTTAGACGCACGCGGCAGAGTGTGTAAGAACTGCTGACTTTCCCCTATGTTGTAATATCTCTGTTAGTCGGCTGCTTTGAGGATGTTTTATTCTGCTGTTCATTGTAAAAAAAAAGTTTCAGTTCAGGTGACAAAAACAGTTTTTTGTCCTTTGTGGTTTTATTATTTTCTTTTAGAATTATTGATTTTGTAGTGAATTACACAGAGCTTTTCCTTAAATTGTTAAAGGATGATGAAAAATTATGTTTTAATTCATAGTGTAATTAATGGTCTAGACTAGTCTAGTCCCTTTGGTGTTCATGTCTAGGAAGGAAATTGTTACTTGTAGTAGGCCCATGAGTCCTTGTCTCCAAGACTGGGGGGGGGGGGGGGCACACTCACACACATGCACACAACATACACATGAGCACATTCAATGCAGATGATGTAACCAAAAAAATGATGTCATACCCTGATCACTTTCCCCGTTGTCACCGTCCTCCTCTCCCTTCCATGACCTGGATGGCAGATACATGAGGAATGGAAGGAATGAGAAGACTGAGACTGAGTGTGTAAATGGCCGTTGAGAAAAAGAGAGAAAGCTGAACTACTGACAGGAAAAAGGGGTTTGGGTCACATCCTGAATCTCTCAAAGCTGATGACAACCTTCTGCAACTTGCCATGTCAGCTATTCCCTACACCGTTTCTTGGAAGCTCCTAATATTGAGTCGAATTATCTTCCATTGGCCCCAGTCAACTGCAGGGAGGTCTGGCAGATATTAAAGGGAAAGAATCTCCTGGGAATCTGGGCTGGTGTGTGTCGGTCACTGGATTCCTGCAATGTGCTGTAAAAGCAATGAGTCATGCAAGGGTGGCCCTGGACTCAAAGACATTTAATATTTCAACTATTATACTTCAGAGCCGAAACCAATGGCAGTACAGTATCAGTCTCACAGTTTTCAGCGGAAACTGTAATGTGGACGTCACACGTGTACTTTGTAAGGTGTATAAAGTTTAGTATTCATTGATTAACTGGGTCAAAGTTGATAAACCTCTTCATCAATCCCATATTGTAAAATACCTCAGTTGAGAACATTAAGCATAGGGAAGCACAGAAGAAGTTGTGAACCCATTTATGATCCCACAGTTTTACTAGAATAAAAGGGATTGTTGTAGCCTCTCTTGGGACATTTTGGAAAGGCCAAATCATATCTGATCCATGTTGACACTGGGAAGGAGAATATGAGGGTTGTCTCACGCTTTATTGCTATTTGTGTGAAAATGACATAATCCTTTATTTTGTTTCCTTCCCAGAAAGAAGAACTTTAAGATTTTTGCAGTCACTTTGGGGAAAATGTCAGCATTCATGTTAGGTGTTAGTTGAATAATCACTTCTTTTTTAGGTCTATTTTGGTCGCTAATTCCTGAGGGAACTCTGTGCCTCCACAGCATATTCATGTGGCATGGAGGCACATGTTATAACATTATACATAAATACAAGGTTCACCGTTGAAAACACATTGAAATGGTGAGACTGAACTTTATTTGCGATACAACTCCTCCTCCAAAAAAACAACACTAACATAAGGTTTTTACATTTCAACTTTTTACAGGAGTGAGCCCTTTAGGTTATTTTTGTGTTTTTTCTAAGTATCAGATAGGTGTTTAGAGCTGGAGTCATTTTTCAGGCTGTTTCAAAACATTACATTGCAATTTTCTAACCAAAACGACTTAGTATACCACAAATTGTTCACGTTCTCATTTGTAAGAAGTCTCACCGTCTCCTGTTTGAGACAACTGACTGTAATTTTCCCAGAATCCACAAGTTAGAACGCGAAAGGTTTTTTATCAGGGCTCGAAGTGAGCTTTGTGTCAAACTTCTTGCCAGGATGGGTGGAGATGCAGGGTGATGACAGATTAACGAACTCTGTGTCATACCTTCCCTTCAGCGCTAAGTGACACTGACACAAGTTTTAGCGTTGTTGAAATATTCAGACTATTACATTAATGATGGCTGAATACTTTTTCAAAGCTGAAGGTCCTGGTATTGTGTACGCTGCCCCTCTGACATGGTTTACTGTTTACTGAGGCACTTAATGGCAAATAATTAGCTTGTCAAGATATCATTTTTCCAATTCATCAATTTTTTTTGTGCTTCTTCTGTGCTGAGACCAGATTTGTTGCGACATTAATCATGCAGATTAATGCACATTATCATCCAATATTTTTACTTCTCCTTATTTGTTTCTCATAAGAAACCATCACCGTTTCACCAAAATATTTTGCTGACAGTTGTCTGTATTTTCAGATTGTTGATAATGTTTAGGGGTACCTCTTCAATGCTTTGTTCACTATTTTTTGCAATGGAGCAACATTTTTATGTTTTGCATGCATCATTCAAGCTTACAAGGTCACAGTTGCATGCAAGGGAGCCTGAAGGCAGACCTGTAGACATTCCTGATACCTGTTTAATACAATTCTACAGAAGTTAGTAGTGGTAACATGAAGAAGAGCAGCAAAGTGGAACGAAAAGAACATGGATGTAAACAAAGTAGCATTGTTCTTAAAAATCGACTTTGTAAATATTGTATGCATTTGGTTATAGTTTGTTTGACTCTAAAGGATATACATCATGCTTTCAAGTTAGTAGGTGAATTTCTACATACATACAAGATTCCACTCTGCGCCTTTTAACGTGGGTTTTTCCGTCAACTAACTTTTAACGTCAAATGTCGGCATGTCTATAGTTTCTCATGCATTTGTCAGGTGATGAACTAGGATATAGGTCAAAACCGCAGCGGAGGAGGGAAACCAGAGACCTGTTTGGGTGTATAGCTGCGAGTCAGCAGCGTGAGAGCAGGAGGAGAAGGCCTTCCATTGTTGTGGACAGAATGGAAGCTTCAGATCCAGATTCCATCCTACCAGAGCAGTCACGGCGGTTCGCACTCGGATAATCTACTTCTGAATCATTCTCAAAGACTCTGTTGTCCTGTTCTCCCCGGATCAAAAATGAATTGAAACTTTTGAATACCTCTGTGGCCTATTCTCAGACAACAGCTCACAGATTGGAGGGTGGCACCGTGTCACAGGCTCCTGAAAAGCGTACATTGATGCCCGTTAAATCCACAAGGCATCTAAATTGTCTTTTTGTGCGGGCATGAAGATGGTGTTGTTGTTCAGTATAATCCCACCGGAATAAACCCTTGCGCCACACTAACATCATAGCCTTTCAACTTGCGTCACTTACTAGGGTCACCACTGGCTGGCTGTCTCCATTTCTCCACCCACAGGGTCTATTCTACAGTATCAGTGCTGTGAACATAAAATCAGGGTTTTGGATGGAAACCATAGCAATGACTTGTTATTACGGCAGTAACTCGCCGCCACAGTCACCACAGCACCGGGCAAAGCTTCTGACTGTTTTTCTCCACTCGTGTGTTTTACTCTTCTGGTTTCTAGGCCTTTCAGTCTGACCGTGGCCTTTGTTTCATTGTGAAGTTGTTTTTCAACTTTTTTTTTCCTTTGACAGATATGTGCTACTGTGCAGTCTAAACAACATCTGAAAACGGAATCTGTAAGTATTTATTTTTGATATAAATTTAGCTTGTGACCACCAGCCTGGATCACGCCAACCATGCTAACTAGCTAGGCAAGGGCTATATTTACAGAGGGCTGGGCATCCATCATCGCGATGCAAAAGCACAGACAGGCAGAGCGCGAGGAAAGGAAAGTGTGGCCCATCAGTCACCACAGTCCAATCCCCGGGCTTGCCTATTTAAAACACCTCACAATTTGACCACAACAGTTCCACAGCTCACACTACAGCGCTGCACTGAACATCTGCAGCCATAACGCCATTAAAGTACTCCCGCTCTTATATTGCATGTGTAGTTTCTGCATGTCCGTTTGCATGCATCCGGCGAAAAACAAAAAACGGAAGGTGTCTAATAACGAAAAGAGCGGCAGGGGGTTAAAAAAGCTGATGGTGAGTTCTGGGCTTTCTGCCCTGGCACAGTGCACCTGAATGACATCACTCAGACTCACAGACCGAACAACACATCAACTGTCAAACGCAAACTGTGCAGACTGTCTGACACTGTAAATATAGAGGATGACCAGACAGACAGCCTGCAGTGACGGATGGCATGAAAGCAGACAGATATACTGACAGGCACAAGGTCAGGGAATGACTGACAGACAGACGTACCGCGTCACTGCTCGAAACAGGCTTTCCTGTGTTTCACCCAAAGTGTAACCATGGGAAATACTGATGCCACCAAGGTTTTCACAACTATTTGAATACATTCTGCAGAGAGGATATAACAGTTCAATAATAACAAAACATGATTAGTAATAATCAACAATCAATAATTTTGCCCATATAGGATTGTCTAATTGCCTTTGGGGAAGCTGACAGTGCATATATGCTCTTTGTTAAGTTCATTTAAGGGGGCTGCCCAGTACAACCACAGTCTACCCCGCTGACATCTGAGCAGCAACTTGTTTACCACATTACCAACTATTGAGGTAGATGACAGAGGTTGTCCCCTCAGGGGTGCTCCTAGTCTGAAACTCTGTCCCTGGATGTGTATGTGTCCTTGCTGGGGGGGGGGTAGATCGTATACTTTGCAGCAGTGCCCTGCAGCAGGGGGTCTCACGAGTTGGCATTTTCAGCGTGGAGCCCAAGTCGTTAGCACATCGGAGTGGAGCAGAAAGCCGCCTTGTAGGGACTTTTATCTGTGAGCTCAGAAACCGTGAAACCAAAGATGCCTCTCAAATCCCCCCCAACTGACTGCCTCTGGGGTATTAATAACACCCACACCCATATACACACTCTCGTCCAAATAGTGATTAACAATGCAACCCTAAGTAAAGCTTTATGTTGATGAGTGCTAAAAAACAATTGTCGTTGCATGCCAAACAAACTCCTTGGAAGTGCATGTGCAAGACCTTTCAAAGTCGTCTACATACACTTCACACTTTGAACACGGTGCATGGGGTTCATATTAATGCTGTTGTCAAGTCTCGTCTGCGATAAGAGCGTGTGCATGAGTCCAGTTTAATGACATCATGTAGATTATCACCTATGCTGCGCTTCTGACCATGTGAATGCACGCGCCTCTTAGATGGTGAGGTCATGATGGTCCATGGATCCCTGTCATTTGGTGGGTGGGGGGGTTGGCTGCTAAATACAGTAAGGTCTGTGGGAATGCTGGCAATGGCAAAATAAAGAGTGAGAAAATATCAGGACTGTTATATAAAAAAAGCCAAGAATGTCTTAGCAACACACTTGAGCCACAGCTGCTGAAGTCGGTGAGCACTGTGAACAGAGAATAAAATACACAGCGCCTGTGACATAAATCATCAATGTGTCGATAGCTGTAATCTGTGACCCGTGGGTCTGTGTGATACTACTGGTGTCACAGGTTTGAGAAATGAAACTGCACAGAAAAGGAGACGCGCGAGGCGAAAAGTGAAAGTGTGCATAGAAGGTTTATAGTTAAAAGTGATTTTATGGCTGGAAAAGTACCACAGCTGTGCTTTGGAAAAGTACCTCAGGCGGGCTCCTGGAGGAGAGGGGAAGCCTCTGATGCATTCCTGAGTCGTGGGAGGAGTAATCCCTCAGTGTGATGTCATGACTGGCTGTGCTCACTTACATGTCCAGACAAACCACCGATGTCAACACACCTTTTAACCAACCGCCTTCAGGACACACAACCACTTTATTTTGTTATCTCCATCAGTGGTTGGATTAGAATACTGTTTCTCAAGATACACTATGGCAGCAGGAATTATTCATCCGAGACTAAATGACACTTTCTGATTTTCAAAACAATATTGCAGAAGGTGACTACTAATTACTTTGAAAGTCATTTTTCCTCTTTCACCACCATGTGCCATGGAATTTGGTATTTATGTTCTAATCAGGATGACCTGTAAAAACTTACTCTGGCATCAACCTGTATAAATCGCACATTTACTATGTACTATTGTTACTACACAACTGAAATTAGTGTCACCTATTCTTCAATTATGTATTGGTTCATTTGATAAGGAACAGTGCACCTTAATGGTTCCCGGACAACCAGCCAAAGCACATAGTCTCTCAAAGCAGCATTGTTTGAACCTTTCTTTGAGAATGGCTGGACAGCCAACTCCTGTTACCCGTGCACCAGAGGAGAGCTGGATGAAAGGAAAGGAGCGCATTGTCGTGTGTGTGTGTGTGTGTGTGTGTGTGTGTGTGTGTGTGCGTGTGTATCCAGAGAGTATTACAGAGACAGTGACTAGTGAGATGCTGATCTTATGCTGACTGTCTGCTTCTCAGACAGACCAGATGTCAGGGAGTAAGAAAAAGAGATAACAGTGACTTCTTTCTTCAAAAGATAGATTTCACAGCGAGGGCCACACACAGATCCTGGTGTTGGTTCTATTAAATATGAACAGAATGTGGGTTAGGTTGTGGTTTTCCCAGCTTGTAATTTCATTGGATGAATGAGCTAATCCTGACGATTGCACAAGTAGATGGAATTTATACAACACGCAATCAGCTGCGAAGTCCAGCCAGCATTAAGACCGCTGCCACGGGACAAAGTTACATAGGTCAGTGCTTCAGATATGCCGGGCGTTACTGGGTTCATTTCACAACGGGAAGACTTTGAGCATAGATAACATTTTATAAAGGATTAGTCCAAGCTTAAATGTAAAATGAAGTGGCCCCGGCTAAAGCTAGGGAAGTGAGAAAATATGTTGGGTAAACAAAAAGAACTGTATCCTTAATCTTTAGGGGCACGCGGTAGATGGTGAAAGAACTTTCTCAAGAATTTAAACCAAATGGACCCGAAGGTTAGAAAGGGGAGACACAATTCGCTCTTTTCACTTTCATTACCTCTCTTATCTTCCTCTTTCGTTTACTCTTTAGTAGATGTGCTGCTTCCCTATCTAGATCCATCTGTAACCTATCTTTTCTGTTGAATTAACCTCTACATGTTTCCTGGTTAGCAAAACTCAAGTGGCTGAATCATCGTGACGAAATATGAGGAACTACATTACAAGACGTCTGGCTTGGGTACACGCATGTGTATGTACTATTAAAAATATTTCTTGAATGAATTAAAACATTATCCATACATTTCGTATTTTCCAGTGTGAGCTGTAGATTAGATTTCTTGTATAGTATATAATATAATTCTGAAGATTTCATCATTTGTAATGGGCTCATGTTAGATAACAACAACGTGCTCTCAGTTTGCTTCAGGTCTGATTCGCAGTCTTTATCTCAAAAACACGTGGCTTAAAGGCTTAAAAGTATTAATTGTCATACTTAATTGACAGAAACACATTATCTTTTGTGGAAATGTGTAGGATTTTATTTCATAGGGCATTACTTGCTCATCTCATCACATAGAAGTGGGTGTAAGGTAAAAATAGATCTCAGTGTAACTTTTGCCCATAGTGCACATTTCTTCCTAACTATGTGGCCTTTCTGTATCTGACTGTATCTCACCAATATCTGCCTGAACTGTCCACATGTCACTTTCTCAACTCACTGCCTTCCATTACATCACTCTCCTGATGTGATGCAAAGACAGCGAGCCACAATCTGCCTGTCAGTTCATCAGGTTCCCCCCCCCCCCCCCCCCCCACCCCTGGTTTCAGTGATGTGATTGTTGCATTTTCAAGGACAAAGACAAACACTCGTTATGGAAACTATTTGGATAATCCAAGAAATGTCTCGCTAAGTATTCATAGGAATGCTGTAAACCTCGAAAATATTCCATCGTCTGCTCTTTCTCGCTGTAAACGCATGCGAACATCTTGTTTATGCCGTCATTAACCAGCTGTGGCAGTGCGGGATCTAGCTCCAACAAAGCCCCATACATGACCACTCTTCACCTGGTCCTCACAAATTACAGGAGACCGACATGATAGGTTTGTTGAAGAAGGAGCTCTAGAGTTTCCCGAGGCGCTTCCGCCTCATCATACGTTTCCTCGGGTTACCACAGCCGGCTCTGAAGGACTCCACGAACAGAGCGAGAGAGGACAGCAACGAGGCCGTGTGTAACAGTCTCTGTGAGTCAGTCCGTCTCGTGTAAACGATGTCTCATTCAGGTCTTACTCTTCTAAGAATATGGCCCCAGGCAACACTTGGCTCACTTCCCCCACCTGTTCCATCCACGCCTCATGCATCAGCTTCCTGTGTTTTCCTGTCACAACGTGCATTGGAACTGAAACAATGTTCCAGAGTGCGTTTGAGACACATTTCCACACATTGAGGAGAAAAAAAACAGCTCCTAAATCTTAGGAGTGCTGTCTTAAATCAGAAACATCAGATAGTGTGTTGGGAACATCCATCAGCATCTGTTCGAGACGTCAGGGACTTGGAATTTGATTCTTGACAAACTGGTTTAGAATATGTAGAAAAGAATTGGTTTAGAACTTTTCAGATCATCAAACCATTAGCGTGTGTTTCCCTGTTGTAACATTTAAAAGTGTCCTTTATATGTAACTCCAAATGTAATCTGTTGACTGTGACATGTACATTTTCAGCGTGAGAAACACATTTTAATTGATCTAAATAAAAAAGTAAAAAATAGATGACATACATACGTAAAGTTTGGTCAGCAAAGTTTTGGCTTGATGACACTATAAACCGCTACTTATACACTGTTAAATTATGAATAGTTGAATGCATTATGATGAATATCAAAATAAAACTATAAAATATCAATTCCATACTTACCATTCTTAATAGCTTTCATAAAAGCTTTTTTTTTCCATAGGCAAGACTTTGAAATGATCTTGTCTCAGAGTGCAAATGCACAACACATTTACCATTACTGCATTATGTATCCAGGCCTAAAAGCCCCGGTGCCCGGGCGTCTCCGAGCTGAACGGCGTTACACAGTAATGCTGCTTGTAATGCTTGGCGTGCCGGCCACTGCGTCGGCTGAGGCAGGAGAATACCGTAGGACACAGTAAGGCCCGCGCAGGATTTTACGCACATTCCATAGAAACAAAGCAAAAGCCCATAAAGAAAATTCTCCTAAACAGGAAGCCTAGCCCTTAAACCTTTGGACACAAGCAGCCTTTTTGCTTTGGAGGCTGAAAATGACATAAAACCTTCCGGAAGCCGGTTTCTGACAACTGGGTGTAAAAATACTGACAATAACCAAAGAAATCAGCACTCCCCCCCCCCCCCCCCTCCCCACGTCTCGGTACGAAAGGGGATTGTGGGAAAGTGCTGCCATTATGCCGATGGCCCCCCCATTGTAGCATTTGATTGGGAGTCTGTGCAGTTGTCTTCAAATGCAGAAGCAGGGCCTAGTTTTGTTACTCATTTGAAGGTCAAGAGTTCTGCTGAAAAAACACAACGATTTCTTCGAGTAGACACAAACCACCACTTTTATCCCCACAACAGTCCCACTTCCTCACTTCAAAGCTGTTATTTCAGCGTCTTTGTCTTCAGACTGCTGCACGGGGAGCTCTTGAGCCCATATCCTCTCAACTTGGACTCTACTATTTGGTCAAGCAATCTATAAACATCGGCCACGTTTTTGGCTTAAATACGATTATGCGTCGAGGCCGCCAGCCTTTCCATGGCATCACGGCAGCAGTGACCTCACTGGGCCGCCCTCTCTAGACGTCTCTCTCCGTCAGTCACTGCCCGAAGGCCTCTGCCCCGCGCTCCCTACGCGTCTCTCTTTCCTCCCGCCCTGTCGGTACTGTTTTGAGACGGCACAGGAACTGGTCAAGGAGGAATGCGGTGGCACAGCAGCGTGACACAGAGGGCTCACCCACAAGGGGAAAAAAAGGGGACAGAGGTGGAAAGAGCGACAAAAAGGTGTCGTGGGAGGAGGTGCGATGAAGGGGCCGTGAGGCTTCTTAATGAGAGAAGCGCATTTGCAGTGGGTGCCGTCCCTGTATGAAGGAAGCAACGACGCTAATTCAACCACAGTGGTCAAAATAAAACGAGGAAGTCGTTTGGGTGTTGCCTCCTACGTTCCTGGCTGTCATCTTTCCTAAGAAATGAAACTTCAGACTGTGATGTGCAAACTGTTAAGACCATTCATGTGCGATGTTACAGTGCAGGTGCGTGAACATGTGCTCGTTCTGCTGTTTGCCAACTTTACAGAGGCTCAGGATCCCACATCTGGTGTGAGGGCTGAGAAAGGACCACCCTGAGAAATTAGAGATACGTTTTCTCTCTACAAAATTATCTTAGATTTTGAGGGTTGCGTGTGGGGTTACGTGTTTGCAGGTACCAACGCAAAAAGCATGAAACATTCCTTTTTCAGTCCTTGTGCACAGCGAGTGTTACAAATGGACGACAGAAATGATCATTTTCTTGGAATTAATTCATGTAAAATCTTTTGACACCAATGCACAGAACAGCTAAATGAAACTGGGATAATTCCTCTTTAAACAACGACCCCATGGCAACAGAATCATTTGACAAATGGCATCTTCACACATTCCACAAGTGATCATCTTAAAATATGTATTTCTTGACGTCCTGCGATGGAAACAATGGGAATGTTGAACAATAACGAAGAAATCAATTTGCTATTACCACAATATTAGTCTATTTATTACAGTTTGATACGCATCATGGTCATCCATCCCAGTGTAAGATTTGAAACACTGCATTTTAATAAAGCAGCAAACACGGCGTTTAGTTTGCCGTGTGTGTCCCTTTGTGTCAGTGTTAGTGTACAAATAAAGCCAGATGACAGCTGTGCACATAAACAAACTAAGTGTTCAGACTTTATTTATTTATCCCTTCACATCCTCTTCTTCCCCCGCTTCCCTCTTTTTGTTTATTTTTAGGTCATTATTGACGCTGTATTTTTAGCTAGTTTGCCGTCACTTTAGGCAACTTACGCCCACTTTGAAAGAAAGCCTCTGCAAATAGGACCACTGACAGACATACGAATGGATTATAGCGCAGCTATGTTGGTAAAGCGACAGTAAACGGGGGGGGGGGGGGGGGGGAACAGAGAACAATCTTTGTGTGTATGCAAGACGGGCCTTTTCCTTGGGTGTGTGGGATCAGCAGTGTGTCGTCAGTGTGTGTGTGTGTGTGTTTGATGGATGTGCCTGTCTGTCTTTCCGTTTGTGGTGCTTATGACGGTGCAGCAATCAGCCAGGAGGAAAAGCCTGTCCGAGTGCAGACAGCGTATCTCCCCCATGGCCCGGGATCCACCCGTCTTCTCACACAAAACACGTAATACACACACACACACACACACACACACACACACACACACACACGTGCAGGCACAGCCTCGTTTGCTTTGGTCAACAACATGTAATGTTTAGATATCAAGAGCATAAAGTAGACCAGGATTTGAAAATGTTGTCCCCATGGCAGGAGCCAGTGATGCAACAGGGCAGCAATGGCGTAAAGACACAATGATCTTGACAGAAGGGTTATTTTTACCAACAGTGAAGTAACTTGATATTGAGATAAGACAATGGAGGTCAAATCTGAGACATTTGCAGGGTGAGTGATTACGGAAGGGTGAAATAAAAGTCAATAATGCAAAAAATGTTCAGGCAAATCCAAATTGCACCTCGGCTCGTTGTTAATAATCATTTCTGGGTGTTAAGACCCGATCAAAGCTTTTAACATATTTATCTGAGGTTATCTACATCAATATATTATATCTATAAAATCGTTTCTATGTTTGTTTAAACTTAAAACTGAATTAACGCCTGTTGGGATTTATTGTCTGTCTCTACAGTCTCCTCCTACTTTGACTCACGCACAATGATTGTCTAGAAGGAAAGCAACATAAAGGCAAAAAAAGCACTACAAAGGAGATATTATCTCTTGAAGATGGCGGCCTAACCCTCCTCCCAACGGAGTACTGTATGCCTGCTGTGACGCACTCAAAACATTTCTTCTAGTTCCTCCAAAAGAGACACATCTGCCATCAATTACTCCCACCCACCCGGCTATAGAATCCAATAATGACTGAGAAACGCAACAGCTATTTTACTTTATGGGGTTGTTTTCTCTGCGTTGCATTGCTTGCTGTAACCATGGAGATGGACGGCAAAGGCTGGCACTTACTGTAGAGCATTGCGTCCAATTCAGTGGTCACATGAGGGCGAAAAAAAAAACTTCCACCATTACGAAGTTCACCGGATCTTCTACCACTTGTTTACCCTTCCTATTCTCTCTATAAAAGGTGCTATAATGAGACACTGTACCCACACACACACACACTCACTCACTTACACACAGGACGGATAGGAATGTCAGGCCTGGAAAGTAGCCAGTGACTACTCACTCGGCCACAACCACATTTCAGACTTGGGGATCAACAGGGAATTAAGTGCGTCCGCGGTGATCCGAGCTCCTCGAACAAAGACTCGCGCCGCGCTGATGTCACTTCCAGCCCGGGCCGTAACTCTCTTTTATGTGGGGGGCCTGTGATGGTGAACGAGGGGGCGAGGAAATACCCCGCTGGGATGAACGCCGGTCGGAGAGGGACCGGAAAGGAACGAGCGCCAATTAATGAGCGCGGAGGCACAGGAGGACGTGGTGGCGGGTGGCGGCGCAGCCGCCTGGTTTACCGAACCCATTTCCTCCTCGGGCTCCATGCCGCACTGAGGTGTGATCGCTGACCTCGAGGTCGGGTCAAACGGAAGAAGACATTGCGAGGAGACACGTGTGTTTGAGGAAGGTTGGAATTCAGTTTCGAAACGGTCTGTAATTAGAATGAAGGAACAGCAAGAGTCGCGAAACACACCTGCAGCCTCGAACAATAAGGCCACTGTCTTAGAGAAGAGCCGAGGCCCGAACAAGAGGCCAGTCTTGTGTGAGTGTGTGTGAGTATGTGTGTGGATGTGTGTGTGTGTGTGTGATGAGGAGCAAAGGAAAAAAGGTGGGTGAGGACTGTGTTTTAAATGCACAGGTTACATACAGAAGAAGGATTAAACCAAACAATGGGCATGAATTCAAGCCCCAATTTCTTTTTGTTATCTCAAACCTTGAAACTACAAGAGGTTTGGAATGCAAGTAAAAGACACTAGACATCTGAGACCGTAAGGTTGAATTTCACTTTAAAAACACACGAGCAAGCTCAAAGAACCAACACAACAAAGGTTGACCTATTAAATGAGTGGCGTTGCATTCCCGATACCTTAATCTATGAAGTCGCTCTTGAACAGACAGAAGAAAAGAACTCATAAATACGCCACACTCTTCAAAAAACAATCAGGGATATGCCTGAAAAAAATTGCACAAAAATGTGCAATAATGATGACAAAGAACTGGTCAAACTGCTAAAACAAGTTAAGGGTTAATTTAAAGTTAAGATGCCAAACCCAGTGCACAAGCTACAGCCGAAGTACAGCCGCAAACACTCAACCACAGCCCAACATTCAGGACCACTGTTAGCTCGATGCGTCGGGCCTCCCAGATCTTTCACTCTAGTGTCGAAGGTCGTTTTCAGAGAAAACTGTCGTCGATCTTCTCTCCCAGCGACACTGTGACAGTTTGGGTTGGGTTGTGAAAGTGACTCCAACTTATCCAGTTCAGCAGGAAGAGGATCACAGGACTTTTAAAAACAACAACTGCTCCCACGGGTGATGTGTCACATTCAGATCGGGGCCCTGTTGTCCACCCTACAAAGCTTTGGTGTCCTTTGCATTCACAAAATCCACACTGGGGAAGGAGGTTCACGGGGAGGAGAGATATTTTTCACACCAAGGCACAAAACCACAGAGCGTCGGCCCCTGTGAGTCACACGTGTGGAGAAACTGGCTGAGTAATCACAATAATAACCATCTTCCAAATGAACGTCTCGACAGCTGCTGCCAACCGGGAGTCCCGAACCAATCAGAGCGCCGACGACGCGATCAGATCAATCGTCAACCCTCGAGGCGATATTTGTGTTGAATCAGCTGTGCTGAGGCATATGTTGGAGCTTAGTGCGCTAATTGTAGCGTGTCACTAATCACCTCCGTCTCTCAGCAAGTAATGGGGCGGATTTTAGCCACTAGCGTGGCCCGCCGGGGGCTTAACTTTATCGCCTGAGCGGAGTGTGTCGATAAACACGGAGGCAATGTGGATTGTGAGATTAGCTGTGGGGTAATGGCCACGGATGAAAACTAGATGTCATCTCTGCCTAGACAATGCTTCCATGTGGGCAGTGTGTGAATGTGTGTGTGTGTGTGTGTGTGTGTGTGTGTGTGTGTGTGCGAGGTCAGAGGCGCGTCTGCCACGAGCTCAGCTCTCGCGCCGAGAGAAGCCATCATCCATGACCTCATCCAAAGGGAAAAAAAATTTAAAAAATCCCCCTCTCCCACCTCCCTCTGGGCTCTCTTCTCTCCTCCGGCTGCGGAGCTCCTTCGGCATTCCTGCGCTCCGAACAGCTCCCACTCTGTCTCCAGGCCGCGACAAAGACACACGGAACACACACAGTTTGCAGTGGGCGGACGGACAGACGGAGGGAAGCAGGGGGGGGGGGGGGGGAGTCTTGCTGAGGTCATAGACCCCCGCTAATAGTCCGTGTGCTGCTATGGCGGCCTCCCGTGTGGGAGGGGGGGGGGGGGGGGGGGCTTGGAGTCAGAGAGAGATGTGCCAGAGATGAATGAAGAAATTCAAAAGAGGGAAAATCCTCCCTTTATTTGCTTTAAATCTAACCGGGTCTCGGGGCGTTCCGTCAAACATTGAGCCGAAGGGCGGTGAGACACCCGGGACACCTCGCCAGTCCATGTAGACAGTCCGATGCATTCAAACACGCAGCGCCGTGCTCGGGTTGGTCAGTCCACCGAGTTTTAGACTGAAATAGTTTGGCATTTGAGGTTTTTTTAATGCAACATTCTGGAAGCTGCAGTGAAAAGATGTTTGGACAGAAAACCCAGTGTTCTTGCATAACGTGTACAGCCAACACATTATGAAACATATTATTTAATCCAACCAAGGCATTTTCATTTCCCACATTATTGGTCAGAAATCTAATTCAAAATAATAAAAACAACACAATATTTTCATTTTTATATTTATATTTATATTTACAAAATTTTGAATGAAAATGTCCCTTTTACCCACAACATTAGAGCCAAGCACTCGGACACACCCAGGTGCTGCCATTTGTCCCCAAGCAGATAAACAATCATTTCAATTGGGGACAATGCTTTGCCAGTTTAACGTTTGAA
This sequence comes from Pungitius pungitius, assembly GCF_949316345.1. Taxonomy (NCBI): domain Eukaryota; kingdom Metazoa; phylum Chordata; class Actinopteri; order Perciformes; family Gasterosteidae; genus Pungitius; species Pungitius pungitius. Next base: position 31,949,415 of record NC_084901.1, read on the forward strand.
TTCATTTTAATATTATTAAGCCTATAGTGCCTTTGATCCCAACTGGAAAATGGCCTTCCCATTACCATTTCTTAGAGACACCTATGCTAGCATTCAAAAGTACAAAATTGCATTATTTAATTTGTTTTCGGAATTGGATTTCAACCCAAACAATGCATACGTGAAGAGATTACTTTTGAATTCTGTTCGGCCCGTAGAATGTATGAAAGATCTGAGAGATTTGAGGGATCCTTCACATATTTTACCTTGAGGTATTTCTCCACAAGGAAAATCCCTGCCCTCTTTCCTAACAACACTTTCAAGATCAAACTGGAACCACAGAAGATTAAAGTGTTTGTCTTGAGGGTGGGGGGGTGTGTGTGTGTGTGTGTGGGGGGGGGGCCGGGGGGGTGGGGGGGGGGGGGGGGGGGTTAGGTGTTTCGACATCAGCCCGACCACAAAGGACACACAGTGAAGAAGAATGCACCGGAGCCCACTTCTTGCATCCGCCTCTCTTTTGTCATAAGCTGCGGTGTGTCAGCAGGCGTCGGGCTGATCCTCTCAGCGACCAATAGGTGCTCTGCGTGCACTGACCGGATGTGGTTTGAAAGATGAAAATATTTCAGAGAATGACGGGGCACACTGTCAAAACAGATGAGTCAAGCGTGCCGTCACCCAGTCTGTTTGTGCCGTTCGTGCTGTTTTTGTCTGTCATTTTTTAGAAGCTTGTGTGTGTGCTAGTGGTGATTTCAATTAAGGGAATGATCAATTATGCTCAATTTTGTTCTTTTTCTTTGTCTTCGCTGCACTCTTCTTCTCTTCCTTCATGTCTTGTGTCTCCTTAGCTTGTCTCCTCTTCACCCAACCCTGGTCCCTCTCTCCCACACTGTCTCAAACTCTCTCTTCTTCTCTTACCCAGCAAGTAATGCGATGCCACCATCGAGCCTCCTTAGGGCCTAAATAGACCTCAGTGAGAATTTAATAGTGTGACCATGATACATGGCAAGTGTCGGTCCTGCAGGGTGACATCAGCAGAGGGGAATCTGCTGGTATCCCTGGCCAGCTCCTGCTGGCCTTAGAGAGCAAGTAGAGTACTGAGCTGAGCTGTTATTTCAACTCCACTAACTTAGAAACCAGCGGTTTTGGAGCACCAATCTGGTTGTCTGTGGGTCCTTAAGTAATTGTGAACCTCGCCGTTATCATTCAAACCGTAAGCGAAGCAGCATTTGTGATATATCTGGCGTCTCTTCGGCTAAGGCAACTAGATTTAGTTTTCCGCTGCACAGCATTCGCCTCGAGCATCTCAAGCTCCAGACACCTCGGTGAGACAATACATCAAGAAATCTCGACTGTCTTTTAAATGATTAGGTTTAAGCTACAAAACCCCTTAGTTAAGTTGAGGAAAGGCGTGTGGTTGACATTGACTTAACCAACCAACCCCTTACGTAACCAACGACAGAAGTGATAATACATAATACACATAATACACGCACGAAGGCCAAACCAGCAGTCTCCTGGACAGAGGTTCTAGTTCAGTTCAAGGAGCGCTGACCCAACTGCATTATTGACGCGTTGGAAATGAGAACACAGTCGTATTGGGCGTATTGGCGGTACAAACTAAAATGCTTTAGGTTCAGAGCTCCGCTTGTGGAGGGACTGGGGGTGACTCAAGAACCACTTGTTTTGGATCTGACAAGTGAGGAGGGGTCGGTCAGTAAGTAATTCTGTCTATAAACAAAATAAATAATTATCTTTCATTACTTTATATTTTCACATTCCATTTGCAAGATTTCAGGGAACTGTGTGGCTTCCTTCTTCCTCTTGGTGAGATGGCCTCTGCGTCCGTTTGAAGGGTGAAGGAAGAAAAGGGAGACAGGAAAAGGAAGAGGAAACGGAGGAGGGGTGTAAGGCGGACAGGAATAAAGTCAGTTCACAGGAACTGAAGGATGAATCAAAGAAAAGAACCAGAGAAGGAAGAGTGAGAGCTAAAATGGGCAGTGACGGCGCTCCTCTAACTTCTTAATCCTTTTTATCCAGACAAGTCTGCACCCTCTTGAGTCAAAGTTCTCACCTTGACCCGTTCTCCGTCCTCTCTTCGTCTCTCGCTCCCCGTCTCGTGTTGCCACGTCGCCTTTTTTTTTTCTTCTCACTCCTTCTTTTGGTTCCTGCCATCCTGTCAAAGCCCACGAACCCGGCCAGCCTCGGGCGTGTAAACGCGACAGCGGGCTTTTTGTGACGCGACAATCAATATGTCCCTGTTATCACCTTATCATTAAGGCCTGAGCAGCACACCGGGGGGGGGGGGGGGGGGCGCTGCACCTTCCTTTTCACTTGAAAGAAGCAAACACACACGTGCAAACACATCATATTTTCCGGAATACCAAATTTAAACTCCGAAGCGGACTCCGAGCAACGCTCATTGATTTCAGGTAATAACGTGTTCCTGTTGATGATATCCACTCAGACAATAATTGCGTTTCCAACTGTTGGCGTGCGCACTTCCATGAGTGGAAATCACCCCATTGTTGCTACTCGGTCGGGCAGGAAACACCTTTCATAACAAACTCACTGTCCTTACACCAGTTTGTTCCAAATTACCTCAATAGCTTCTGATGGTCTCAAGTCTATTTGGCAATGAATCAAAATGTCAGAATAGTTGACTTTGCTTTGATGGATTTAGATATTTTCATAGAAGCTTTAGAGAGAAATCGCTAGAGTTGGAGGTGAACAACCAGGGCCAAAATACCAAAGAAAAACAACTGCATTCTTGGTACGCAGGTAACTCCCATGGAGTGTGGCACACAATGAGATCCTCCACGTCCAATGAATTTTGCCCCCCCCCGACAAGGAAAGGCCTCCTGATCTGGGGACATATCCTCTATGAGTCTCTCTAGGAACATTTGAGAAGCCTCAGGAGCAGAAGACAGGAGACAGCGCAGATGTTACTGTGACCGTACATGGAAAAATTGAGGACTGGTGCAACGCTGATGCCTGGTGATGGGCCACCATGACGGACAATATTTCCTGGCTTCTGCCCACCAAGTCACTGGGAAACAGGCCTTCTCTCTCGGCATTCTGGCTCTTCGGTGGCGACTGGCCCCGGGAATAGCAGCTATGTGAGCATGACTGCATGGCACTATTTATGTGTGCTCTGCTACTTGACATTGAGAGGCTGGGATTAGGTGGCTCCACTATGGTAAATGACCGGGCCCCTGTCACACACACATACACACACACACACACACACACACACACACACACATACATACACATGTTGCATGTGAAATCCTGTGGCAAATACAGAATGGAAAATTAGCTGCATTCTTTTGTGACTTGGAGACCATCATTGTCAGCATATTGCTATGTATTCAAAATATCACCTTTTCATGAGTGAATACAAATAGTTCTGTTTCAGCTTCATGGTAGCCCTGCACAGATTATCCAAAGGGTCTGAATCTTTTCCCACATCACACTCTCTTTACCGGTCTTAAGGGGAACTACACCTGCACATTCTGCCCCCTTGAACTAACTCGGTTGTCTAATTTCACACTTTGTGGCCTGGTAAGCACTAAAGATGCCCAAATGCATAGAGAACATTGAAAAGGTCTCTCATGATACATCCCCTTTAAATTCTAAAATATCAGCATACACCATCCAATTTTGTATCTTTAAATTGTCTTCATTCACGTGAAGGAATTGTGTATCTTTTCTTTGTGTATTTTCTCGGTCCAATCGAAAGACAAATAAAGTATTAGGATCCAACTTAACATACTGTCAGACATGCAGTGAGTTCATCTACATCAAGTACAGGCTGAACACATGTGCATGGGTGGCTTTTTACTGAGAAAGTAAAATGCTGAACTGTTGTCTTGTAGTTGCACAATATGAGGGCTGAGTCCTGAATCAGGTACCACGCCCTTAACATCTGTCTTTAACTATACCAGGCCCCAGTGTGAACATCTGAGTCCCACAGTATTTTGTTTATTCAGTATATATAGAAAGTATTGGAATCAAAGCCACAGCATTTTATTTTTGAACTAGCAAATCGTAGCAAACATGTAAACAACCTGTTTTGCTGTGTACCTTTTGCCCGTAGTGGTCGGTTAACCCTTGTACCACACTGACCTACCACCGAGGTATCACTCTATCACATACCGGCACACACATAGCGTCTGGGTAACAACATCCGTCTGGGAGGTGACTTCAAGGGGTGACTAACAAACGGCTGGCTCTCAGTCCGCCTTTGAGTCCAGCTGGGCCTTCCGACTTTCCTCACCCGCATTGAACCTACGCGCAGCATGCATGACAACATCGTTGCATCCTGCTGGAATTTTCCCTATGTGGTCTCTCTGAACTTTGCAGCATTCTGAGCCGGTAGAGGCCTCAGACGTTGGACTCGGCGGTGGTGTCTTTTGAACAAGACATCTGTTTGGCGGCGTCAGTAATAGTGTGCGGCGACGTGGCGCGGCGCGTTGTGGCTGAACATCGGGTGTTTGGCGTGCACGCCGCACATCTGTTTCCCGTGGTCAGTACGTACATAGAGGCAAGTACAGCTGTAGAAAACACGCAAAACTGATAATGTCATTTTTTTAACATTTTGTCTGAAGAAAAAGGCCTTTGTTCATTTAAATGAACAAACAACCATTTGTTTAACCGTACAGTTGGAAATTAACAGTGAACATTGGTATCCACATTTCACACTCCTATCCAGATGAGAAGATTTAATATAAATATTATGTTTACTTTAACTAAAGCCCCTAAACGGGCAAAAGAACACGTTTTCGTTTTCCGGACAGGCCCCCCCCTAAAATATCACATGATCACATAATGTGCGGCCCAATACCGGATGTGACCAAAGGACAGAAATAAACCCGACCTAGTGAAACTGGTCTGCAAGTTCAACATGGGAAATTTGTAATAATACTACGAGCACAAAGGTGTGATGAAATTAATTAGAGATTACATCAGAGTAAGTCGGTTTTGACCTTTTTATTTCGCTGTGAAAAACAAAATCACTTCAAAACTTCAGGACAAGATTTGAAAAGGGTGGAACACTGTAATTCACATTTTCTTTTATTTTTTGCATGACAGCTTAACATAGGATTTACTCCACTAAGACAACATGACGGCATATTCATACCAAATTCTGGCTACAGTGCATTTGATATTCGCTTTTGAACATTTCTTAAGAATAGAATCGCTTATGGCAGTTTTTATTATGCGTTGAATCAATACACAGCAGGTGCCATGTATCGTAACGACGGCCATTGACCTGATCTTAAAATACTGAGGCAGGAAGACCGCAAACTTATAGGACACTTTTGGGTGTAAAAGCAGCTTGTAGCCCATTACAAACGTCACAGTGCCTTTGAGCGCAAGGCCCTAACCGGCCCAGTGGCTAACTGACCCAACTGGTTGCACTGGGCAGCTTTCCGGTTTGAGTGTTTGTAACCGTGCGGGTGTGAGCAAGGCGTTGCCCTCAATGAGACGAGCCGGAATAATTTAAATAACAATCACGTCTGTTCAACAGTGAATCTATTAATCACAGTGCTATTGATCCTCCATTGAGTGCCAAATTTAAAGCCAAAAAACATACAGCTATGCATCAAATCCCTTTTGAAGTAGAGATTACATCAGACTTTTTATGAAATACTGAATCTCTCAATGAACTTCAGCATTGTTTGCTTTTCTGTTCCATGAATAAATATCGCCCAATAAGAAATATAAAAACAACTGTAACATCAATAGTTTAAAAACGGTCGTAGGTGGTTAAAATCTCTATAAATACAGTTAGCTTAAATAAATAAATTAAAATTATAAATATCTTGTTTACTGTACAAAAAAAAAAGGAAAAAGATGGACTTGTGCCGGAAGATACAAAATGCTTCAGTTAAAAATCTAGTTCAGTTCAGTCCAAAACGACCTCTTTTCCCTCAGTCAGGAAGCAGCACGCGGGCATGCCGTTTCCTTTCTTATCCTTCTTGTTTCTTCAAGCTCAAAACCTACGACTCGTCACATCTCAAGTCCGTCCCCTGGGCCGGTAGTATTCCAGTTTCAGGTGGCCCGACTTCTTCTGAGGCCTTCAGGAATATGTTCAACGGCTCCGTCCAGCAAAGGTCCGAAGGCATTCGTTCCCTCATTCGCGTACGATCCTTTTGCCTCCACGACCTTCCCTTAATAGTTCACTTCTCTTTTTCTATTTTGAGGTAGAAATCCCACATCTTTGCCTGGCATGAAAAAAAAAAAAGGAGAGGCTGTGAGTAAAATTGATGAATAAAAGATAAATGACAATGTTTTGTCAGTGTAAGGGTTGGTAGGCCTGCTCCTCTCCACTCACCTCTTTTTGTCTCCTCAGTGGTTGGACGCCAGCCCTAATTTCACCTTCTCTTCGCTCTCCACATCGTACGCTCCCCGCTTGTGAAACCTGTGATCAACAAAAGAAAAAGAGCCGGTTCAGATTTCTGTGCCTATCAATGAGCATGGTGGTGCTAGGTTACCAAGCAGCTCCTTTATTAGCTCTTGTGTGTGTGTGTGTGTGTGCATGTGGTGTGCGGTGGTTACTGCGTTTTCGTGAGTGCATCCGCGTGCGTTTCACATACCTGAGCAACAACAAGAGGACTATGATGGTGAGGCAGATGGACGAAAGCACCACAGCGACCACGGCCAGCGCTGTGGTCCGGTTGTAGCCCTCCTGGCGCTTCTCCACGGGCAATGTGAAAAACTGACATCTTTCTCCAGAGTAGCTCGTGTGGCACCTGGAGACGGGACGGAGAAGGAATCGGTTAATAGCGCGTTGGATCCCGGGCTCCGGGGATGGCGTGCAGATAGATTTAGAGATACTTACACACAGGCCGCGGCACGGATGTACTTCTTGTATTGGCAGGTTCCGTGAATGCAGTAATCTTTATACTTCTTCAGGCAAGGATCCCTCTTCCGTCCCTTTCCCTTTCCCTTCTTTCTTCCCATTCTTCTCGTTCTCTGAACTTCGGGTCTCTCCGTCACCAGGATGGTAGACGGGTCTTTGGGTTTGCTTACCATGGCAACTACGCAAAAATACAAAAAAATGTGTTATTACATAGGTTTACGAAAAAGAGAAAATGAGGAGAAACTTGAGAAGTGAGCATGCTCCCTTACTTCGTGGAAAGTCTGCGTAGTCTCCAGACAGGTCATCTTCATACCCGTCTTCATAATCCCCGTAATCCTCCTCCACGCCCTCCACACCATACTCCGCTGTTGTGGCAGCCATACTCCTGCCCTCCTCCTCCACCCTCCTGTTTTTGGTGGTGTCCAAGTTGATCACAGCTGTGTGCCGCTGCCTGTCGCTTTCATATCTGTCGACTGCGGCACCGCTGGCCTGTCGGGACACCACTGGGAAAGAAAGAAAAACAGTGATGTTAAGATGTTAGAATTGCATCCAAGTACACACACACACACACACACACACGCAGAGCCAAGGTGAGGGCAAGTTGAAACATGTTGTGCACTAATAAGCACGGGCCAGGATGTGTGGCTGTCAGGGCAATCATCCTGATCGCTGTTAGGAAACGACGCACAAGCACAGATCAGAGCATGTTCCTCGAGGGGTTGGCACGTCTTTAAAAAGTCGAGCTTGAACTAGAGATTCAGGCCCTTCGGCAGAGGGAGTTTACGTGGAGGGGGGGTGGGGGGGGGGGGAAGCAGTGGGAGGGAGGGGGGTGGAGGGCAAATAGAAGTTGGCATATAGTCCCCGTGGCTCATGTACACACCCGTGAAATGCATGGACAGACCGTTAGCTAATGTCAGGCAAGAATATGAGTTAAAAATAAAGGTATCCAGTTGCATAAAGCATGCTCTAAAATAGAGGGATGACCCGGTTGGCTCCCCGGATAGCCCGGCATCATGAAAAACCCTTAAAGGTTCGGAAGTTTACAAGACATGTGAACAGCCACACTGTCGAACAGTATAATGCCACTCAACGACGTTGTTGTCGCGCGAGTGAAACTCACCCGAGGCGTGGACGAGTAGGAGCGCAAGGAAAATCCTCATCGTGTCCAAACGTCCAGGGTTTTCTTCTTGGCGTGGGGAAAATAGAAACATACGATGATCTACGAGTCGTATTCCTTCCACTTATTTCTTGCTTCTCGTCTTTCTTTCTCTCTGTTTGTCTCGGTGCGCTCGTATCGTGAGTTTAATTCCGCGTGTCGGCGCGTCGGAGGAGTGGAGTGAAGGAGCGCACGAGCGCAGGCACCGCGGTATTTATGGCCCCGGCTGCACCACGCCTACAGAGGCAACCCAGTGGGCCCTGGGGTTTCTAACGATTCTGGGGCATTACAGCGTTCATTGATGTATTATTAGGCGGATCTCATTGGCGTGGAGCACTTTAGGGCCACTTTACATTCAAATAACAATATATTATTATTATTATTATTATTCAGCTTTCTTTTACCTGAAGAAAAGAAAGAGTGACAATACTTATCTAATCTTTAAGGATTTCAAATGATTTTGACTGTTTTGGTAAAATACTTGGCAAGATTGATTGATTGATTGAGAGATAGCTAGATATGTTTACAATGCAGTAATAATAATAATAATAATAATGAAAACAACGTATTCAATAGTACAAATAATTAATATCTACTTTTATTTACTGATGTTAAAAATGTGGAGGGCATAAACTGGATAGGGTAATTTATTTAGGCATATGAATACAAAGCACTTTGTAACAGTTTCAACAGGAGAGTGGCGCACAGCTTGTCTGCGCCACTTCGTGGTTAAACTAGGAACTACTTCACAGCTGGAGAGCACTACAGAAGGAGCTGACACTTGTATGGAGATAATAGGAGTGGGGAGAAGTCTTTATTCGGTTGGCTCATTGCGCTCATCATCCTGTCAGTAACTTCTGAGATCAGGGATAATTACTTGCTCTTCAGGAAATATTTGTATAAAGACTTTCTTCTACAGCCACAGTGTAATAATTGTAAAAGCTAGGAGCCAGATACCAAAGTGATACCAAACATGCATAAACATTACACATGTACTTATCTTACCTACTGCCCCATGTGTATATGTATTCTGTATATCTGTATCCATGTGCACTCACCTCCCCAGTCCAGCAGGTGGCGGTGGCGCGTATATAGCCGCACCTCCTACCTGCCAACAACTGAAAGCAAGAAGAAGAAAGGCAAACATGGCCGACGAGGCGGAGGAGGTAAACACAGCTGTGGAGGAGAGCGAAGCACAACAACAGCTCGATGAGCCTCAAGTTACGGAGGCAGCGCTCGACGGCGACCGCCACGGCCCGGAGGGGACGGAGAATCAAGGGGAGAGCGGCTGGTCGGCTCCTCTCCGGTCGCTGGCCCGGAGGGCCACGGAGACGATCAGCAGCGGGGTGAGCTACGCGGCCGCCCAGAGGAGCCTCTCGACCGGATCCGCTGCGAGCGCTCCGGGGGATTGGGAGTCGCAAAATGACCTCCGCGACACTTCAAAAACGCTTCCAGGTAGGCTGTAGTTATTATTCACTTTTTGACACTCTTGACGCTGATGGTTTTGCTTCAACTGAAGCCGGAAAGTTTGTCTCCACTTCCTCTGGGAAACTAGTTTTCGGCCGATCAGAACACGTGACTTCAAGACCAAAGTGTGTGTTTTTTTTAAAGGATTCGTGACTGTTATGATCTCGCTGTTCGCCACTTAAATGCATGGTGTTTGTTCTGCACTGGACCCAAGCGAGCCCGTATATATATGACAGTTCTCATCCAGCTGTTTCCCTCTGCCTAGACCCCATGGCAATAGAAAGATCCAACCTCCTCAGCATGATGAAGCTGAGCATCAAAGTGTTAATTCAGTCCTCCATGAGTCTGGGCAGGACGCTGGACTCCGAGTACCCTCCTCTGCAGCAGTTCTTCATCGTCCTGGAGCATTGCCTCAAGCACGGGCTCAAAGGTGAGGCCGTTGATGAGGCTGACCTTTCTGAAGAGAATCTTCATTAAAGAAATTCCAACCTTCACGTCCCCAGCGGAAATTACCTTTTACATTTTGATTTGTTTTCAGCAAAAAAATCCTTCATTGGGCAGAACAAGTCCATATGGGGCCCTCTAGAGCTGGTGGAGAAGTTGTGCCCAGAGTCTGTTAATATTGCCACAAGTGCCAGAGACCTGCCCGGCATAAAGTACGCTATTGCAAGCAATTTACCAGCATGCCACCAATGTGAGGTATACTTCTGTCGCTAATTGATGGATTCATTTCTTCTTCGATTCTCTTTACAGGACCGGCTTGGGCAGAGGAAGGGCGTGGCTGCATTTAGCGCTCATGCAGAAGACTGTAGCTGACTACATGAAAGCTTTGCTGGACCGCAAAGATCTCCTGAGGTTAGTAACCATGAGAAGTCATGTTGGGTTAATATGGCTTTTTTTAAATGTACAATATCAATGATCATTACTCTGCTATCCGCTAGTTCCTCCACAATTTAAATAATGTATTTTTCCAATTCCCTTTTGTGTCTGACTCCTAGTGAGTTTTATGACTCCGGAGCATTGATGGTGGAGGAGGAGGGAGCGGTGATGGGGGGGCTGCTGGTGGGCCTCAACGTAATTGACGCTAACCTCTGTATAAAAGGGGAGGATCTTGACTCTCAGGCGAGTGCCGACGGATTTCGTGGGGCTTCACATCAAAGCTGCTGCATTTCATGTTCTCCCTTGAGAGGAGGCGGATCATCCAGCGCGCACACACAGTTATCACTTTCTCTGCCCCCCCCCCCTCCCTTTAGGTGGGCGTCATTGACTTTTCGCTGTATCTGAAAGACCCAGCCAAAAGTGAGACACCAAAAGAGTGAGTGCCGGCTTTTCCGACAAACTGAGCATCTCACCTTCACAGCCGTTTGTCGTGTTTTCATCGTCGCAGAAAGGACGCACGCTCAACCCTTAGATTGTTCTATTCCTCCTCCTTTTTTAGTGATACCAAGATGACAGCCATATTGGACCAGAAGCACTACATTGAGGAGTTGAATCGTCACCTAAGTGGCACCGTCACTGACCTTCAGGCTAAGATGGACTCTATAGAGAAGACCAACAGCAAACTTGTAGAGGAGGTCAGACTCTGTCTTTGCTGTTGTTATTGTGCTCTTGATTGATTTGTTGCTCATTTTTCAGGTTTGCTTCGATCACCTTTAAACAAGGCGTTCCCATCGACCATCAACACAGCATCTGTATACTAGTGTCACCTGACTGACTTATTTTACTTTTCTCAGCTGACAGCAGCGACGGACAGAATCAACTCTCTGCGGGAAGAACAGGAACATCTGAGGAAGGAGAACGAGACGATTTTGCAGTGCACCCAGAAAAAGGAAGAGGTCCGAAATCGACTGAAAGTGACGGCGGCTAAATCACTCCTAATCTAGATAATACCCAAACTGTATGAATGTGTTTTTGTTCATCCAGGCCGCCCTACAGGACAGCCAGGTGGAGCTGGAGACGTACAAACAGACCCGACAGGGCCTGGATGAGATGTACAATGTTGTTTGGAAGCAGTATAAAGAGGAAAAGCGCATTCGCCAGGTCAGGTATCAACCGGCCGTGTAGAGCACTGGAATAGGTCATGCTGCCTCCTGTTAGCCGGAACTGAAGCGGAACTACTGTCCCTAAATGCACCAATTAGACTCAGGCCCTTTTGTACGTCTGCAATGCACGCCAACAGGAGCTGGAGCACGAGTTGGAGCTCCAAGTGGGACTGAAGCAGGAGATGGAGGTGGCCATGAGGCTGCTGGAGAAGGACACGCATGAGAAACAGGACACGCTAGAGGCCTTGCGGCTCCAGCTGGACCAAGTCAAGACTCTTAACCTGCAAATGTTCCACAAAGCTCAGGTAGACGCGTGCATGAACACACCCTTTTCGCCTTCTTTTAAGGCCATTTAGACAGAACGCACATTAATACAGGTTTGTGTCTCTTAAGGCTTCAGAGCGAGTGGCAGAAAAAAAGCAGACCGAGGCGGTGCAACTTGAGGGAAAGCTGGATGAAATGGAGAGAGCCATGATGGATCTAGAGCAGAGGTGTGTGTTGTGCATGTTGGTGGGTTTTAAAAAGTGTTTTTTTAAGTAATAATCTTGTTGTTTGTGCCTCACAGACTACAGCACTCTGAGCAAGAGCGCAAACAAAGTGACCAGTCGGACGAAGATATGAGGGAAGAGCTGGAGGGAAAAGTGGAGACTTTGCAGAAACAACTGACTGACCTGGATACTCAAAGGTTAAAGCTTTGTACAGTGTTTTTTAACAGGACATAGAAATGTGCTGCACATAGGATCAAAAATAAAAAACAGAAAACCGCCAGTCTATGATATTAACATTTTGCTCAAGAGATTTACAACACTGCACTAATCTTGATACCAAGAGTTAATGCAGGACTGAGGAGTTGTTCAGTAATGACAGTCTGAGCTCACAAATCGGCTTCTATAGCGACTTTATTAACAGTGTAACATGTCTCCGACTCAGGGGTCTTGCAATGGACATATTTGGGCTCCTTGACATCTTCAGGCACATGGTACAACGTATTTGCACTATAGAGCAACATTTAATAGTGTGTTGATTCAAGTACCAAGTACACAATCTCATACAGCATGCCCCAGGTACTTGAATCTGTCATTCCAATTTTTCATGAGATTGAATTTTCGTGAAGTTTTTTAATTGAATCCTGAGAAGAAAAAAATGTTTTGGGACATTTTATGTCCACTCGATTTTTAGTCGCCCTTGTCCTGCTGGAAGGCCGAGGATTCAATGTGCCCTGCGGGCTCTCTTGTTCTCAGGCTGGGTTTGGAGAGCGAGCTGCGCACTGAGAGGGAACACAGACAAAGCCTGCAGAAGACTCTCCAGCAGGAACAGGACAACAGCACCGAGCTCCGCACACAGCTGCAGCAACTGCAGGGCCTTCAAGCGGTCAGTGTCACATCCACCCACCAGAGTTACGGTCACCCGGCTCTGGTGGGGGATTTTTTTTTTTTTCTTCTAGTTTACTATACTGTGCAGAAGTCTCAATAAATGTGTTATAATAAACAATTTCATTATCCAGTAAGTGAGAACATAGTTCGTAGAACTTCCACCCACTTGGCAAAACAGCTTCTTTATCAGAGTTTAGCTTGATATTTACTCATCTTAGACCTGTTCCAGTATTATTTACATTAGATGCTGGAGTTTAATATCTCAAACCTAATATATCCATTTAATTTTGTAGTAGTGCAACCAACTCGGCAGAATCTAGTTCATCCTATTTAGGTTTCTAAAGGGATTTACCTAATCCTGCGCATCTTTGTTCATCCCGGTTTCCTGTGAATTGATGGTGCAGGAGGTGCAGGATTTGAAGCATGAAAAGAGGCAGCTGCAGCAGACATGTGGGCAGCAGGAGCAGGCTCTGCAGGAGATGGGGTTGCACCTCAGCCAGTCAGTACTTCTCATTGTAAAAGCTTTCGTTTAGCTTAAACGTGTACTATTGTAAAGTCACCTGTTTTTTTGTCAAAAGGTCAAAACTAAAGATGGAGGACTTCAAGGAGGTCAACAAAGCTCTGAAGGTAAAACATATGAAGAATCCTGTGCTTGTAAAATTGATGCTGTGACAAAAAAATAAAAAGATCCTGACTGGTCCGGTCTTGTGCGTCTGTTGCTCTCGTCAGGGCCAAGCCTGGCTCAAAGACGACGAGGCCACGCAGTGCAAGCAATGTGAGAAGGAATTCTCCATCGCACGCAGAAAGGTAGCCCCTTAAGCCCCAACAGTGTTTCAGCTGTACAACTTTTTTTTTTTAAGCTGAACAGTGGAGGCAACTGAGATGTCTGTTTGTGTTGCAGCACCACTGCAGGAACTGTGGAGATATCTACTGCAACAGCTGTTCCAGTAACGAGCTGGCCTTACCGTCCTACCCCCGACCTGTGCGGGTGTGCGATGTGTGCCACGCCCTCCTGCTGCAGAGAAGCACCTCTACCGGTTGCTGACACCACATATCAAATCTTAAGAATGTTTGTTCAGTTTCCACTGTTGCCTGAAATTCAGGAGCATTCCTTTGTATAAATGATGCACGAAACTCTTTAACATGTCAATGCGACCCAGGTCAGCTTGAAATTATTTAGGATTTGTTTTAATTTATGTTGAGATCCATTCAAAAAAGCCGTTTGCTCCTGATGAAACTGGGGTTTACTTTAATATGACTCATACCACAGCTATGCTCCATGTGAAAGTGTACGAATGACTAGAATAACAAATCTATTTTAGAATTATTCCTTACGAGATTTGCGAGCGGACTGGTGTAAAGTCTTTTTAATCCAACTATTTGATAAATGAATAAAGTCATTTTTTCCAACACTTTCCAGACTAGTTTATTCACTTTGACAGGAAATAGCATTGTAAGCAGTAGAAACTTGTCAGCAAATTCGAAATTAACGTGCCCTTAAAGAAATTATTACACCTTTAAGAAAACAACATGCTGACCATGTAACATTTGAACTCTGATCAACATTCTAACTGGAAATTGTGAAAATAAGCTAAACACTGTAGAAGGGGAACTAAGGTCTTAACATTGAAGATAAAAACATTTTCTGATCTTTTTGTTCATGCACTCAAGACATTGAAACTTTTATGAATGGAGTTAACCTCTGGGGACAGCAAGGTTGATGAAATACATTAACACAAAAAGACACTAGCTTGTAATGAACATTTAAATCTGAGGAAAGGGGAAGACAAACACTTCTGACACCGATACCAGATTCTCGCTTCTCTAAAGATCATCCACTTAAAAAAATACAAACCCCAACCCCCTCAATGTTTTCATGACCTCACCTGATCCTACATTTACTAGGTGAGACTTGCATTTCCAGTCTTTCCAGCAAAATTGCTGTTAAAAAGAAAACATTGAATAAAACTAAAATCTACATTCCCCATCCCCCACCCAGTCCATTCATGGAGCCTCTGCTTCCGCCTCCTCCGCCGCCGTAGTAACTGCTTCCCATCCCGCCCTGGTTACCTAACAAGAGAGAGAATACAAACGATAGGACCGAGGAGTTCAACAACAACACACTTCTTTCCCATCAAGCAGTAACTTCTGTTCTCTGCACGTTAGTACCAGTTAGTTTGGACACACTTTCCCATTGAAAAGTTTTGACTACTGTAAGTGCGAGCAGGAAACTTTGGTGTAGATGGAGAAATAACACAGCTAACACTCACTATAGTCACTGTAGCCACCCATACTGCCCTGGCTGCTGTATCCACCGGAGTACCCTGAGCTAAGCTGGCCACCGCTGTAGGACGACTGGTTCCCTGCAGAGGACAGATCAAATCTGGTTCAGCCTGAGTTAAAGAATCCTGATTATTACGGAGATGCTGTGCCAGGAAACACACCCATGCCACCCATCATCTGGCTGCTGTAGGCTCCGTTACTACCACCTGCCGTCGAGTTCAAGAACAGCTCCACGTAGCGGTGCTCTGAGGGACGGAGAGCAAAACCATGAGCGTCATTGTGAAAGCTCATATACAAGGAGTTTTAAACCACGATTTCAAACTCACGCATGTTGGCTTTGTCTTTGGACATGGCTGCCACAGCATCTTCGTGTGTCGCAAACTCCACATCTGCCTCTCCGGTTACCCGGCCATCGGGGCCGATCTCAATGTGGACCCGCACCGGATTCAGGGGCGAGAAGAACTATGGCATACAAAACAAGGAGACATCAACATGTTTTTGTCCAGACCAGAACATGAATGTGCAGAGGGGATGATGTTTTGACATTATTCCTTGGACTCACATTGTAGATGTCCGTCTCTGAGGCTCTGTAGGGAAGGCCCCTCATGTGGACACAGTGGCCTGTTGTGCTCTGGAAGGAAGAGCCACCGCCGCCGCCACTGCCTCCTCCACCGCCTCCTCCACCACCATCACCATATCGACCATCGGATAAACCTAAACATGCGCAATCAAGATTAAGAATCTACATTCTAATCTGATTAAATGTATTGTAGAGAGTTCACATGACAGGAGAAAGCTAGAGTAAGCAAGGAAAACAATTGAAAACTGCTAGTGGATAAAACTTAAGTTCACATACAGTCTGTTTGACGGCCGCCTCCTCCATAGCCGCCGCGGCGCATTCTTTCGTAGGATCCACCTCGGCCCATCATGTTGTAGCTGCGACTACCCGAGGGCCGGTCGTAGGGGCTGGGTCTCTGCATGCCCATGGGCTTCCGCTGGGGTTCATAGTGAGTCCGCACCTCAGCACGGCTACTCTTGAAGATCTCAATGTACCTAAGAGCATAGAGATCACACCATGAGGGCATGGGGAATGAACCAGCCCAGGCAAGGCTGCATTAGCTCAATACTGATGCTAAGAGGCTATGCAGATGCTATCGTATATTGTAATCCATTGGTAGTAATATATGACTGATTAAGAGTTAGTCATTAAAATAAAAGGATTTACTATGAGTAGCAAAAATCAAGCCGTCTCAATTGACGAGGGCATTGTTGACATACATTTTAAATAGTTACCATAAGATCATGAAAACTGATTCAAAAATGCATCCTGTGTCCTTGCCACGACAGCCAGCCTGGTTTTAGAGGGACAGAGAGGGCTCCAGCCTGTCTGCGAATCACTTTAAGCATTACCTGTGACGATGGGCTCCAGATCCATGTGTACAGCGGCCCTCTGATTTTACCACCAGGGAAGACTCCTTACCATTTATCAACCTGGACTGTTAAGTGCTGCGACACCATTTGTTCTCAAAATTAAGCATGTACTCTAGTTAGCGACTCGTGTCGTACTTGTGAATGGTGCCCAAGCACTAACCTTCCCATTGAACATTGTGAATGTGTGCATTATTTCTAACATGGCAAGTTTTGTATGTGTTACTGGTAATTACAACAAATATGCTTTAATTAACTAAGGTTAATGTAGTGTCCAATTTGCATTTAGTTCAGATGTTGAGAGTGCACACCATAAGAAAAGCAACGTATCCAGCCAACCAACCAACCATCCCCACCTGTGCCCTATTCTTTCCTTGTGTTTCTTTAGAGCCTTTTCAGCTATATCCTGTGAAGCAAACTGCACGAAGGCCTCCCCCGTACTCCTCCCCTGGATGTCCACCGGCAATGTTATCCCATTTGGCACGATTTCCAACCCTTCAACCCAAGGACAGATAACCCCAGCAGGGGACACATTAAATCACATGCCCAATCACAGAGAACTTTCTCTAAAGAGAGAGATAGAAAAACTTATGGAAAACTCTATACATCACACATACCAGTTTAGTTTTAAACCAGTGACTGGCAACTGAATTTACTGTAGTTTGGGAATAATTACAGATGAGAGATAGAGGAAGAATATGGAAACGGGCACTGTGTGGGACATCAGGCTAGTATTAGTGCGTTGACAAAGTGAGAGGGGGAGAGAAAGATCCTAGGGGGTGATAAAAGTTTAAATTACTAATGGCTTAGTAGGAACTAATGTAAAACATGGTATATAGGAATGATGCATTCAAAAAGACATGGGTGAGTAAATGGAGAGAGGCGGTGGTGATACTGGGGAAAGAGAGGAGTGAGACCCATTCTATCATTAGTAAATTACCAGTAGGCACAGACAACCTAAACACTTCGCCGCCTTACAACGTCAGACCCAATGAGAGAGAAAGAGACTGATTCAAATGGGCTTATGGTGGATATGATGGCAAAGATGGGAAAGGGTGTTTGCATAAGATTTCTTCCCCGTAGCTTAACATAATCTTAGAATAATTCCTCAATGTAAATTCTAACTGGCTTCATTTTCTGGTGCCATTTCCTCACTGATCAAATTTAAAAAAGGTAAAATTGTCTGATTGCATGTCTTCTTAGTAAAAAAAGTGTCTATAGCAGAAAGCAAACAAGGAAAGGATGGAGAAGGGAAAAACAGGGGAAACCAACTTTAGATTAAGGAAGATTTCAAATTAACCACAGAGCTTGGCTTTTTGTACCTGAGAAAAACTGTACTATCTCCTCCTTGCTGCAGCCAAAAGGAAGGCCTCGGAGCCGGACAAGCCCGTCTCCTGCAGTTTCTGGACAGTTTGGACCAGTGTGCTTCATGACCCAGTCCATCTCGACATTGTTGGATTTAAAAACTGCATCATAGGACAAATAGTCAGCATTGCAACATCAAGTTCAGAAAATGTATAAAAAAAGGATTCATTATCGGAAAACGTTTTACACACCCTCGACATATCTGTGACCCATTGTTTCTCTGTCCTTCTTCACTGCAATCTTTTGATCTTCCTCGGTTTCCATTTCGACAAATGCCTCTCCACTGGGACGTCCCTCTCTGGTGTAGGTGAAGTGGATACCCCCCCCGTTTGGGATAATTTTGCATTCTGCAAATAAAAATGGCATTTTTGTCAGATGAAACAAATGCTTTACTTGCAGAAATACTGAAATATGAAAAAAATGTATTAACACCTACCAGAGAAAAACCTCTGTACTTCATCCACTGAGCAGGACCAAGGGAGACCCCTGATGCGTATCACATATCCCTCATCAGACATGGCTTCACAATCCCTGGAAGAAAAATATATCCCATGGTATTAGAAGTTTGAGAGATTAGAACATAATGCTATCTAGACAATGGGTTTCAAACATTTACATACATGACTGCGGCATCAACGATACATGCTTAGACTTACTAACACCATGTTAACTTCTACTATTGTTTTAATAGATGGTAATAAAGGGTATATATAATGGTATTGTTACCTTTAATGGCATGGGCATAGGTATCGTTAACGTCGGAATTAACGTTACCACAATTTCGCAGCGCCATCTACGGGCGGTTTGATCGTGCTAACAAGAAATGTTAGCAAACGTTATACAGACCACAAAACACGATGCTCGGGCTCTACCATTTATCAGAAATATCTTTAAATACAATTAGGAATGGTAATGAATAATTAAAGATGCTTAATTATCCAACAGTATCGCGTAAAAAGGGGGGACCACTCCTACCTAAAAAGCGCGAACGCAGAGTCATTAACGGTTCCAGCTAACGTTAACTTTGGCGACACAACGTGAAAGCCAAGCTACTATTTCCGCCAATAATTCTGATATTAAAACGTTTCGATACATTTTTGGAGTTCGCAGAAGCCCAATCATGGCTCTGTTATTCACACTTCATTCATTTGAGACTAGCTGCGTGGCCTCCAGCACGTTCACCACCGCACCCAGACAGAACAAAGCGGCCCTCTCGGCCGGCGCCATGTTACTGGCGTTAGCATTCTTCTAGCCCTCGCGGTAGCATTAGCTAACTAACGGTATGTTAATCAAACATAATGTTAAAAAAAACGGCTTCTACGTTAGACCATTAGAGTAAACAAAGTTGGTGTTGCATTTAGGCAAGGAAAAAATTAACAAGATTGAAATAAATTACCTGATACAAACGTTGATACCACACGCTGGCGTATGTATGACCAGACTTGCGTGATGCAGCTTAAACCTTGCGCTGGGTTGCCACACCTCTGTAAACGACCCCCTTTGAGAGACCAGAAATGGCCTCTCTTAAGTAATCGTTGCCTCTTTTCTAAAATGCAACCCAATCCCGTTATTCAACGTTAACAAATATTTAAAATACTATAGTTACCAATATTAGTATATCTCTGTGTTAGGGTATATGTATCAATTTCCAATGATTTAAAATGTGCTAAATCTTCTGTTATTGTGTGGGACGGGAAATGTGGGATTTAGTACATATCTGGCAACCGGCTAAATAACCAATCGCCTACGAATTGCGTGCGTCCACGCCCAAAAATGATGACGTTGCTGCTCAAAGGCCATTCTCTGTTCCGGTACCTCTCATGGCCAGGCTTTCAAGTTGAAATCTTTCTGACCACAGTGGTTAAAAACTTGTTTTACCTCTCAAATTAATTTATTGTGGAATATGTCCTTCATCTGTTTTGACATGAGTTATAAACAATAACTGATATTCTATCAGCTTATAGAAGATGTTGGCGTGGATGTTAGTGTGGTAGCAGTGGTGTGGTAGCAGCACCACTGCCATCCGCAATTTTAGCAGTGCCCATTAAAAAGGCCTGTTTCCTCTTCCCACTTTAGAGAACCTTATTAGTGGCCAGTGCGAACACCATAATAATGGTCCAGGAATGATTTAGTGTCGTGCCGTCATCTATTAGTGTTGTGTCGGACTGAATTATTACTATTATTATTATTCTCCAAATATTTGCATAGTGCTTTATTTCATAGAGAACTATAACACAGTAGACTAAATAAATCATGAAATTTAATCCATACATTTTCATAAATAAAAAAACCCCACTATGAACCTGGACATTAACATCATATGTGCCCTTATTATCATTAACATTATCAATGGATCAATTATTTGAGTATATTTTAAGTAATACATGTTTAATCTTTGGAACAGTTTACTACACATGGTATTGCACAAACCTGAATTGTTCTTTTGTGTTTTCGGTCTTGTAGAATTCAATAACAGTCATTTTTATGTCTTTTGGAGGGAACCAGCTAGATTTAACCCGGAACCAATTATTGTTGATAATGCAATTACTGGAGCTCAATTTTAAAAGTATTCCATCCTTGAAAAAAATGTAATTTGGCGGAATATATGAAGGAAGCAATATTATATGTATATATAATTCTCATTCTGCAATCTTATTTAAGAGTTTGTCTTTTTATTTGGAAATAAAAGTATTTTCATGGCTAAAGTCATAACTGGGGACCTTGTGTGCTTTTGTCTCTCCTACATGCTCAAATGTAGGCATAAACAATAGGTTAAGAAATATCATGGCATTTTGTGTTTAATATTTGCATCTATGACACCAATTCATTTCAGATTACAAATGTGATCAAGTATCAAGGTGACAAAGGATATTTTTAAATTGTTTTTTTGTGTATGTTTTGTGTCATATCAATGCCCCTTAAAATGTCCACCAGTATTTCTTATTATTCTAATCTCATTTATGCTCATCAACAAATTACAGCATATATTATATGTAAGATTCAAATTAAGGTGTTCATTGCCATTTAAAGTAAAATAAAACGAATACTTATGTACAACAGGTGCCATACATTAGCATACACACATTTACATTAGACCTCCATTTAACTGATTTCCCAATAAGAGTTTACATAAACTAGTAAAGCTGGCTACCAGTTAAGTTCGCTTACCATGTCATATCTTGACGTTCGTTCTACAGCCTCGTGATATTGGTAAACCTAACATGACGTTGCGGTCTCATGTTTGACAAGCTTTGTGTCTGACCAATGGAGAACTAAGGATTTCCCCGCTTAACCAATAGGGTTACCAGAAATTCTTCCAGGGGCGTTCGTTCTCCGAAACAGTGCGTATCGCGTTAGGTTGTTAGAAAGTTAATGGCTGGGGGAAAGAGATCCTCCTCAACCCTCGCTTCGGGAGAGTTTTTGGATTCCCTGAAGTAAAATCACGTAAATATCCTAAACGAAAGAGCCTGGACGGACGTTTAAGTCAACAACTAGCTCGTGAACACACGTATCGTGAACCTAAGTATGCAGGATGCAGTAACCGGGACGGCAATGCTGACGGACGGCTTCGAGGACGAGATTGACTCGGTGACTCCTCGCTCCCCAGTGGCAGGGATGGGGGTAGGAGCGACACCAGGAGGAGTCGGACTAGGGGGCATTGGGATTGGTGTAGGTGGAAAGAAAGTACGTTTGTACGGCGAACCAGGTGGGCCTGCAGCCGAAAGACTGGATTTCAAACTGGCGGCTGCGGCCGTCCTCTCCTCGGGTCCAGGATCCGGCAGCGACGAAGACGAGGTTTCAGAGGTAGCTACGCTAAGCTAGTTAGCTAAGCTAGTTAGCTAAGCCTAACCATAGAGCTGGGTAACATTCCTTGCTTAGCGCGAGCTGGCTGCTAGCTAGCGAATTAGCTCGCAGTTGGCAACCACCCCCTCCCAGGCCGCTGAAATTACGTAAAATAAGCCAGCACTTCAATCGTACGACACCTCTTGGCAGTTCAGTCGCCTATGCGGTGTTTGCTATTGGTAATGTTTGATGAGACAACAGCAGTTGTTCAGGCTGAGCGGTTGAAATGTTTTATTTATGCAGGACAGGCTGTGACCACGGCCTAGTTCGGGTGGAAGCGGCGACGGCCTCGTTCGTTGCTGGCGTCTCGCAACACCCATCACAAGTTTTGCGGGTCTTCCAAACCGCTTTCCAGCCACCGTAAATGGAAGATGCCCGTGAACCCACTGGCGTTCACGGCCAGCTAACTATCTGCCATTTCGTAGTTGTGGTGCAATTACGTCACTTTTCCAAATCATGTAAATTAACTCCGATCGTCCCTCCGCTAAGTTTTTTTTATACGCACAAATCTCACTTTCCTCCCGCGGAACTCCTCTAATTTAGGGAGTCGGTGTTTTTCCACCTTTCGTCTCTTTTGGGCAAATAGCTACCACTACTGTATCAACTTGTTCTGGGATGTCACAATTGAGAGGCGTTAGGGTTCGTGTTGAGTAGGGTCTAACTTTCCATGTGCTGGCAGTCACACGGGGACAGGTGTGATGGCATCTCCTCTGCCTAAACATGCTTCCGACATGCTGTACACTGAACCCAAATTGCACAAAACAAAGCACATGTTATTCTCATTTCAATGAGTGAACCATCTACCGAGGGATTTAGTTTTTATATAATCAAAAGACTACTTTGTCTTGACCAAACCATTTTTAAACTGAAAGTCGTGTCTAATGCCGATGCCAGTTTTACCATTTTTGGACCACTTAGCCTCATTATTGTCACGTAATCAATCGTGTAACTGCAGCACACTCGGGAAGGGCACATGTCAAACTGCTCACGTTACATAGCAAATAATCGATTTACACTAATGCATCAACGGTCTCTTTATTTGCATTTTCATTATAGCGTAATCATGTTGTCATCTTAAAGGGGGTGTAGTGTCTACTGTCAACTACAATAATCAAGGAGTTCTGGGTGTGCAGGGAGAATTGACCCTGCTGAGCTTTGCACATTACCTGTTGAGCTGTGTCTATTGTGTACTTTAATAATATCTGACCAACGGGCTATCCCTCTCACCCGACAGTAAGACCATCAGCTGATGCCAGTGTCAATACAGTGTGGCTATATTGACATTTCCCCCTGAGGACCAGCTGTGTAGTAGCAGAAGAAGAAAATATAATGTTTGACGATCACATCTCCGGCAGTGTAGTTGAGTGAAATTGAAAATGTGCGTCCTTTTGTGTTACGTTTCTAAGCCCAGCCAGCTCTCTTTTTAAGTCTTTAAAGGGAGTGTTTGTTGTGGTGTTTTACTCCAGTGGAGGACTCGCTGCTCTGGGCAGTAGCTAAAATCTGAGCCCCAGGATTAAGCAGATGCCATTCTAGGCCTTTCCAGCTCTCTGGGAACCAACACTGTGGGAACTGTAGTTCATTAATAGTGGGGACTGATGTCCATTGTTGATTATAAAGGCCATGGGAGAACTACAACCCCCACAGGTTGTTTGGCTCTGTGTTCCTATCATATAGCTGAATTCCTGCACATTGCTGAATGCTGACTCTCAACATTGGCTCTCTGGGCCTGGCCCTAAACGCCTTCTCTAGTTTTTGGATGGACATGGACGTGGATTGGGACAGTTTCAGTTTTTCAGAGGCTGTTTTGCAAACTTTTGCATTCTGTGAATGTTTGATACGTGTTAATCCTATCGTTTTTGAAATCCCACATATGTGTGTCAAATCATCTCAATATTGGCTTCTTTATATTTCTTCAGTATGGCAGTGTTTTATTGCATAATTATATTAAGATATTACTAGTTAGATTACTTCCACCTATGTAAATAAATATATCTTGAGTCATTAGAGTCACTCCTAAGCTTTGAAATTGGGGATTGAACAAGCAGTTACTTTGAAATAGACTAAATATAAAAACGTCTGCTTCATTATTTGTAAAAGTACGTTTTTTTTACTATTTATATATTTTTTTACAATAGCTAATTAGAACGTTTCATTTAAAGAAAACAGCTGTTATATCAAGGGTACAAATATAATGAGTAGCAGCTCCATTGAATTGAGTATTTGTTTTTCATAATAAAGGCACCACTTTTTTTTTTAAAGACATCTTTAACACGTGCTGTAATTGCATCAGTACGTGTTAACATGGCCAAATCTTAGTTATGTGCTGTTCTTGGGCTTCCCTGCTCTCCTATTTGATTTCTCTCGTTGGGAAGAAACCGTAAATAAACAAGCCTGGTCTTTTTATAGATGGTGTGTGTGTGTGGGGCAACATCTATACATGATAATGGAACTATAAGTGGAGGGCTGAAGGCATGACTTATTACAGGTGGCTACCCAGAAGTTGGCATCACACTTCTTACCTCGACACAACATTCTAGTCATCAATCATTTATGATACTTAAACATTTTGTCCGGCAAGATAATCTTCACAAAATGTTTGAAGTGTAAATACAACAGGCAGAAATAAAAAACAAAACTACACGATAGCATGGACGTGAGAAAATTGTAGTGAATTGCCTGATTTGCGACTGAATACTGCAGGGCTAGTTGTAAGTAACAGAATACTCATGAGTTATTATATTTGACAAATCTTAGTCATGGTCTAAACTTCATTTACGTTGCAGATGTTGATCTGAAACATAAAAATGGCCGACAAAGCGCTAATCGTTTTCCTCCTTTTACCCTCGTCTGTCTACCTTTTCTAGGTGGAGTCGTTCATTTTGGACCAGGAGGACCTGGATAACCCCATCATGAAGACGGCGTCAGAGTTGCTTTTGTCCAGCGCCACCGATGGAGTAGATTTGAGGACTGTTGATCCAGAGACACAGGCTCGACTTGAAGCGCTACTGGAAGCTGCAGGTATGACTGCTTTGTCTCTTGACAAATGCTAATTTCTAGTTGACCAGTACCTCCTTATTGGGTCACACCTTCTTTTCGCTTCAACCAGTATTAATATGTGCTTTAACACGCAGTAGCTTTTGAGTAAGCAAGACCACACCTTTCTGCTTAAACCTCCCCCCTATCCCATTAAAATCCCAACAATAGTAGCATAGGCCTAAGGCTCAAATGGAATACGACGAACATGCTGGTTCTTTAAGTTTTAAAACGGCACATAGTTTGAAAATGATTGGGGTAATATAGTTTGATTAGAATTTGTAATCTAGTGGGAGAAGTTCTATGTAGATTAATCCATTGGGGCTGGGTGTCCTGGCCTCGTTTGGGCTTACAAACATTACCGGGCAGATTAACCCTGGAACGCACTTGAGCCTCCGCAGCATGCGTAGAGCCCGCGTTGAACGGCTAATGGCTAATCTCATTCTATTCCCCTTTCTCCCTGACTGGTCAGAATTGTTCTCAAGACTTATGATTTTCGTTATCTTATGCTTAAGATCTGTTGCGGCTATACCCTTTTAAACTTCAAAAGGTTAAGTTATATTGATTTGAGAGGGCGTCTGTCGTATTCTTAGAGATTGTAGTGACTGTTTGTAAGATTTGGGCAACCTCTTCTTCATTCCATGTAGCAAAAAAGTAGTCAAATCCCAAGCCTGTTAAGAGGGAAGATGCTCATGGGACCATGTCTAAAAGCAACATATTTGCATCCAATTAGATGGATGACTTTTTGTTTTGGTTATTTAATTTTTTACAATATCTAAAGATATTAAAAGATTTTAACATTGTCCCAATGCTCGCTAATGGCTGTTGAACTTGAGCCTTTTGGTTCTTGTGGGGAATGAAGAGGCTGCCTCAATCTGCTACCACAGAGATTGACTGACACTCTTCACTAAGCAGAAAATCCATGCAGGTCATTATACAAAATTATACTGGAAACCATTAAAGGAAATGAGTCTTTGCTACATTATCTTAATGTATAGCAATTCTACCAATCATTGATGCTTTGTTTTACATTTCCATAACTCAAGGGTGTATTTTTCTAAACTGATTAGGCTTTTATTTTTATCCCGGCAAACTGCAGTTGTAATTTGTAAGTAGGGAAAATAGAGTAAAAAATCAGATTTGGCGTCAGCAGTTGGTCGTTATTAACGCAGTCAGGTTCTAATCTGGATTAAACCGTTTAAATTGTCATCCCAAATAATTTAAATAATGACACTTAAATGGTTTTGGGATATTCTTTTTAGAGTTTTAGTTCTTTTTTTTATTCTTTTTTTCATCAAGCTGGTGGAAAGTTTAGTAAAGAAACTATTCTTGCTCAGCAGATACAAATACTGAAATGCAAAATGTAAGGCAATCTCGACTAAATAAAAGCTACAGATGCTGCTAACCATGCCAAGCTAATATCTTCCACTCTCCTGTCAACAGAACTGGATTAAGATTGGATTAAAAAAATGTCAGCTGCGTGCACAGAATAAAACCATGTGATCTAAACAATATAATATCTTGAATCTTAGAATTGACATTGTTATTATTGAATGTGGCAGAATCCCCCCTCAAAGTGCAGTTGGTCAATGCGCACATGCCTGCTTATTGGGTACAACTGCATAATCTATTGCAGCGCGTTAGAATAATTTACCACGGTAGTAGTGTTTTATTGCACTGCATTATATTGATGTGTTTCAATTATTTTTCCTCCCTGTTTACATAGACACGGGTGCAGGTTAATAGATACCCCGGCAAAAAAGGAGTACAGTACAACAACACCACTGATCACAACCTAAATGCTAAAGCTATTAGCAATAGCAATTTAATTATGACCTCAGACGGTACAAAAAACAAACTTCATCCTATAACGGTGTTGTAAAGGTGTACTTTATTACCCTAAATTGTACAGGTGTACCACACAACGTCACTGAGTGTAGATTTATCTCTCCACTTTTTATCTTTGTGACATACCAGTAGTTATGTTACCCGCTGCAGGCGTTTGCCAGGTGTGCATAGGTGGGAAGAATGGCTTTTCTCATAATTGCTGTGCTGCTAATTGACATTTGTTGGATACCCTGTGGAGATTAAAAAAAGATTAGTACCTTTGGTCATGTCCGGCCAGTAGCCGTGTTAAACCATAATCTCATCGCTCACCTCCAAATGCTTATCTGGGGTCGGGTAGCGTGCTCTGACTGGGGAACCCAAGGTGTTCCCAGGCCGGTGTGGCGATTTAATCTCTCCACATAGTCCTGGGTCTTCCCTTATAAACCATAATTTTGCACACTAATAAACTGAACCAACCCAAAAGGGGTCAAAAAGCACTACGCTATTCTCAACTACTTAGAGGGCCTGTTTATTTGAATAAGACTGTTGCAAACTCATTTTAAAATATGGTGTGTATTAATACCAATGCTATAAAATGAATAGCATGAGATTAATGAAGTAAAAGCCATGTGGAAAAAAATAGTAAAGTAACTAAGCATTTCATAAAGACTGACAAGTTCTTTTAAGATATCTTGTTCTGAACCTACACAGTGCCAGTTAAGGAAAATAAATTGTTAAAAACAAAAGGTCAGTTGACCCATTTCTTTCTGAAGTTAAGAAGCATTTCTCCTTAACCAGGGGATGCGTTTCCTTCACTGTCAACTAAACACGAGGCATCAACGGCTTTCAGACTAATTCTTACGGACTATAATATACACTGGACACTGCAATAATTTCTTAGCGCTGACTCTGCAGCATCTAACCCAGATTGCAACTCCGTTCTCCTTGTGATACAGGCAACACGAAACAAATCTATATAAAAGACACCACGAGCCTCTCGTCTGTCAGAAGCGACCGCGCGTGCGTGGGGACCTTTGTTATTCTCACAATAGCAAAGTCATTGTAGTAAGTTGTATGATTTTGAACAAGCATGTGGTGTATACAGCTCTAGGGCTGTCAAAATAGTTCAGAAGTGACGCTCGAATATTCGCTTTAAAAAAACCACGCATCCGAATATCTAGTTGAGCATTATGCACGTAAATAACAGGACAAATTAATACGAGACATAACTACTTGTACAAGTAATTTCTTTTAGGTTTAAACATATTTAACAACATATTGCCTACACAAAAAAAGACCAAGACCCCAGACCTTGGTCTCTCACTCTCTCTCAAACCCCTACCGCCGCACCATCGTGCTCTCTGCGCATAGTGGTTTAAATGAACGACAACGATAAACAAAGAAAAAGTGGTCAAGTTAAGGTCACAATTCTTGTCCCAAGGCTTCATTCAGTGATTGAAAAAAATCTTGGATTTGCTGTGCTACTATAGTCCAAGGCAGGTCTCCCCCAGCAGATCAGGCCCCTTTATCGGTCGTTTGAAAAAAGGTGCAACCAGCCAGCATCAAAAACTCCTTTTCTTCACAAATGCAGTGATGAAACATGACTCACTTGCTTCTTTTTCGATGCCTATAATGAGCAACGTGTTTGGAACTGGTCCTTCAGATTACTTTGTGTGTTGATGGTACAGTGGGTGTAGTCTGCTCCGTGGCCAGACTGACACGTTTTTCACTTAAAATACAGCCGATCTACTTACACCAACGTCACCGTTTTGACCTCATTAAGAGCTTATTCACAATTTATTTAAGAGATTTAAAGAGGTTATTTGCGTCAACGTTACATACATAAATATTATTAAATAAATATTGTTACCGTGGTCTGTTTTGGTTCACTGCACCACCTGCATTCTCTTGAGAAAAGCATAATGCAACAAAACATTAATGATCTATTTCCTTGAGCCGTTGTTTCCCTCCACCTTTGGAACGATTGCAAAATGCTCATCCGACAGCCCTGCTAAGTTTAACTCAAGTCCCCGGCCTACTAGTGAAAACACCAAGGGACCACAAGGACTAGAGCTAGTTCTAAGCAAACACTTTCCATCTTCTCTTTGGGCTCCCCTGGCCTCCCTTTTTTCTCATTTTTACATGTGCCTTTTTTAAAACGTTCCCTGCAACACACACACTGGAACGGTTTCACTAGTTGTTGAAATGTTCTTTGGTCTCTCTTTGAATGTCGGCCATTAGAAAATGCAGTTTCTTTTGCCCTACTGCCTGCTCTTCTTTCGTTCACATAGTTGGGTTTTCTTCTCATGGCAGAATACACAAACACATTTTTTTCGCACATGGTATTTTGTCGTTCTTCCAGTGTTTCTCTCCCTGTTGCTGACCACTGTCTCCAGTTTTTCTCACATTCACTGCCTTTTGCCCATCTATAATTCAGACATTTTTGCTGTTCAACCATACCAGCCTGAACCTATTTCTACTGGTTTGTAGGTCTTACACGACCTCCCTCACTGTATTTACTTTAAGTCCTGGTCACTGATCTGTTTTTACCCAGACACTCCCATAGCAGCCCAGTAGACCTTGTTTGTACTGGACCATTGACCCAGTCATTGGCAAAATTAAACCTCATAGATGGTATATTGAAGGTAGTGAGGACCAATTGTAAGCCATATTAACAAATGCTTGTGTGTGTTTCTGTGTGTGAATTCTTTTTTCTTTTCTTTTTTTTTTTCTCTTTTTTTTTTTTTTGTATGCCGCTACTAACCCTGGATTGGATTGGCTGGACTGGACTTGCTTCCTCGTCTGGTGTGGTTGTGCTCCCCTGTGGTTTGCCTTGCCCTATGCACCTCTGCCCCTTTGGTGTTCGCCAGGCATCGGTAAACTGTCAACTGCCGATGGTAAAGCTTTTGCAGACCCCGAAGTGCTACGGCGACTGACCTCATCCGTGAGTTGTGCCCTGGACGAAGCGGCAGCGGCCTTGACCCGTATGAGAGCTGAAAACACACTAAACGCCGGCCAAGCCGACAAGTATGTATCTCTCCCACACTGACCCTGGCACGTGCCAGTTTGTCTTGTACACGGTTTCATAAATTCAGTCATTTATTCAAAGTCATTACCACTGAGCAGAATCACTGTCTTTTCTGTCAAATCCGAGATGCTCGTACTGTGTGTGTGTGTGTGTGTGTGTGTGTGTGTGTGTGTGTGTGTGTGTGTGTGTGTAGGAGTGGTTGTGTGAATGTGAGGCGCATGTGTGCTCACCTGTCACAGGGGCAGTAATTGTAGCAGTCTGGTTATTTTCAGCCGTAGTTTAGCAGAGGCCTGCTCAGATGGGGACGTCAACGCTGTGCGCAAACTGCTCGACGAAGGAAGGAGCGTCAACGAACACACGGAGGAAGGAGAGAGCCTGCTGTGCCTCGCCTGCTCGGCAGGCTATTACGAACTTGCACAGGTATGTGACCAGCGGTATAGGAGGGGTGGGCAGATGGGTTCTGATTTTACAATATAATTTTCTTTTATTTGTAGTGCGATGTGTCTGCAAAGATAAAGTGATCATGCTAGCGCTAGTTTTTTTGTTTTTTTGTGGTCATTTCTCAATATCCCTTTGTCTTTCACCCTTAGGTTTTGTTGGCCATGCATGCGAACGTGGAGGACAGGGGCATCAAGGGGGACATAACGCCTCTTATGGCTGCTGCCAGCGGCGGTTATGTTGACATCGTCAAACTGCTTCTGGTCCATGGGGCAGATGTTAATGCACAATCCTCCACAGGTAAGAGCCCTCTTTCTTTGTCTATCCTCGTGATTTTCTTTAATATCTGTGTTTTGTGCTCAAATATCAATTTTTTCCTCGGTTTTACAGGCAACACAGCTTTGACGTATGCGTGTGCCGGGGGCTTTGTGGATGTGGTGAAGGTGCTGCTGAAAGAGGGCGCTAACATTGAGGACCACAACGAAAACGGACACACACCTCTAATGGAGGCGGCCAGTGCCGGTCACGTAGATGTGGCCAGGGTACTCTTAGAGTATGGCGCCGGCATCAACACTCACTCCAACGAGTTCAAGGAGAGCGCTCTCACACTCGCCTGCTACAAAGGTCTGAGCGCAAATATTTATTAATAATCAATACCTTTTGTGTTGATTGCCTTATTTTAGTTCACTGCCTCTTAACATGGTCTTAAATACTAAGTTGCGTTACGTTGTCTAGATAATTTGCTTGGGGTTGTCGTCTGCAGGTCATTTGGATATGGTGCGTTTTCTATTGGAGGCCGGAGCAGACCAGGAACATAAAACGGATGAAATGCATACAGCTCTGATGGAGGCGTGCATGGTGAGCATCTGACCCAAACCTTTACCTAAAAATGTTCTCCTCGGGGTCCGTTCACTCTGCTACTTGTTTTACATTTTCCTGTCATTTTGTTACAGACAATTAATACATTTTATCCAGATTTATTTGATTTTATTTAGTTTTTATTTTTTTTACCCAGTTTCAGTTCAAAATCATTTTGAACCTTTTTTACATCTTGAAAGTCAAACCGTAGGCGGAGGCAGCGCAACTGCTGCAGACATTCATTTGACCCATTAATTGTCATGGAGAGTTGCTTTCTAAATTAGATACTAATCCTCTTTGTATATTTCAAAGTGATTTGTGAAGAACAGAGGTCTGGTGCAACGTGACGATATATAGGCTTTGTTGAAACGTGACCCCATATATTTATTCAGGTGCTTATCTCTACATTCTCTGTGTGTCTCGCTGTCCCAGGACGGCCATGTGGAGGTGGCACGGCTGCTGTTGGACAGCGGCGCGCAGGTCAACATGCCAGCTGATTCCTTCGAGTCGCCCCTCACCCTCGCGGCCTGTGGAGGACACGTGGAGCTGGCAGCCTTGCTCATAGAGAGAGGAGCCAACTTGGAAGAGGTGTGTGAAACGACGGACACTTAAATACCAACGCGAGACCATGAATGTGTGAAAGCATGTGTGTAACTATGTTGTCCAAGGTTTTTTGTCCCTCAAAATTGTTTCCACTAAATACTGCAGTAGAGATCTTGGGATGTAGAATAGTCTTCAACTTTTCGACTTTTCGCTCTGCCACTACTACTCAAACATTGATTTGAATTATTCACCTGCCATTTTTTTAAACCTTAGATGGGAATGTGACTTTAATTTGGGATCGCATCTATACGGGTGATCTTTATCGCTTGTTAAGGAGTTAAATGCAAGAGGCCAAACAAATACATTCTTTCAAAAACATGTTTTTTGTCAAACACTCTATACCACCAAACATTTTATGTAGAAATGTTTACTACGGTGCAGGTATCCATCCTTGGTAAGAGTTCACAGAGCCACACACTAATCTGCAGTGAGTCATACAAGCCCCATGTTTTCTTATCTGGGGATGCTTTTGTTTTTTCATCCAGGTTAATGATGAAGGCTACACACCTCTCATGGAGGCAGCAAGAGAAGGACACGAGGAGATGGTGGCACTGCTGCTGGCTCAAGGTAAGCAAGATTTGCGACACTCAAACGTGACGTCGGTCAACTGTACACACATGTTTGGATTTGTTTTGCCCCCTCTTTGTATTCAAGAGTAAATGTTTTGAAGAGTAATTATTATTATTCAACCCATTAATGAAATGAAGGCATTTTTTTTGCGCTTGAAAGTAACTGTCACTTATCGCTTACTGTTCTTGTTCTGTTGACCAGGTGCTAACATCAATGCCCAGACAGAGGAGACCCAGGAGACCGCTTTGACTCTGGCATGCTGCGGAGGCTTCTTGGAAGTGGCAGACTTCCTCATCAAGGCAGGCGCCGACATTGAGTTAGGCTGCTCCACACCCCTAATGGAGGCTGCACAGGAAGGCCATCTAGAGTTGGTCAAATACTTACTGGCTGCAGGTGAGTTTGAGTAAAGGAGCCAACGACCTGCACATTAAGAGTATGCTTGGCTGTGTTAAAAAAAAGTATCTCCATGATTAAAGCCCTGATCTCTTGTTTTTGTCATTCAGGGGCAAACGTTCATGCCACCACAGCAACGGGTGACACAGCGTTGACGTATGCGTGTGAGAACGGACACACTGATGTGGCGGATGTGCTGCTGCAGGCTGGAGCCAATTTGGTACGCAATCCTCTTGAATCCTCCTTGTCACTCATGATTGGCCCTTGCTTATACACTAGTGCAACAAAACGACTAAAAGTATGCAACTCAACCTGTATTCCACTTACTGTGTACTTTTATGTTCATAGACCAGGATTTAAATGCAGGTTTATTTTACTTTTTTCTTTCAATATTAGTAACTCGGAAACGTGTTTCCAAATCCGACAAAAGCACTCCCTCAGTTCCCCAGCAATAAGTGTTCAGCCGGCTGGATGAACAGTTCACAATCAATGAACCGATTCCCTACTTTAGTTGGATAGGTTTAGATAAAACCAGCTAAAGTGCAAAGTGTTTTTGCCTGCAAATCTGAGTTCACCATATTGAACACGGTCTCTTGTGTGAAGCAAGGCTTGTAGCTTGGAGGGCTTTGCAGATTTTGTTTAGCTTTTGGACTAATTTTAACTAAACAAACACATCTTCATCTCGTCTTCCAGGAACATGAATCTGAAGGCGGGCGGACGCCCTTAATGAAAGCAGCGAGGGCAGGACATCTCTGTACAGTACAGTTCCTCATCAGCAAAGGTGGGTTATTGACTACCTGATCAGGAAAGCAAGTCAAATGTACTTAAATGTTTTGTTTTTTCCTAATTCCACAAAAAAGGTTTTTTCAAGGTCTACAATAGTCAATACATGATTAAACATGGGGATAGTTACATTCACTGAATAAACTACTATTAATGGCTGCTCAAATTGGCCAAGACCTTTTCTAATAGTTTTTAATATAAAAAATGAGTTGTTGATTTTAACTGAAAGATGCTTCAGTCTGCTAGTATATACATTTATTTATATATATATTCATACGTTTCCACAATTTATTTGGGTTCGGACACCTACTGCTTTTGAGAAATTAGGCTAGTATCTCATGAACAGTGAGTTAATGTGTTAACCCTGGTTCTTCTCGTGAACAGGTGCTAATGTGAACAGAACCACTGCCAACAATGACCACACAGTGGTGTCTCTGGCCTGTGCTGGAGGACATTTGGCTGTGGTGGAGCTGCTGCTGGCACATGGAGCAGATCCTACACACCGACTCAAAGTAATGCACCTTTGACATTCATTTGACTATTTGGAATATTGTATGTAATACCAGCACATCAATCTTACCATGCATGTTTTCTATGTAGGATGGTTCAACCATGTTAATAGAAGCTGCTAAGGGTGGCCACACCAATGTGGTGTCGTACCTGTTGGACTACCCCAACAACATCCTGTCTGTCCCAGCTCCTGACCTTTCCCAGCTCACGCCCCCTGCGCAAGATGCCTCTCAGGTAAATTCAGCAACAAATGACATTCCCCAGACAAACAATAATAAGTGTATCTGTTTTTAGAAAGGAGTAAGTCTCAGAGTTGATTCTTAGAGCCTAAAACTAATATGACCTCTGCCCTAACAGGTTCCACGTGTCCCGTTCCAAGCTCTTGCCATGGTAGTGCCCCCTCAGGAGCCCGACCGTGCCCCATCGAGCATTGTCACACCCTCGCCCGTCACGATCAAAGGTAATCAGCGCTGCTAGTCCCGTCACCCAGGGAGGGAATTTGCTAAATGAAGTGAATACTTCACTTAGCCATTATCTCTCCAATTTTAAGGCATTTCCTTGTTAACACATTATAATCCTCAATTTTTTTCAAATCTAGGTGTTTCAAAACAGAGACAAGCAGCCCTTCAGGCCGGTGTCCCCAGCTCAGTCGGCCGGGGGCCTGAAGCAGAGCCACTGCCGCCCTTCCACTTGTGCCAGCCTCTAGAGTGCATCGTGGAGGAGACGGAGGGAAAGCTGAACGAGCTAGGCCAGAGAATCAGCGCCATTGAGAAGGCCCAGCTTCAGTCGTTAGAGCTGATTCAGGGGGAGCCGCTCACCAAAGACAAGATTGAAGAGCTGAAGAAGAGCAGAGAGGAACAGGTATAATTCATCACCCACTTAAGATGCTGGGTTTTTTTTTGTTGTTGTTGTTTTTTTTAGTACTTTTTTCTTAAATCAAATGTAGCCTGCATGGTACTGTATTAGAAGTTGGTCAAACATGGATGTGGCTGTTCCCCACATAGGTGCAGAAGAAGAAGAAAATCCTGAAGGAGCTGCAGAAGGTGGAGCGCCAGCTGCAGCTGAAAACACAACAACAGTTCACCAAAGAGTACATGGAGGCGAAGGGTTTAAAAGAGGAGCAGGAGGCCGGACAGGGCCCAGGCCCAGGTCCTGGAAGTACATCATCTGAACCAGGAGCCCTTCCCACCATAGAAGGGGCCCAATTACACAGCAGCTCTGACACGGATGAGGAGGCCATTAAAGATGAGGAGCAAGAGGAGCAGCCAGGAGAGGAAGGGGAAGAGGTGACCCTTTTAAATTACATTTTGGGTGTGTTGTTGGTTGCATAATATTTTTTCTTTGTAGAGACATGCAATGTTTTCTGCGTTTTTCAGGAAGCGGATGATGATGATGATGATGAAGACGATGACGACGATGACGATGAGGAGGGCTCTGAGGAAGAGGCTGATCCAGAAGAAGGCGATTACCCCAAACTTCCTCAGGTTGGCACAATCCTCTACAGGGATGGGCTGCAGCCGCCACACCAGCCTCCTCTGCCCCCTTCGCCGCAGGCCCAGCCCCAGCCTCCTCCACTGCCTCTTCAAACCGCCTTCGTCCCCATCCAACCACTGCCTGACTACAACCCTGCGGACTA
Organism: Pungitius pungitius; assembly: GCF_949316345.1. Classification (NCBI taxonomy): domain Eukaryota; kingdom Metazoa; phylum Chordata; class Actinopteri; order Perciformes; family Gasterosteidae; genus Pungitius; species Pungitius pungitius. Next base: position 31,984,895 of record NC_084901.1, read on the forward strand.
CCCAGGAAGCACCAGCCCAGAGCTGCAGAGGGTACTGGTAGGGCAGCAGATGCTAGGCCAACAACAACATCATCAGCAGCAGGGTCAGGGTCAACAGTTAGGCCCAGGAATGATAGCTCAGCAAGCACCAGATGGGCTCATGGTAGCTACACCTGCACAGACACTCACAGACACGCTGGATGACATCATGGCAGGTAAGAGCATTTCTTTTCTTTTTTTTTAATTGATTTGGGATTTTTTTTCATACCCCAAAATCTCAAATGGAGTGGCAGTCATCTAACTTAAAAACAAATGTTTTTATCCACTACAGCTGTGAGTAGCCGTGTGCCCATGCTCAACCCTGCAACCTCGCCCACGCCCCTGTCCCAGCCGCCCACACAGATGCCTGGAAACGTCGCCTCGCCTTCAGTCCTGCCCCTCTACCCTTCTGTTGACATTGATGCACATGTAAGGAACAGACAATTTTGACACGATGGAGACTTGTTTTGAATGATGCAATTGCACTTAGGTGCAAAGAGACATCAAAGTTGATAAGATATGTTTTTACCACCCTCCCACAGACCGAGAGCAACCATGACACAGCGCTGACGCTGGCGTGTGCAGGAGGACATGAGGAGCTTGTTTCCGTCCTCATTGCACGGGGAGCCAACATTGAGCACCGGGACAAAAAAGGTATGAAAGCGTGATAATAAACCGGGGCATTAGAAAAAGCATATAATGTTATGAACAACAGGGAGGTATGAATTTAGTACTGGCTCACAGTTCGCATTAATGCTGCCCAACACAGGTTTCACTCCTCTGATCCTGGCTGCCACTGCCGGCCACGTTGGAGTGGTGGAGGTGCTCCTGGATAAAGGGGGTGACATTGAGGCTCAGTCAGAGAGAACCAAAGACACACCCCTCTCGCTGGCCTGCTCCGGGGGACGCCAGGAGGTAGAGTCATTGTCTTAGCATGTATAGCCAGCTGTACATAGCTGGTAAACTGTTCCCTGCTGTGACTTTGCAACTGTCGTATGTGTTGGTCAGGTGGTTGAGTTGCTACTGCTTCGGGGAGCGAATAAAGAACACCGCAATGTTTCCGACTACACGCCTCTAAGCCTGGCTGCTTCTGGGGGTTACGTCAATATCATCAAAATTCTCCTCAATGCTGGGGCTGAGATCAACTCTAGGTGAGAAACAGGACATTACGAATCCTTTTGTTTGATCTGAATTGTAACCGCCAAAAAAATACAACCTTTCTGTAAAATATGGATTTTAGTTATATTTTAGTTGCACCCAAAAAGAATAGCTTAGCGATTAAGTTAGGAATGGCATGGGAGGAAACTCTATTGTAACGTAAACACCAAAATGTTACTGCAGCGCTGCTACTTCAATAAATGCTCCTCTTCAAAAGTAAATACATTTACATTAAATTGCCATGAAATTGTAACGTGTACCAAGGCAAATATTCATTGCTATATGTTATGCTGCCCAGACCACATTCAATAGTTCAATGTTTTATTAAGGTTTGTACTTGTAACATTTTGTTTATTTACTCTCCTATCAGGACTGGTAGCAAGCTGGGGATCTCTCCTCTGATGCTGGCCGCCATGAACGGTCACGTACCGGCAGTGAAGTTGTTGCTTGACATGGGCTCGGACATCAATGCTCAAATTGAGACCAACAGAAACACAGCTCTGACCCTAGCCTGCTTCCAAGGTCGGGCAGAGGTCGTCAGTCTGCTGCTGGATCGCAAGGCCAACGTAGAGCATCGCGCAAAGGTGAAGAGTCCGGATTCCATTCGCCAAGGAGTTGATGTGTAAATGTTGCGGTGTAGCCAACTATCTCGCTGAGTAACCTCTCGCTTCATTCAGACTGGCCTCACTCCTCTGATGGAGGCAGCCTCAGGAGGTTATGCAGAGGTGGGCCGAGTGCTTCTGGACAAAGGCGCCGATGTCAACGCCCCCCCTGTTCCCTCGTCCCGAGACACAGCCCTTACCATTGCTGCTGACAAGGGCCACTACAAGTTTTGTGAGCTGCTTATCAACAGGTGAGTGCTCTCAAGTGTTTGTGTACAGAACCATGTTCCAGGTTTTCCTTTCGTTAAAAAAAAAAATCCCCATGGTTTCAATGGATTTCATCAGGTGTAACATCTTAGTTGCTTGAGAGGCAAAAGTATCAAGCAGGGGTGCCCACACTTTCTCGGCTAAAGAACAAAAAAAGTTAGTCCAGGATGAGACGCCAGTCCTTAAACTCAATGACACCAGTTCTTACCACTTGGGAAAAATCCTTCTTTCCTGTACGGTGATGTTTTAAAAAATTCCTAAAATTATTTAAGATCAATTCCGTACATTTAAGGCATGCCTGTTTTGGCGTCTGTTAGCGGGAGCTGAACACAAAGAACTAAGCAAATTCTCAACTGTCTTTTGGAATTGACATGTGAAGTGCACACCTTTCTGATTTAGCAGAAGTCTTGTTTGGATGAGAAACTAATTTCTCTCCTAAGCAAGCTTCCTGAAATTGTCCTGTGAACTGTTGCCTGCAAGTGAAGTTTGCAACATCCACACTCAGTTTTGGGTGAAGTAACCTGACTGGGGATAGTTAACTTTGGATCAGTTACTTCCTTTGTTTGTACATATTTATGCAAGAGCTCCTTCTCTGCAATGACTGTGATAAAAATAAAAATAAAAGAACAGACTGTGCCTGGAGAAGGGCTTTCTCAAAGCAGTGGCCTCCCTGCCTGACCCCAAGACTGACACAAATTATCTGTGAAACCAAAAAACAGGAAAATAAATGAGTGGTAGCGGATATGATTTCAATCCAAGTTTCAGTCAGTGGCTTGTAAGCCAAATCCTTAACCACCAGGCTATTGGCTTTGCTGTACTGACACAGTAGGTGCATTTGAATATCATAATTTTGTAGACCTTATCCAAGAGCACACGTGTACAAAATGTCAAGTCAATCACTGGAGGGAAAACTCTCTAGGGGGCAAAATAGAGACATTTGTATGCATGGCCCCAAAAATATACTTACCGTGGGAAATTAAATCAGCTGTAGCCCATAGCTTCTTATCTCCCAGCCCGTTTAGATGCAATGTCTTCATATGACTCCTTGTCTTTGCAGGGGTGCCCATATCGACGTACGGAACAAGAAAGGGAACACCCCTCTCTGGCTGGCGGCAAATGGCGGTCACTTTGACGTGGTCCAGCTCTTGGTACATGCCAGTGCTGATGTGGATGCAGCGGATAACCGCAAGATTACCCCACTCATGTCGGCTTTTCGCAAGGTGCAGAGTTTACCAAAACCCTGATTGTTGGTGCTACACGTTGCCAAGCCTCTGGTCACTAACTATTTTACTTCCCATCCCAGGGTCATGTGAAAGTGGTGCAATATCTTGTAAAGGAGGTCAACCAATTCCCATCAGATATTGAGTGCATGAGATATATCGCCACCCTCGCTGACAAGGTATTTTGATTTACTACTTCTATCAGTTTCCCTCGTACCATGGAATTGACAAATCTCTAACGCCAGTGGTCTGTTTCCTGTTTGCAGGAGCTGTTGAAGAAGTGCCACCAGTGCATGGAGACCATTGTCAAAGCCAAAGACCAGCAGGCGGCCGAGGCCAATAACAACGCTAGCATTCTCCTCAAGGAGCTAGACTTGGAGAGGGTAATGTCAGACCCCATGGCTGCGTATACAGTGGATGAGGACAAACATGTTATTGTTTTTAAACAACTGTGTTGTGTTTGTGTGTTGTGACAGTCCCGAGAGGAGATCAAGAAGCAGGCCCTGGCCGCTAAACGTGAGAAGCGCAAGGAGAAACGCAAGAAGAAGAAGGAGGAGCAGAAGAGGAAGCAGGAGGAAGAGGGCGGGCAGAAAACCACGGATGACTTCTGTGAGATGCTGGAGCAGAAGGAGGATTCAGATGATGGTAACCATTAAAAGCCATTAAGAATTCTGCAGAATTGTTTTTGAGTTTCTGAGACTTGGTTATAATGAAGAACAAGGTTGGTAACCATTACATTTGAACTTATTCTCCCTCCTCAGAAGAAGAGGTTCCAATTGAGCCTCCTAGTGCAACCACCACCACCACCATTGGTATATCCGCCACCTCCACCACTTTCCCTACAGCTTTTGGTAAGAAGCGAGCGAGTGTGGCCACCACCCCGAGCACCAATCGCAAGAACAAAAAGAACAAGACCAAGGACTCGCCCAACGAACCCATCATATTACAGGATTCGCAGGTGAGCACTTTGTCTTTTCTGATTCACAATTTGCTGAATTGACTAAAAGTTTCTTTACTTAAACACAGTATGGTAATGTCTGTGTCTTCCCTCTAGGTTGCACTAGCACAGCAGAAGGCGGACAAGAACAAGATCCACGGCGAGCCGCGGGGCGGGGGAGGGGGTCTGGCGAGTGGAAACAGCGATTCGGACCCCTTGGATAGCACTGACTGTGCCAGCGAGAGCAGCAGCAGCGGGGGCAAGAGTCAGGAGCTTAACTACCTCCCTGACCTCACCTCATCCGCCTCCTCGTCCTCCTCTTCTTCGTCCTCCTCATTCTCAGTCCCCTCCTCAGGAGCAACCCAGTGCCTCCTGCGTGGCCTAGAGAAGAGACACTGTCCACAGCCACAGACCGACTGCAAGGTGGACAACAAGGTCACAGTCTCCATCTCAAAAGCAATGCAAAAGTGAGTCCCAGAAGATCTAGCGAAAAACAAGATTAAAAAAAAATGCTATATATATTTGTTTGGATTAATTGGAAGTCTAATTTCAATATATTCTGGTGACACCCAACATGACAGATTATCTCTTGTTATTTTGTCGCAGAGCTCTAGATACGAGCGACTCCACCTCGAACTCATTGCCTTCCCCATTCAAGACTATGGCACTTCCCATCACCTCGCCCAACAGTAAGCTCAGCCTCACGAGCCCCAAGAGAGGCCTGAAGAGAGAAGAGGGTTGGAAAGAAGTCGTCAGAAGGTCAGTCTTTGTTTTGGATTCATCCGTTTCCATGGTTTTGGTTGTCTTGGCCACAATTTTATCAATGCTAACCGATTTTAAAAGAGGATTGGTTGTTGAATTTGTGGTTTGAGGACATTTGTGACATAAATTACCCTAAGTAGTGTTGAAATCTGCCTGTATAAACTAGGGTTTCGCCATACCAATATATAGATCATTTTTTGCACACATTTGTAAAACCTGGGGGGAAACACTACACACAAAAAAAATGACATTTCCCCGTTTCTTTTGAAGATCAAAGAAGCTGTCTGTGCCGGCATCCGTCGTGTCTCGCATCATGGGCCGAGGAGGTTGCAACATCACAGCTATCCAGGACGTGACGGGAGCACACATAGATGTAGACAAACAGAAGGACAAGAACGGGGAGAGGATGATCACCATAAGGTAAATATGATGCCCCCTGCTGGACTGTACATGCCACTGCAGCTGGAGTAGAACAGTAGGTGAGCTGCATTAAAAATGTAAGCCCCTCCTGGATGATGTCATTTTTTCCCCATTGGGTTACTCTGATTTGTAGAATTTAAGAAAGTTTAAGGTTCTACCCTCTTTGTATCTCATTGTCTTTAATCTTTTTGGCATTAAATGTGATGTCAAAACATTCTCATATCACCAGAAACTCAAATTAATGACAGGTTACTCTGGTCCGTCCTATTCAAGTATAGTTTGTCCTTTACCTCACTACATCACCCGTCACTTTTAATTATGTTGTATATGTTTTAGCACAAAAAGTCTAAAAGAATTGTTCTTTGTTGCAGAGGAGGGACAGAGTCTACAAGGTATGCGGTCCAGTTGATCAACGCTCTTATCCAAGACCCCGCCAAAGAGCTTGAGGATCTGATCCCAAGGAATCACATCAGAGTCCCTAAAACCGCCTCCTTCTCCAGTAGTGCTGGAGCCGCCAGCGGCTCAGCCACTGGGCCAAAGGCCCTGAGCTCGCTGGTCACCTCCGCAGGCGTCTCGTTCCAGTCTTCTTCGTCCTCGTCTTCACCCTCCTCTCAGGCCGGAGGAAAGCTTGGGAAGGGGCTGTCGTCAAATGTCAGACAGCCCTTCCCTGTGTCTCTGCCCTTGGCGTATGCTCACCCTCAGCTGGCTCTACTGGCTGCTCAGACCATGCATCAGATCAGACACCCTCGTCTCCCCATGGCTCAGTTCGGCGGCACCTTCTCTCCCGCCGCCAGCACCTGGGGGCCCTTCCCCGTGCGTCCTGTGAGTCCTGGCAGTGCCAACAGCTCCCCCAAACACAATGGAGGAACCAACAGCACTGGAGGCCAAGCCAGACCCAACTCGACCCACGGCGAGCACAGCAACACTGCCAGCTCAGGAGCCGTGGTCACCACCACCAACACCACTACCACCAGTGCTCCAAATGCATCCTCCGCTGCGGCCTCGCCTCATACCCCTAATCCTACTCCATACAATCCTCAGCCAAGCGTCCCCACTCCTTCCTCCGTCAGAAAACAGCTTTTTGCCCCTGATCACAAGCCTGCTGGCGTCACCGCTGTCACCTCCACAAGTGGCAGCAGCGCAGTACGAGGCACAGGTTCTCCTGCACATCACAGTTCCACGACAACTGCCGCCGACGCCCCTCAACAGCTTGTCAGACCAAACTCGCAGCCCCACATCCAGCTTACTAAAACGGAGCCCAGTGCTGTCGCCCCTCCCGGAAAAGACAAGCCCTCTCTCTCCGTGGAGAACCAGGCTGTCTCTGTCAGTGAGAGCATCAACTCTGTGGGTTACAGTGCCCCCGCCATGGCTTTACCTCCCAAGCCAGAGACTCGACAGCAGTTGCCTCCCCCCCCTTCCTCCGCATCATCCACAGAGGCCCCACAACCCCTCCTCAATCCACAGCCCAGCTCCCACCACCCCTCAGCGCCTCTTCCTGCCCACTCACACAATGTTGTGCACCCCAACAACACTGTACCCCACTTCTCTGCCCCTGCACCCAGAGTCTCTCATCGTATGCAGCCACAAGGGCCTTACTATTCCCTTCCTGAGCAGCAGCAGCAGCAGCAGCAGCAGACGCAACAGCAGCAACAGCAGTCTGTGTTCGTACCCTTCAATGCTCAGCAAGATAACCTGAAGCAGACCCCAAACCAGATGTCCCAGCCAACAAATTTGCCTCCACAAGCCCAGAACCACGGTCAAGGCTCCCTTCAGGTGTCTGCAAACATGGGGATGATGAACGGTTCCCAGATGCAGCATGTGGCAAACGCGGGCAAGCCTCAGCAGATGCCCCCCAACTTCGGTCATGCCGGCCTCTTCAACTTCAGCAGCATCTTTGATAACAACAGCCAGGTGAGTTTAAGTATAACAATTATCCTGCCATCTTGTTTTACTGTTAGCTATTATGTAGTAACTTCATGATGCAAATGGTGCAACAATCTAGTAGCAGTACAAATATCACGGCTTCTTTTCTTGAAGTAACATTACTTCCGTGATACCATACCCAGTAATCCTAACTTTGTGATCAATTGCGCCCGCTTTGCAGGTTGGAAACAATCAGGTGTGGGGTGCTTGCCATCTGCCAGCTCGATCACCTCCAGAGCAGTCGTACTCAGTCCCACCAGCCTACATGAGCATGGGCCAAATAGAGAATATGATGCCCCCGCCGCCCCCGGACGGCTCCAAAGCCCCCGGGTACCGCTCTGCCTCACAGAGGATGGTCAACAGCCCCATCGGTACGACTATATTTATTTAAATGTATACAAGATTATTGTGTAGACGTCTGACTCATTGGTTTTAAATATAGTAATTAAATCCCTTTTGAGATTCATGACCAGGCGTGAAGAGTACTGTAACTTAAACAATCGTGTCAACATAGGGGTGGGGTAACACCAGTGTATATGCAACTAAATATAGTGACAAAACATAACATGGTAATTGCATTTAATCAAAAGCCCAAGAGGGAATACTTTCAGGCACAGTTTTCCTCGTGTGCTAAATAATGAGCTGTCACTTTAACTGTCTGCGCATACAGCATTGACGAGCTATGCCACCAGTATCTCTGGCAGCCCTGTGTATCTGCACGGCCCTACACCAGTCGGCACACCTTCATTCAGCAGACAGCACTTTTCCCCTCACCCATGGAGTGCATCAACATCAGGTATTTGGCTTTTTTTTCGGGGAGGTTTTACATTTCTTATTCTTTTTCAGACTTAAATTATCTATAGGTTTTTTTTTTTTTTTTTTTGACTTCTTTAGCCTTTTTTTTATCATTTACGAATGGCCTTTACCAATACTTTTAAATGTGTAAATTTGATCTGACCCTAACTATCCCTTCCTATACTGTCTCTTCTGCACCAGGTGAATCTCCTGCCCCTCCTCCATCTACAGTGTCATCCTCCGCCCTTTCCACCTCGGCTCCACCTCCTCCCCAGCCTAAGCAAGGCAGCTCTTCACAGCAGGACCGGAAGGTTCCCCCACCCATCGGCACTGAGCGGCTGGCCAGAATCAGGCAGACTGGTTCTGTCAACCCACCTCTCCTCACCACCAGCTACACGGCGTCTGTTGGACAAGGAGGCATTTGGTCATTCGGGGTTGGCAGTGCTTCGGGTAAGAGCAAATGCACATTTTTCTTAGGTATTTTGTTTTTCTGTTTTCTTTGTTACAATTACAAGAAAAGGGGACAACTTTGAAATCAATCTCAAACGTGGGACTTGAACTCAATAACATTGTTCAGTCTCCAATAATGTGCAGCGGTTAGCTGATGTCCACTAATAATGACGACCCTTTCTGTCTTGATACAGAAGCCATGTCCGGTTGGTCCCAACCCCTGATGAGCAGCCACATGATGCACCCTCAGCTGCAGACGGAGCAGTCAGCGTTCTCCCAGCACCAGCCGATGGAGCAGGACGACACAGGCATTGCGAACCCTGCTAACAACTACCACCAGCATCAGCATTTGCCCAACAGTTACATGGACTTCCCAAAGGTGTCGCGAGATCCATGGATCTGCAGATGATTCTTCCTCCCGGCTTCTCATAGGCCCAGGCCTTTAACCAATGATGTGCTTTTGTTTGTTCAGGGGATGCCTATGTCGATGTATGGAGGCATGCTGCCCCCTCATCCACCCATGGCAGAGGGGCCGGGCGGACCAATGTACAATGGTTTGCACGCTGGTGACCCTGCATGGAGCCCCATCATCAAAGTGGTCCCAAACAACGCAGATAACTCTGATCCGCAACAGCAGGTACGGCTCTTTTATTTCCCCATGCTTAGAGTTGTACGTTCTAGTGTTTCTGCCACAAGTCAAATGTAATATTTGAGTACACTCGTTCTAATATAAACCCCTTATTGATCCTCTCTCCCCTCAGGTGTGGCCTGGTACCTGGGCACCTCATGTGGGAAATGTGCACCTGAACCACGTCAACTAGACAGTGTCCACAGCAATCAAACGCACACAGCATGACCTAGAGCGCAAACATTAATTACCAACTGACGAATATGACCGAATAAGACACCGAAAAAATAAAATGTGCAACATGTTAACCTTTAGTAGAGACCTGAGAGTGCAGAGCGGAAGTTGAAGAATCGGAAGTTCTCTTGACACCATTCTTTGATGTGCCTATCTCAAACAAATAAAGAGAAATTGTGCGAGAGCTGTTAGCAGTGTCCCGATGATGCAAACAAACAAGCGCGATCACCTGTTAAACAGGATCCATTCTCTGCGTAGTTTAGCGATTTTGACTTAAACCCACATACACCGTTCTTGGGCTGCAGGGGGCTCAACATGAAGTAGCTATTTAAACTTTGGCCCAGAACTAGATGATGATTACCTAAAGAGAAAGAGAAATCAGAACCTTTTAGAGTGGTAAATACATGTATAATTGTTTACATACTAAAAAGGGTTAAAATGAGAGTAAATTTCATGTCGTATAGTGGCTCTACTTTATGTAGCCTGTATTAATGTGAAATATTTACCTTAATATTCAATAAAAAGATTGAAAAGTATTTGTGCTCTTTCATCTTCTGACCCTCAGCATATTGTAAATTTTTCATCTGAAGAGACTCTTTTTGGCTCCTTTTTTGGACCATATCTCTTTAGTCCTTCACAGACTTTCCTTTTGTGCTTGCAAATTGGCTTTAAATAACAATTGGATTTCTATTTGACAATTATTTCTTTCTTTTCTTAGAGCTGTACGTGCTTATTTGTTTTTAGCTGAGAATTGAGCTCGCTGGAATGTCTTCACTGTCCTGCCAGATGATATATCAACAGGATGCAGTTGTTGGAATATGATACAGCCATGGGAGAATACTTTAAATGTATTTATTTATTCTTCAAAATACAAAACCTTTTCTTATTTAGGGTAGTTGAGGTTTGATGGGGTTTGAAACACTTGATTTAACCGAATACCGCGACTCAGTAATAGTGTGGGCGTTGTTGAGATTGGCAATAAAAATGTATAAATCCTAAATTATGAAATTGTTTCAACAGTATCCTGACATTACACCGGAACAGTAAATATACATATCACTAATTCTATATTAAATAGGGTAGTCAAAGTTAACTCGCCATACAACATTTTATGCAACTTCATTTACTTCCGGACGCTTGACACAAAACCACTAGGTGCTGCAGTCAGAACGAAGAGACTAAGAAAGTTGTTAAAGATGGAGAGTGTCCCTAAAGGACCGTTGTTTGGAAAACGTCCTGGCTAAATGTTGGGCAGATTGTTGGCACTTGAAACACCGCTGTCAGAGGATGGAGAGTTGAGAGCACAACAAACTGCACGAGGACAGCAGGGAGAGTCACTACTTCAACATTCAGCCTCCACAATTGAACTATTTCAGACAGTTCATAAAGTACACACTTTCTAAAGGGATTATTCGTTAATTTCTAAGATTTATTCTTTAGCCATTAATTTATTTTCAAAATGTGAATTCCTTGTGGCATTGTAAATTGTGCAGTTACAGACTGCATATCTGAGTCTGCATTCCCAGTTCAATAGGTTACTTATATCCACTAACTGGTCAGAAACAGTTGCTTAAAAGGGATCCTGTCTTTTGCTAAACCTTCTTACACTTTTTACACACTTATAATTTCACTAGTGTTCCGGTGTATGTGCTTTCATTGTGAAAGAGACAAAGGGAAGAGGGCTTAAGTGTGGGTACCGTCTTTAATGTTTTATGAATAAACTGAAGTATAGGTGCACCATAAACCCTCGGGTACACAGTTTATATCCCTATGCTCTTCCGTAGTTATTGGACATTAATGGTTGTAATGGTGCAGAAAACTTCGTTTTTGTTGTATCCAAATTACATTCAGAGCAGACGCCATGAGAAGGTACAAAAACAATCTACTGTCATTCCTCACGGTGAAAATTCCAGGACCTTTATTGTGAAGTCTAAAGTGAAAGCGTAACCGGAAGTTTAATTTCCCAGTTCAACCATTAACTTCATCGGTTGTACAGCTTAAGGTTGACATGGCGGGGACACCAGCGGTTTCCGAGCAAACACCTAAGTCATCGCCACCAGCGTTTGTGCCCTTTGACTTCTCGGAGCCCCCGCTCATCGAAGGCTTCATCCCGACGCCGAGGGCGAAAGATGACACCTTCAAAGAGAAATTCATTAGGAAAACCAAGGAGAACCCATTCGTCCCGATAGGTGAGTTACACAACGTTACGGCTGTTGAGAGAAGTTACACAAGTACCGACAGAGACTGCACAGGCGGTCCTTTTAATGTAAAAGTGAATAGGGTCGAATTACATGTTAGCCCTTAACACTCAGCTGCGCCCTGTTAGCTATTGGCTTAAGCTAATCACGGACACACGTTAGCTCGCCCTCTCGTTACATGATAGTTTGTTGTTGACTCCCGAAAAGGCTTCTTTTTTTAACTGCGCGTTTTGACCGTAACTTTATTTGAACAGCCGCAGTGCCCTTGGTAAGATGAACACATTGTATGAATACATTAAACAAAAGCCCCACATAATTTTGTAATGTTAAGTTTGGAACACGATATTTCTAAATGGTTCAAAACGGCTGACAGTAAAATCGGTGGATTAATATCTACACTTACTTACATGTATGTTATATGTTAATCAAACAAAACCGTCCATTCATCTCCATATATTGTGTTGAATATCTAAAATATAATCCGACATTAGCACTAGCATATAGGCCCCGTCTCAGGATGGATCCGAAGTGTCATATTTGCTTCGGAAGGTTTGAGTGAAATTATCCGGAAGTAGTTTTAAGTTTTAAGAGCTGTTCGAAATCTCTAATGCAAAGGAAAGGAGCTTCAATGCTTCCACATTTAGCTCCTTTAGCATAGGAACGACTAGACCAGCATTTACAAAAGGAGACTAAGGCATCTTGGATGCTCTTCTTTGCAGTCAAACCGTAGTTTCACCGCTGGTGACTGTCGTCACTAACATGCGTCTCCCGTCGCATCATAACAACGTGACTAACAACGTAAGGTCGAATTCCCTAAACACCGCGAGGTCAATAAATAGTGGTTAGGAATAGACGATAAAGGGTCATTCTTTACGACAATTAGAATCCATCAATCCTCATCATCTGGTCATCATTTTGCCCTTGTTCAATCTTTGCCCATCATTTTGCCCTTGGTCTCTGATCCAGTTGCTAGGCGTTGTTTCTGTTGCCTGTAAGTTGCAATTGCTTCTCTTTTGCTTTTCCAGGTTGTTTGGGGACAGCAGGAATGCTGATTTACGGTCTCCGTGCCTTCCACCAAGGAAAAACCCGAAACTCCCAGCTGTTGATGAGGGGGCGAATCTTTGCCCAAGGCTTCACTGTATTTGCCATTATCATTGGTGTCTTTACCACAGCTTTGAAACCCAAGCAGTGAAGATGGACCGATCCCACACCTCTTGTCCCATTCAAGTCTAGCAGATGCACCTCTGGATTGGACTGATTTTAAAATCTGAACAATACATTATATTTTTGCGCGGTTCAGATGCTAATGCCGACCATATGTATAGTGGTTTAAATATGGTGATGTGATATTTAACGTTGGCTTTAGGGTAGCACTGTGGAACAACAAAGTAGTATTTTACTTTGAGACAACAGTATTTAAGTAAAATGATGATAAATAAAAATATTATGCTTCTTGCTCATCTGGAAGGGTTTTAATTTCACGTGTTCCCAGGCCTCGTTCCTGAAATGATCCACGTGTCACCTAGCTGATTAAAAAAATGTAATCTGATGTTGTCCTGTGAGTATTTGAGATAAAGTATCACATTGGCAACCTGTATTCAGGTGACTTACTCATACAACCGTTTTTAAACAATTCATATGGACATTCAAGACTTTTAATAGCCTGGTTAATCTAAACTGAATGCTTTTAGATGCCAGACGGGAAAGGTTTTTCAATATCCACTATATCCGCTTGAGGGATTATCTCGAGCAGTTCAATGGATACATGGACAAATGAATGCAAGTGATCAGACTCCACTGTTTTTATTTTCCAATTTCCTTTAACATTCATTTTTTTCTGTATTCTCAATGTCCAAATAGGCAACATGTGAAACAATGTGCAGAGTAAGTGTTTATTATGTCACCTAGAAAACTAAAAATAATGTCTGGAATTTATATTTAACACCAATCTTGCATAAAACTTGTAAAGAAATCGCACATTTGAATCGCCTTGACGCTAAAAATTTAGATCTTTGGTTTCGATTTCTTGTTTTGGCGGAGATGTCTAATTGAATAAATCCATGTTGCTTAATAATGGAGCTGGAGAAATAGCCATGTCAAAAAGGCCACAAATTATGCAATTGAAATAAGAAAAATCTGCTCACTAGGGTAATTGGGGGTATAATACAACAAATGTGAATAAAGACTTGATGACTTTACATTGAGAGGCATGAGTGGTTACAATCTAATAATCAATAGTGAAGTGTTCGACATTATCCAATGCTAATTTATAAAACAACTATAAAATGTGCATCCAAAATATTGGCAGATGCAAGAAAACTGACCTAATGACAATGTAAGATAAAGGGAAGTCAATTGTTTAACTTACAGTAACAGTATTTTCTTAAATATAGCAATGATAAAACTGACCAGCCAAAGGATGTCTTAACAATAGAGCGGTCCTTCATCTTCTCATAAAAGAGGGGGATTAAGTGTATTATTTCAATATATTAGGCATCGAGGAAGGTGGAAAGTTTTTAAAATATAAAACACAGCAGGGAATTTATGGAAAAGGGCATACTAACTTCTGATGCATTGTGAGGTTAAAGCTCAAAAGGCAATGTTTCTAGAACAACATTGTCCCTGTGCCCCCCCTTTAGCGGACTAGAGGTGCTTGTTTGAGGGAAATGAGGACAGATCGCATACGAGAAACATCCTTTGCCTGTTTGTTGGTTTTTGGATTAAAGTCACAGAGACGGGCTACTCTCTCCCATTCAGTTCCGGGACTTTCGCCGTTGCTCTCTGCAACAAAATCCTCCTCTGAAGCCCTACAGGTGGAAAGGAGACGAGGGAAAGATATGAATGAGCTGCAATATTAGAGGGACTGCAGTAACATAACTGAAAACCCCACAAGGTTCAACCACACGAACAGCACCACACTCAATAACGTCATGCTTTTCTTTCTGCCAATCATTGCCCTTTGATGTAACAATGCAATGCAATGCACATAAAGGAACTACAAAACGAGGCGTTATTGAGTGGGCATGCATCTGGTAAAAATCAACTAGTTGTAATTCCTGGGGTAGGACATACAACATCAAAAAGCATAATAATGCTAAACCTACACAAAGCCTATAACATCAGAATTGGGCTGTTTGTAGAAAGCCTTGTCAGCGATCCTAGTGCGCAGGCAAGGCCAAGAAAGCAGGAAAAAGAAGGAGAAAGGAGAACAGTTTCAGTGTCAAGACAACAAGCAGAGAACAGTTAGGGCCTGCATTAACAAGGAACATGTGAGAATCTGTTCTAATGACATGGAGATAAAAGGTTTAAAATTGGAGATTTTCCACAATATTGTAGCACGTGCAAGCTTGGAATGACGGGAGATTTCAGGTTAATACAGACCGCTTTGGTACTGGATTATAGTGCGAATGACAACTGACATTTTTGCCTTCCGTTTGCATTCCTTTGAGCGAGCCACCTTCCTGTTTTGTTTTCCAGGCGGTTTAACTGGACTTCGCCAGAGTTTTTTCTCAACACAAACACAGACACAGCGAAAGAAACTGGCCAAAACTAAAGCCACAGATGCAGAATTATACCGTGCCAGACTTGTACAGAGTCTGTTGGAAAGCGTGAGAAAATAATAGGGTTAGCTTAGTCAAGGAAAGACTACTGCACTGACTGCAAACAGACTTAAATAGCATGTATGAACTAGAAGAAAAAAATATAAATAAGCAAAAAAACAATTTAAATTTGCAAAATCCCAAATTTGAAAGGGTTTTATTGGGAGAAATTTGAATCTGCCACCACCTGAACTGTTCATCTGAAAAGAATGGGTTCAGTATAAAGATTACAGCATCATCTTTTTACACTGATAAACAAACTGTTTCTTCTCTGCACATGAACAGGGGTCCCTGTCAGACACTGACCTGTTGTTGACCTTGTTCTTCTCCATCTGCTCACTTTGATGTACATGCCAGTCCTCCAGCTCCTTTTTGGCCTTGTCTCTCCACTCTTCCTCTGCTGCCTTGGATGCTAAGTCTTATTAAAGGAGCAACGGGCAGAAGACAACACAGTCAGAGAGCCCTCAAGTCATGTAACTTAACTAACTAACTAACTAACTGCAACACCGTTTGGTGAGCTGCATCATGCTTCTTACGAGTCAACTGCATTAAGCGGCACAGCAACATCCCAGTAGTTCCTCCTCTTTGCTCACCTAACGCTTCAAGGCGTGTCTTCTGCTCCTCCCTCCACTTCCGGAGACTCTCTGGCTCCTGCCTCTGAGTGTCCACCTGGGCGATGGCTGCGTAGTTGTCTGTCGGGCCATTGGAGTCCTTTTGGAGGACAGACAAACGTTTACTCCGTTCTAATAAAACGTGTACGAATGCCAGGATAAAGAAATAAGGTAAAGTAACGTCGGATCAAATGAGTTGATGGTGTTCAAAACAAAGCCAAAACACACAAGAAAGTCGCAGAAAATATAACAGGACCAGGCTTTAAATGTTGAGCTTAGTTACCTGATACATATCCCCATTCACAGTGGCAAGCTCATCCTCGAAACCGTCTAACATATTTGAAAGACAAAAGTGTATCGTTAGTATGAACTTCTGTGAGTTTTCCCAATCAGCTACCCTGCTCTTCACGTCTCAGTACACTGTGGCAGTGTATTTTAGTTCTTAAGCGTTGCAGCTCACGTTGAACCGCAGAAATGCAGTCGCACCTGTTTGGCCACTAACGTTTGGTCCGCGGCTTCGTCATCTAACAGGACAGGTTTTCCCGGTGTCAACGGTTAAATAGCTTTGTAACGCTAACTTTCAACGTTAACTGACTATCGGCTAGTAAGCCATTGTTATCCCCATTGCTAACGTTACCTAAACAACTTTACCAACGCCGTCACACCACACTAAGTAGCTCTTTGCTAGTGCCTATGCCCGTTTGGTGCTTGCTAGCATGCTAGCAGAAGCCGACGTTAGCTCAGCCCGCAAACTTGCCGTAGTTGGACGGTGTCGGCTCGGGCGGAGACGTCTGCTCGCCGCCCGCCTCTTCCAGCGCCCCAAATCCTTCCGCGTCGTTCTCTATCCCCGCTATCTCGCTCTCCTGTTGAGCCAGGAAAGCCGCGGCTGGGTCCTCTTCAGTCGGGCGTGCACCGTTGTCAGCCATCTTTTTTTTTTTAAACAAAAGTGTTAACTTAACGTTAAACAAGTTTAATAGTTAGCTAACCGAGGTCGGTAGCTTGAGCTAGCTAACGTCAACGCCCGAACAATCAGGCCAACCGTTTTCCAACGCCAATACAAACTAAATATTTGACTTGACTAAGTGTCAGCTAGTGAAAGTAACGTCAGACTAGTGCAAGCAGCAGAGGGAAACAATTAAAATCGCTTGTATAAAACAATCGCAGCTTCGACTTCAGGCCCTCACTGATGATTCATGATTTCTTCACTTGTTCAGCCACTGTGATGATGGAGCTGGGCAGCACTCCCAAGGTACCGTTTCCCCTTTGTGGCACGTTGTCTCCATCTACTGGTCATCTGCTGCATGTTTCTAGTCAGTCTGGGATTCATTCGATCAAAAGCTTCTACACAGTATCATCTCAACATAGTCTCAAACAATACAACGAGGCTTTATTGAGCACATACGTACACAAAATGAAGCTCAGCAGAAAATTTTACCAAATATATTTAAAGGAAAGTTTGGGTATTTGTTAAATTAGCACAGAGGAAACCTTAAAACGGTATTGAGCATCAACACAATATGCATTAACACAATATGCATTTCTTGAATAAGAGTAGCAATAACATAGTGTGAAAACGAAGTCAAACATGAACACGTTTAATCCCTCTCTAATAAGCACAATGCAAAATTTGCAAAGAATCAAACATAAAAATCATATATTTGCTAATGTTTCTTAATAATTTGCTACCTTGAAGTTATTTTTGGCAGTGGCTTCTGCTTGTTCAAAATGATTTATTTAATATTAGAATAATATTATCCATCCAATAATGGTGACCCAATGTCAGCTGGGATCAACCCCTGACCTGAGCCGGTCACCAGGCTATAGAGTAATAAGTTATAACTTGAACCTTTTATAAAGTTTCCCTTTTCAAAAAGTAGTACCAAGCATTTATGCTATGAGGCTGGTCAAGTCGGTGGTGGAGCGAATGCATTTTGTAATATTTATTATGCATCCTGTTGCTTAAGCTTAATATACTTGCATCTATAACATATTTATATATCATATGTCCTGTATCTAAAATAAGCAGCAGTAAAAACAGATGTCAAATAAGAGTGGATTACAACGCGATGGGTAAATCACATAACATGTTGTGTTGTTTACCCTGAGGGCTGAACATTTATAAGCCTGATCAGTAGTTAATTAGTAACACCTGTGGCTATTTTCTGTTTTAAAAAATGCTATTCTAAAGCTAATTTGTTGTTGATCAATTCAACACGTTGTTCGCTCATCCTGCACAGGGACACATTGTTGCCTTTTCTGCCTTCCAAGTGGCGTCGGAAGTCACCGCGGCCCCAGTGTGAGGCCCGAGCAGCGGCCCACGTGACCTCTGACGTTTCAGGCGAGTCCCTGTAAAAAGAATGTGAGGGAGCGATCCTGCTGCTCACCGAGGGGATCCACGGTGGCTTCCCGACGTCCGCTTTGAGGAAGTCCATAGAAGAAAAAAAAAAGAAAAGAAAAAGTTAGCTCACTCCCCGAAAGACATTCTTCATCCAGTAGACTCGAGATGTTGGGCGAAGACAGCGAGGGACGAGAGGTAAGCTGACAATTGAGTCCCTTCGTACGTGTGACGTTACTTGTCTACTGTTGTGAGTCTTTTTTTTTTTATTCGTGGTAATTAACAAGGCGAATCATTAGCTCGGAAGCACTGCATGCGATTCAAAGTGAGTCATTCGAGCTCATAACTGCGTCTCCTGGTGAGGACTAAGCGTCTCATTCCGTGTGTTTTGACGGTGTTAGCCGATAGAACGCACATTAAGAGTAGATAGAAGGGTTACAGTGACAGCATCGATTATAAATAGCAATACCTAAAGCAGCACTGAAAGAGTACCACAGGCATTACCAGTATGTTTATGGTACTGGTTTGCTGGATCCTCCACTGGTTTAATATAAAGAATGGCATTTACTGAACCACTTACATGCCGTTGTTTCACTTATTGTCTCATTATGATCTCTGCTTTTAAACAACTATATAATAACTTCCATCACCTGTTGCTGCTATTTCCATTTTTTTAGGCTGTCTCTTTATAGTGGAGTTTCTTGTCATTTGTTGCAGGCAGAATATGAAGAAAGTGTTTTAACTAAACTTGGTTTACTTTAATGTGCACTCGAAAGTGAAATGACAGTCTTGCACCATCATTTAAAGTTGATGAATGAGTACGAATTAAAACTCTTAAAAGTGTATGTATCTAATTTGCCCGTTTTGTGGATGGCTGTTATGGGGGGGCTTGCCCGGTTGCTTTTTAACGGACCATGTTGGGATTAAAAAAAAAAAAAATCTCTTCTCTGAGCCCTGTTTTTACAAGACTGAACGTCACTGCTGCTTTAAGAACTTTAAGATGTTCAAATATAATCGCTGCTCTGCCTGCAGGCTTCATGCCATCCAAAAGGAATGTTAAATTCCACAAGCCTTTCTTCAGTTTCCTCTTTGTGCTCCTTCCCCAGAACACTTAAAACAACAACCATCCCTTGACTTTGATGCTGAGGCTTTAGCCAGTAAATGGGACACAGGGGTAGTTGACGTTGCCTCTCTCCGTCCTCCTCTCCCCCACCCTCCCTGTGACTCATGTGGGTGTAGGGCTGAAATAGTTTGGTGTAGTTTTACATTCCTTATATAGCCTCTGAGGAGCGAGGAAAGACTCGCGCTCGCCTGTGTCACAGGCGGCGGCGGGGGTAGGGTTTGCCAGCAGAGACAGAATCTGCTTGCCCCAGCTTACTGACTCCTGAGCTTTCTCCCAGGTTTGGGCTACCGGCCAGCCCTTGAGGACAAGGTGGGTTTCGATGGTGGCGTCTTGGAATGCTAGCAGTGTGTCACAGTGCAGTAACACCTGGTTTGGAATGGAGGAGGAGGAGGACTGTGTTGGGGGTGCAGGTACAAAGGTCACTGGTACAGCTGTAACTCGCAAGTGACGTGACCCGAGTTGCCTTTTGGGTTCTGAAATGACCGGGTTATTTAGTCATTTGCCTGTTCTATTTCTGTGTTGATTGATCTTATTTTTATGGTTTGTCAAATGATGTATTTTGTGTGTTGTGGGCCAATGTTTTATTGTAGTTCACTTTGATATAGTTGAATTGTTAATTTTAATACAGGGAGCGGGCTCTATTCTGCAAAGACACAGCTTCAATGCCGCCGCGGTTTGAATTGTCCGGTAGACGTTTGATGTTTGTGGTACTCATTTGCGTTATTGAATACTTTGTTGCGTTGGACTCCTCCTATGAATGCTTGAGATGCATCCAATTTAATCTGTATATTGATGAGAAACATTGTCTCCTAGTGATTTATTGTCCTTGTAAGATGTGCTGACTAGAAGATATGTTGAATTAATTATCTCTAACAAAAGGCACATTTTAAGTTTTGTAACCTTTTTAATATTACACTCTCAAAAGAAAACAACTTCCGTTTATGTTTGCGTATAAAATATGCGTTTGTAACAAATGGATAAAACCAGCTGCTTGGATGAAGCAGACAAAAGGCCTTTTCCGTGCGTTGAGACCATTTTAAAAAAAACCCGTTTCCTCCTCTTTCTTCTCCCAGGCTATGAGCGTTTACTCTGTGACCCTCAGCGGCCCGGCGCCTTGGGGCTTCAGGCTTCAGGGCGGAAAGGACTTCAGCATGCCCCTCACCGTGTCACGGGTAAGAAACCGTTTGTCACCGCAGTCCGCTTGGTTCGCATCTGGGCACACTGATGACTTTGCAGTCCTCTGGAAGATCTGCACGGAAGGATCATCATCATCATCATCGTTGACGTCCCTGCAAGCTTCTCCATAAAAGCCTGTTCACAGGTCCCTCCCCGAACGAGCCCCACCTGAGCAGTCACATGTCTTCTTTTCGAAAAGGCTTGCAGTGTAGAGGGTGTCGTCTGCAGACTGTGCTGCTCATCTTCATGTCAGTCACACTTTAGTGGTGTGTGTGTGTACCAACCATAGCCCGTTCTGTCTTAACGTGCATTATCTTTTGGATTGATAGTGCTAATTAGTGGTGGACATGCTGTTGTTTGCTTCGCAGTGCTTTGCACTCTCCATGTTGGGTCACCGCTGCTTCGCCGCATGAATTTGAAACACTTGATAAACTAGTGTTGCTATTGACGAGAGCAGCCACCACTTTCCAGCCCTTATAAGTGCAGAGCTACTTTGCCTGACAAACGCACAGACTCGCACTTGCAGCCACACACGCATGCTCACACACAAACTCATTCCGACATTGCTGGCAGCTATTGCGCACACCGATATGACATTCATCCCCCACTGACGCGGTTACATTGCTAACTCGGAGGCTGCAATGACTATATTACGTTCATAAGATCTACATCAATTATGTTTAATATTTGCAGGGTTCATATTTCCGAGGTAATTGGCAGTTGTTAGGCTACTATAAGTGGTTGATCTGCATAGTTTTAAAAACATTTTCAGATCTTTGTCGCGGCCAGAAAGTCACAATCGTAGCATTATGTTCGAATAAAAATCTGAGGACAACTGATGCACTATTCTGTTGCTTCGATATATGGCCTAAAGAGTCCATGCCGTAACTAGCTTTGCACTGAGGTGTGTGTGTGTGTGTGTGTGTGTGGAGTTGACGTAATCCTGTGGCGAGGGAAGGAGTTATCACCAGCCCTGTCAGTACATGTCTTGCATCTGCTCTGCTCACTGGCAGGCGCCGCCGTCAGAAACACAATGTTCCCCTTGGATCCACGACAAGAAACGTGTTTCTTCTACCCATAAAAGACCAAACGACCTGCCCAAAAACAAAACGAGAGATTTTCGGTGGGATACAGTAGTGGACGTGGGAACTGGCGAGGCGCAGTCACTGGTGAATGCCAGCGGGTGTGTCCGTAGTCGAATGTTCTTGACTAATCAGCTCGTGTGGGAGGCCGGATTATCTGCAATCCATGGGCATTACACATGCTGAATTATAAAAACAATGAAAAAATCTTTTCCACGGTCAGTCTCCATAAAATGTGTTCGACCAAGATCCGTTTTAGCCGCCTGGTGTAAAAAATGTATAATGGCTCCCGTTGCTGAAAAACAAAAACCAGTGCAGCCAAGATGGACTGTTCCCGTAGTCCTGCAGGGTGTAGAACCTATAAAGCTGTTCCATGTCTTTTTTTTTTCTGTTTACATCTTGGGGACGGTCATAAAAGACTGGAGCGTGAATCACACGGTCGCAGAGGATGACAACTGCCCAATCGGGGGACAAAAAGCTTAAAGATATACTGTATCCCTTAGTAACAGGAGGTAAGGTCAGGCTGGGAGGAATGTAATGGGTGGCCTTCCTTTATGGGTCTGCGGCAGACGAGACAGTCTGGGTGAAGGAGATTACGCAACAACGATGTTCAGTGAAGGGACAAAAGGCCTGTTGGACGCACTTTAAGGAAACGAGAGAATCGGGACAGACCGATACGATCACGTGTTTTCTGTGAAGATTGGATGACTGTTGATGCTGATTCATTTAAAGCTTGTGGTCATTGAGGGACTCTGAATTTGTTCTGCACCGCGTCAGACGGTCACATCGTCAATAACCAAGAGTTCGGCCCCTCGGCCTGTTTTCGTTGTACCATAAACGGAGAGTCCGATCAGCTCGGTATCGATTGGGAAGGTCGTGGGTGTCGTAACCTCTGGTGTGAGTGGAGTTGGTATCGTAGGTTTACCGTGCACTTTGACTACTTGTTTCCTTTCCTGTCTGCCAGCCTGGAGAGCTGGGCCTTCTCAGCATTCCTGGGATTTTTTGTCGTTTCCAGGCTGCCACTGCCCTTTTTGTCTCCTCCTGTGTCTGATGTGCTTGCACACTCTCATTCTTTGCGGGAATTTCGATGGACCTTTCCAAACTTGTTGGAATACATTTCCAGTGATATCACAGGGAAAGAGACCATGCCAAGACAAGCGGTTTGAAACTCACCGTGAAAGGGTGAAAAACCCAGTATGACCCAAGCATCGTCCTTTTACACCCATTTATCAACAAAAAAATATGTACATAACTTTAATTGGACTCCTGTGGTATTAATAAGCCACTTTTATGCTTTTTTTAATATTAAAACTTCTGTGAAGTGTAAACCAAGTGCTCTTGACCTTTTTACGACCATTAAGGGAAAGACATAATATGAGAAACTAATGTCTTCCTCTGGTGGTACAATTACTGAAATGTTCTTGGATCCCTTTCAACCCAACCTGGCGAGGGGGGGGCATGTGTAGCACTAAACTCTCTTCCCAGCCTGGGATAAATACTTTGTATATCCACCTAATATAAATGTTTAATTCAATGTTGGAATTTGAAGGGATAGTTGAGCAATTTGTTCGTTTTCTGAAGTAGGAGCAAGTGCTCCAAAATGAAGCGGCGGATATCTTGACTTTAGTCTAAAATATATGGGTCAATATTCAATAACACTGGAGACACATTTTCCATAATGCAGCTTAATGGAGCGTTCTGCTTCAACCGTTTCAATTCCAGACCTCCAGTTGGAACGCAGGATTTCATTTCTCTTTCTTTTTCAATAGCATGAGAAGTGTGAGGTACACTTAAGTAAAACGCTAACGCTCTCCACATGTCTGCTCCAACATAGCGTCTCGAGAGGGCTTCACCCCAGGAGGCACGAATCCATCGTAACAGGGTTTCATTTGTCTTACCCTGATCTAAGGCAGCCTTAACACTCGGAGGAGTTTCTCTACATATATCCGTCCCAGACCTCGAGCCGTTACGATTCCAAAAACGTGGCGATGCCGTAACTGAGCCTCCTGTGCGCCATCTGGTTTCGGTCCACAAACGCATGCCCGGACGCTAAAAACAAACGCTAGGAGGGAATTGTGGATGATGTCAAGTCATCGCTCCCCCACCAAAGCTGGATGTGTCAGTCTATTGTTCCCTTTTCTCTGGCTGGTAGGCCATCTGTTGCTTTACTACTTGTACACTCTTTCAACACGCCCCCCCTTCTCATACACGTATAAAGTCTGAAAAGAGAGGCCTTGTTCTAGGGGTGTTTTAATAATTCAGCGCTTACTGATTGCCCTCAGGGGGCATTTTTAGTGTGTCTAGTTGGATGTGAATTCCTATGTTCTGATCATTGTGGCAGTGTTTTAAGGTGACTTGGTGCTAGGTGTTCAACTGCAGCCGTTTTCAGTGCGACCACATACTTCCAGGTTTGGTTTTCCATTTCTCAGAGGGATATTTATGGCCTTGCATCAGCTGTGCTGTGTGAGTGATGTAAGGACAGACTGTCTCTCTCTCCCCCCCCCCCCAAATAGCTGTGGAAAGAATAAAAGTTGACTGGTGCAGAGTTACATGACCTGTATATCTTGAATTTTGGATAAACCTCTATTGATGCTGAAGCAAAACAAGAGAAGCTACCCTGGAGCCAGTGTGAGGCCCTGACTGACGATGTTAAGGGGAGCGCTTCAAAGGTGAATACAATATGTTGTACTTTGAAAAGTTGGCTCGTGCTTTGAAAGTTAATAGCCGACCAAAACCGCCCTGCTGCTGTGCTCTGCCAAAAACCTGTGAAATATTACGGCCAACCATTAGGCCGACCCCATGTTTGAGAATCTATCCGTTGCACAAACGTCATTAGCTTGAACTGAGCTACAATCATAATTGCTCTAAAAAATAATTTATGACCCAATGAGTCTGCTTTTCGTTGGTCGCTTGCTGTCGGAGAAACGGACCAATCGAAAGCCATGTGTGGTATCGCTGTTCCGTGACATTGTCATCCATCGTGTCCGATCGGCGGTGGCTGTATGGTAGCGTGCAGCACGTTGCCTTCAGGGACAGGTTTTCCGCTGTCCTTCGTCTTATTGACAAACTGCTGGAGGGGTGTAGGGTTTCCACCTCCCCCTCCCCCCCCCCACCGACGGTTTGAGCGCAGAAACTTTAACTGCTGCCTTCTCAAGTGGGGGAGCAGCTGCACGCACTGAACCTGAGCCTGGAGTGCAGGTCTCTGTGTCCATCAGTAACTCAACTCACACGGGTAGATGTACACACAAATACAATCTACAGTCGGTTTTTCGCCTCTTTGTCACACCTTTTTTAATTTTGGAAATGTTCAATGATGGGAGTTTGAGAGAAACATTTGGATGGGTGACAAAGAGAACAAACAAAACCAACATAAAACGAGTGGTTTATGAGAAGGTTTGGCCCACCAGAATCCTCCGGAGGCGCTTCAGTGCCCCTCGGTGCAGAACATCTAAGTCTCTGAAACTCAAGCTACTCCATTGTGTTTATTCATCAAAACAGTCGGTGACTCCTTGGGCCCATTAAGGAAACATTTGCACTCCATTTATTCATAGTTTTCCTTTTTTAGTTCTTCACCTGTCTGTATTTCCCATGCTATTTTATATATATATATATATATATATATATATAGAACATCTTTGGCTCCTTTCAATCACCCACATTTGCCAAACCAGCTTCAAGGTTGGCTTGAATTTTTTTTAATTTTCTTTCTGAGATGATGACACAATGATGGGATTTAATTTCGTACACTACAAGGATATCTATTACTGCAGTGGCTAGTAACATTTAAACACTTCTGTAATTCAACAGAGATTCCGTTTGGCATAAACAATTGCAGCTCCCTTGAGGTGCTTTTGTGGCCAAGGCTCATGGGTTTTTTGTTGTTGTTAAACGCTTATAAAAGCCTTGTTTTGTTAAAATCTTCCGGCTCGGGTTCTAAAATCCAGTATTGTAGTAAAAAGGGGTCTGCGGCTCTCAGAAGTGGATATCGCTGTGCCCTTTTTCAGAATGAACGCTGTTCACGCTCTTTCAAGTCTTCTTAAACTAGAGAAGTGATTGCTTTCTTAGCCCCTCTAATTGCTTCCTGTGAGTGCAAATCAAAGCCAAAGAAAGTGATTATTAAACTTTGCTGTAGAATAAATATAGCCAGCTATAGAAATGGAGGGCAAATTGGAATCCATTTCCTTTTTTGCTTCGGCATCTTTTGATGCAAGGCCGGCTTTAATGTAGTTGTCTTTGTGGGGAGCGGAGTTGTACCTCAGCCTGCCCCTGGAGTCACTTTACAGAGCACATTACCTCCCTGTGTTTGTGTGTTTTAATGTTCGGAATCAAAGCGCCTGAGCGGGATGGCTTAGCTGAACGTGGCAGAAAACTATTGATTGAATCTGAGCTTTTGATGAGCTAACATTTGCAGGGATCCATGACATCAGAGAGTAATCCTTAGTGTTTTTTTTTTTTTGTGCCAGACATCCTGACACTGGCTTACTTATCTGATGCCCACCCTTTCTTCTCCATTCGTCTGAGACTTTGACACAAGTCTCAAGTTTCATTAAGCTGCATGGGCAAGCTGACTCTTAAGCTCTAACCAAACAAGATCTAGCATCACTTATCTGTATATTAGACGTCACTACTGTCTGCCATGTCCTGCAGATCCACTGTGTGCAGGTAGCAAACCATTACTACCCATACCGACCATGTCAAGTCCTGCCTGTTTGTACCGAGACTCGGGCCCTCTGCTCTGACTCCACCTCTCTGGGGGAAACCGCGGCAGGATGACGTCATTGTTTTGTCAGTGACTTACCTGTCAGTCTGAATGTGCTGTTCCCGCAAGTGACGTGACTATTTGTAACATCTGGTCCCTGTCTGCAGCTCGCCAGGTTTTTTTTTTTTTTTTTTTTTTCAGTCACATCTGCAGTAAATCATACACTGATGACGTCATGATGACCTATAATGCCTGTTCCCGATAGTGTTGAGTGAAATATCTCTGCTGGCTCTTCAGGGCCCAGACACACGGACTCCCTGAGCTGATTATTGAGACTCGTTAGTAAGGAACGCCAACAGACCATGTTTGGATTTCTTGAAATTTTCTGTGAACTGGTGTGAATGAAGTCATCATGGTAGGTAGGAAAGTCAGACAATGATGAAATACCTTCTTACTCTGGAAACGATGTTGTTGAGCGATGCGCTACCAAATATAACAAAGTAACCAAACTACAAGATGGATACAAATATTGCACGATTGTCGAGTTTTGAATTTGGCCAATTAATGTGATTTAAATTTTTCCTCTGGTGCACCTTTATAAGGACATGCTCTTTTTTTCTTTTCTTTTTTTTTTTTTTTTTCCAGCTGTCCCCGGGCGGCAAGGCAGCTCAGGCTGGTGTCGGGGTAGGAGACTGGGTGGTGTCCATCAGCGACACTAACGCAGAAGACATGACCCATGTGGAGGCGCAGAACAAGATCAGAGCAGCAACAGACTCGCTCACCCTCACCCTCAGCAAGTAAGTCACGTGACGACGCGTTATGAAACAAAGACCTCTGTGAACGCACCCACTTATCTCGGTCAAACTCATCAGCATTAAACATTACAGCGTGTGCAGTGTCTTCTCTGGAGAAGTATAAAGGCATTCGAATTTGCTTTTGGTGGCGACACACATCGGCCCTCAAGTGATTTTTACCCAAGCTTACCCATTATTTCCTGGATTCTTGGCGCAACCATTATCTTTGAGTAATGCGGTGCCCATTTCCCCCACTTACAATTGTTTTATAAAAACCTTTCATTATTTCATCTATAAATTGTGTCCCGTCTCACTGTCTGGCCTAGTTAAAACAAATGGCCTAAACTACTAAATGCATTGTTCAATTGCAAACCCATCCATAAGAAGTTCAAATAGGATGCAATTTATCTCAAATAAAGGAGGTGAACAATCACACTTTGGACTGGACAAATTATCCCAGGATTTAGGTATTTTATACAAAATTCTTCATTATTATTCATCAATCTGTATGATTCAAAATTGGAATTCATTAAAGTAACGAGAGGATTGTGAGGTATTGGAGCTGCATGCTCTTTGAAGTCTTTCTTGGTTTTTATCATATCAATATTTTGTCCTTTTATTTATATATATATATATATATATATATATATATATATATATATAAATTTTAATTCAAAAGAAGCAAAGCAAGAGATTCGTAGTCTGCACTTAGCAGAAGAAATGCAGGCCAAATGTTGTCAGGCAGATGAAACAACCTTTGTTTGTTTGAAACGTTCATTTTCAGAGGAGCCACAAGTAGCCTCTTAAATTAGTCCTCGACGTTCTATTGAAAAGGGAGAGACTTTTTTTTTTTTTTTCTGAATACAACACTTGGTTAAGTGCGTGCTAGAAAATTGCAACTGGATATCAAAGTAATTTTATATGATCCTCCAGAAGAAAACAGCGAGCACATCAGCTAATGAGATGTATCATGATGTATATTGGACGCACAGTTAAGAGATTACTGTACGTTGACGGTTTAAACAGTTTGTTCCCAACTGGCGTGAAATGAGATCCACAGATGGGACTGTGTTGAACTACAGATTTTGGTGAATTAAGTCCTCAGAGTTTGCTAGTGAGAGGAACTGCGATGAGACTGGGTGGATTTAAATAGATCAAATCCTTCACTTTCCACTCTGTGGCTCCTCTTACCACAGTGTTTTAGGGGGGCATTTGTGGTGTGACGAGGTTGAGCCAAACCGTGTATTTAATATCTAGTTTGATACAATTTGTCGAAATTAACTATTATTATCCCAAGGAGAAAGTTACTGTAAGGGATGTCATAAAAGGCTCTTGGAAAACAGGAATTGCAAGTAGAGGCATTGGGACATTTATTTATTTGATTTATCATGGGTGGGGTTTTCTTAAGAGTTTAAAAGTTGAGGAGAATTAGAGAAGTGACGTTATCTTTTTGTGGTCCGGGGAAACGTTAAAGAAAAGTGACGTCACGGTCTCTGCAGAGGGATCGATTGGTTGTCGCACTGGAGCCGGATAATGAGCCCCCTCGACTCGTGGGCCGTATCTGGCCCGACCCTGAAATGAGTTTTACACCCCTGGTCTAAGAGAATCTAATATTTCTAACCTGCCTTTGGTCCTGCTTCCTTGCGCTTCTGGGTATGCTCTGACACAACTTGAATATGAATCATGTAAAGAACTTCACTTGGCCCATTTTGGGACGCACAGATCATGTTTTGTGTGTAATCCTGGCACGCTGCATCACACCGAGCGTTTGCTGCAGTTAATTCCCCGTGGGTTACGTATGGAAAATAAGCCACAGGGTTATCTGCCCCCCCCTCTTCTGCTGCTTTCAGTGGTTTGCCTCTATTTCTCATCTGCACGTGGAGGCCAGCCATTGTAAACATCTCACATTCTTCCACCACCCCCTGACTCTCCGCTCTGCTCTCTTCATCTCCCCATTGTCCTGTAAATCTATTGGAAGACAAATATGGTTTTCCCCAAAACACTTCTCAGAGAGAATTGTCAGTTTAATTAATTTGTATCTTGGCCGCCAGCCACATTTTTCTTTTATGTGCCGAGGGGTGGACAGCTGACCGGTGATGACATATGGTCTATTCTTTGGTTTAGTGCCTGATTTTTGTTCAACACCAATGATCATTTGTGGTCTTTTTAATGGAGACGGTTATGGTCTTATCTAGGAGCTTTTCTCAGGGTGCTTCAGAGAAAAGGAGATCACGTGGCAGCAGCTACAGGGCCACAAGAGGTCCATATTTTAATCTCCGGGACCGGCTCAGAAAGTTTTGTCTGGAGTTTGTTGGTCATGCGTGCAAAGTTGATTACAGTATCGTGGGAGATTAGAATCAACATAGGGCAGTAGATGATCTCATAGTGTGAATATTTAGTTTCAGTGCAGGTCAAATTGGGTCCAAAAAAAAAGGATTCCATGAAACGTTAACTTGATCACTTCTACATTTATTTATTTAAGCCCCGTTCTCCAAACGACTGCAGCACTTAGCGGTCGTCACAGACGGCCCTTACAGCCCCGGCTTCTGAGTATCACTCATCAAATTGTGGGTGACGGCGAGCTGAAGCAGTATAAATGTCACGTTGATTTGTCTCCCAGAAGTGTGACGCGCGCAAACATGTCAAAAGGCCTCCTCTCACCCTCCGTCTATACGGCCCCGTTGTCGTCCTGTCTTAAACGTTGCTCTATCAACGTTGAGCATGCAGTGACATGAGCAGTTATTCATTACTCATCGTCACAGGAAGCAGCACTGTCTATTGTGGGGGGGGGGCATTGTTAACCGGTCCGGTTGATTTGCAGACCGTCTCGGTGAACTGGAGTGAGGTTTTGTTTATATGCCGCCACAGAGAAACGACAGCAGCGTTTTTACAGCCTTGCTCTTTGCTCCCATTCTTTCTTTTTCTAGTAGCATCGTTGACCGACTGCGTTAAATGTTGACATGTCCAACCCAGTTATCTACACCACTGGTTTAAGATGTGTGAAACATAAGTGACGCTAGTACCAAACCTCTGATTCTGAATCCAACAGTAGGGATACTTGCTGCTACGTTCGTACCTGTGTGCGTCTGTATTATGATGCGTTGGATGAATATGGACATTTTGAGGGCGTTCTCATTTAATATTGCATCTGGGAGTGGTTTAGTTGTGGTTTTGTCAGTGTGTTGAACTGGTTCTGCTGCTTAGATAACCCGTGTAAAGCAGTCTCAAGTCTCTGCAGCCCGTTAATTAAAGCAATTAAGCCTTTTGTTAGAATGTTGTCATTGCTAATGTGAAGGAAGGGCGAAACTACACTAATGGTCTTACAGTGAAAAGCTTTAAATAATATATTTAGGAAAACTTTTGTTACTCTTTAAGCTAACTAAAATGTTATGTAAGATTGCAGAAATTATTCTTTGTACAATATGAGATGGAGATTAGTGTCTATGTATTTGGAATATCTTATTCTACCCCAGATCCTTTCAGCAGACTGTATAATACTAGTTTTGTTTAAAGTCGTAATAAGGTTTTTTTTCAGTTCTATAAACACAGAAACAAACCATCAAGGATTCAGGGTAAAGGAGTCTTTACCCTGACCTTTCCCATGACTGAAAACATCGCGAACATGTGTGATCTATTAGACTCCAGTTTCCCGTATTGTGACTTAAATGTGTGAAGTTGAGTCGGTTTGCAGTAACTTGTCTCTCCTTTTTTTCACAGAGCTTTCAAAGCGGGAGGAGAAGGGAAGGTAAGACTCCATTTGTCTGACACATTGAGCTCCCCTTTGTGTGAACACTTGCATGCTTGGACCTGGTCTGCTGCTGGACTGACTGCAGTGACAGTGATTGAATGGCAAACTGCTTTTTTTTTTTTAATCGTCGCTCACAATTGGCTTTCAATAGCGCAATTATGTCCCCTTGTGTTGGAGTTCTCCTGGTTCACTCGAGTCACCCGTCGAGTCCTCCGACGCACAGAGCATTAGCAAAGCCTTAGTGAGGCGCTAAATTAGCAGTTTGCTGGCTGCAGTGTTGTGAATTGTGCTGTTGGAGTTTCCTGTCGTTTTCATTTTGTGATGCCTTGCACAATCCCCCGAAGCCAGTGTAGTACTGGTGCAAATGGTTTCACTGTCTAACCTCTTTAAGAGCTACATGCCCAACCGATAACGCCGTGTGTGTGGGACAACGGTGGCATGAAGTGTTTTGTGCTGCACAAAACTGCAGCATCAAAATACGCCTCACAAGTTCCAATAATAATATATCTGCAAAAAGCGTGGGATTGTGCAACAGCAGAAGCGCCTTTTTCGTAGTGAGCCTAAAATGTCTTACCGCATGCTGTTTGCTGTGCTGCAATGTCTCCCTCTCCCACACCCCCACAGGACTCACTCGTGCCGGCTTCCGTGCAGCCAAAGTACTCCTTTGCCCCGAGCTCGGCCATTAACAAGATGGCGAGGCCATTTACAGCAGGTGGTGGTAGAGCCAACTCAGGACCCGCTATCAAACCCGTGGCATACTCCCCTAAACTTAACACCCCGAGCTCACAGGGCCGTGCCGGTATGCAGCAGCCACGGAATGGGTAGGTGGATAAATGAACAGTATTCCCTCTGGAACCACTATGGGACTAATGTGGTTTTAATGCTATTCAGATGTCTCACTCTTCTGGTTTTACACAACGGAGATAACAACTCCTTTGGGGTTGCCAAACGGCATTATGTTAACAATTTACTGAAGTGTATTGCCAACTTTATGTCACATAAAAATAAAAATAAATCTAAATCTAAACGATATGCTGATTCACTGCTGGACTCCACTTAATTACTCCCCCTTTCTGCCAATATATGTCGCAAACAAGACATCAAGCATACATCTGTATAAACATTCGTGATTGCTTAAGAAGGCAGCAGTAACGCGATGCCGTTCTAGATTGTATCACGGATGGACTTTGGCCTTAGAATGATTTTTTTTGGGGGGGGAAAAGAAGGAGGTTGTCAGCTCTTGTCAAAACAGACCTCAATGATCCTCTTGGCCTTTATCGTACAGCTGAAAGCAAACGCTTCGTTAGCATAGCAGGGGGGTATTTAGCTGACATCTGCAATGTAAGCTGGTTTCCTCAGCTGAAAGGAATTTATCGGTTGACAAAAACGTTTTTACAGAGATTAGTGAAGGATGTCTTGCTATAAGTAGTCACAGATTTATGGCCTTGTAAAATCAGTATTTGCCTTTTTGGCCAATGTAGGAGTTATGATTTATTTTTGTACTATTCCTTTTTTGCTTCGGTCATCCACACTGGAGGGAGGCAAATCCTTAAAAGTACGACTTTTTAAACTTGAGAAATGTATACTTTCTTGAAAATCAATCCACCTTTCAAACTGATTTGCTATTTCAACAGACTGGTTATTGATTGACTGCCTGTAGAGGCAAGATGAGAGGAACAGTCAGCAGTATGCTGAAAGCAAGTGAGCAGAATGGATTTGCAATTGCAGTATTTCTCAGCTATTAGACGCCGTGTTCTTTAACCAAAAAAAATGTCCAAAAAGCCTCTGAGGCCCGGAGAGTCTGGTTCCTGTGATTTGGATCACAGCATTCATAGTGTGACTGACTCGATGGTGAGCTGCGGCCCGACAGCTGTGTCCTGCCTCACTCGTGAATTCTGCCGAGTTCTCAGCAGCTTTTACTGCCCTGATCCTCCGATTAACTCCAGCAGCCACATCTTGCCTGCTCTTCAGAAGGCCCGCATGGTTGCAAAGTCGCCCTGTACGCGGCCAAAAGCCGCTCCTCTGGAGATTGGAGCTTAATTATAGCCGTCTTCTGATGGAGACGTTGCTGGATTTCTCCACACAGTTTGATGCCAACAGCATAGGTCTGTTCATCAGGTTTTGCGTGATGTCCGTACAGAGCTGACATCATGGAGCTGCACTTATCGCGGTGGTCGGGCTTTAGAGGCACAAGAGAAAGTATACAAACTGCTACGCCACTTGAATCAGGCAAAGGGGGTTCTTTTCCCTGCAGCCGTTTACATATCTCTGAAAAAGCCTTTGTGCACATGGGCGTGATGCATGTTTGGTGTCAGTGCTCGTGGGCCGTCAGCAGGACCGTAGATGATTTGATAAGCCAACAATGCCGTCTTTCTCTCCCAGAGCTTGACATAACGGCATGTCTTGCAGAACCTCTTGCACGATTTTTGCATCTCGCAGCATTTCTGATCTTCTGTTGTGGATAAAAATCTTTGCATAGTCATTATTGCCTTTCTTTAGATAAAGCTGAACTCTGATCTCCTCTGTTATTCTGTTTTCTTTTCTTTAAATGCAACAGATGGAAGCTCTTGACAAGTTAGTATATTCCTCTTTTCATTTATAGTCCATACAAGTTAATGTTTGCTTTTGTTGCACTTTAAGTTCACACTTTTTGTGTGTCGCAACCCTTCGTTGGTTGTATATGTTTACTGATTATGAGCATTTATGATGAATATAAAAAAAAACATAGCTCATACTGATATTTCTTTTTCCCGTCAACTGGAAACCATCGCAATCCACGCAATAATAATAATAGTAACGTCTGTCTCTTCTCTCGCATCTTTTATACAAATTGATTTCATCTTTGGTCAATTCTCCAGGGGTGAAGCGACTTACTATGGTGATGTGTGCCAGGACTCCAAGTAAGGGCCGGCTGCATGCATGCTGGTTTGTCTGCTTGACGGGTAGTACGGCCTGGCTAGAAGTAACGTGAGGAGGTTCTCCGACATCTTGTCGATAATAGAGATGCAACTCGTATTAGTAACCATTCATCTTCATCCTCTGCCTGCTTTATGACGCAGTTGTCCTGTAATCCTGTTGAAACGCTGTGGGGGAAGTGGAAAGCATCTTTTTGTTCTGCTTCACGAGTTGCCCATCAAAATAGAAGCTTTTTAATAACATTGTAAAATGTTTCCAATAACATGGCCAGGTCTGACCATTTTTTCTCCCACAGATTCTAATGACTGTTATAAATATGATTTCTAATGTGGTAATATCCATTTATGACCGTCTGCACTGGGCCCATGAGAAATCTTAAGTAATGGATATCCATTAGCTCACTTATTGCGTGACCGCGACGCTGAGCGTTAAGTGTTGCATGATCTGTTCTGAATGTCCTCTATTTCCAAGGTCACCTGATTTTAGCTGCATTGGTGCGAGTGGGTATTCCTTTTGTTGGCATTGTGTTAACCGCGCCTGCCTTGTGCCGCCGCCGCCGGGTGTGTGTGCAGGCACGGCCTCCGGGTGGAGAACTTGCCCTGCTTTATCCCCAACGACCGCAGCAAGAAGCGGCTGATCCAGGACACGGAGGACTGGCAGCCCCGCACCGGCACCACCCAGTCCCGCTCCTTCCGCATCCTGGCCCAGCTCACGGGCACCGACTTCAGTAAGCCGAGAGTGATGGGGTCAGGGGTGGCGGTGTCTGGTAGCCCAGGCGACGTGTAGGTGAAGGCCCGTGACTGGAGGGTCCGATCATAGTGACTATCGGGAGGGGGGTAGGGGGGTGGGGTCACTTTTTTTTTTATTTGCCGTGTAGAGGGGCCTGCAGTCTTTAGTGAGACCGGCTTTTCTCATGACTGTAAGCGGTCTGAGGAGGAGCACGCGGTCGGGTGTGCTACCACAAAGGCTGTGTGGAGAAGTGCACGTGATCAGCTGTTTGCGTGTCTCTTGAAAATGCGTTTCGCCATCAGTGGGGCGTTCTAATGTGTGTGTCTCTCCTGGATCTCTCAGTGCAGGACCCAGATGATGAGATCATGAAGAGGTCCAGGTAAAAAAAAAAAAAAAAAACTTTTGTGAGTTGTTTGTGCATCCGTGTGTGGAAGCTGCAGTTTGGCACCTATTCTAGAAATGAAAACGAGTCGACCTACCTTATTGGAGTGTTGCTGCTTTTAAACACTGGCATGTGTGGTTTGATTTCTACTTTCTTTGGATTCGTTTATTATTATTGAATCAATTAGGGAGGGAGCTGAGATGTCTGATATTTCCCTGAGTGCATCCCAGCTAATATGTCAATTAGCTTAGCTTAGCATGACGACTGGAAACAACTAATCTTCAAAATTGACCAATAGAATATTTCTCAGCTGGGCACATTAACCGTCTTGGTGCGAATTTAACAAACAGAAAAGTCGATGTTCTTTTTATTCTTGGCGAGGAAGTGAATAGGCATATCTCCAAAAATATAAAACTATTCTTTTACTTTTAATACTTTCACTCCCTTTGTCCACTCTTTGGTGTTTCACATGTTCTCTGCTACTTTTTCACCTTTCTGTGCACTTTTTGCTCTCTCATGCTCTATTCCTCACTGTTCTACTCCCTCCCCTGCCTTCCCATCTGTGTTGCTTTTCGCTCAGGGAAAAGTTCCTCACTGAGATTCAGAGTCCCCGCTATGCCCGTCTGAGGGATTGGCACCACGACAGGTCTGCTCGCGCCCTCAATATCAAATCCTCCGCCACATCCTAGACGGGAAGGGACCGCAGAGCCCAGCCAGAGCCCGCTAGCAATGGCCACACCGCAACGACGCCGAAGATAGCTCACCGTCCAATGGCAGTTAACGAATTCACCTTTCAGATACAGATGAGGTGAAGAAGAAGAAGAAGAAGAAGAAAAAAAAAAGAAAACCGAGAATAGAAGGAATTTAGCCTTGATGACAAAGCCCAAAGTGGAACCTTGCATACTGAGCCGAAGTGTAAGAGCTCCCCTCTGAATCTCTGACTTGATGATTGTTGACAACACTTTGGACCATTGAGTCTGTGGCCCGATTTTTGGATTTCACACTGCATTACTTGACGTTTAGCAGTGGGAAGGGGGGGGTCTCAGCAGTGGGAAGCGCCTTTCTGTTCATTATTCTTCTTTTGATTGTAAAGTTCAGACCCTCCTTTGATCTCTCCCTCTCTTTCTCTGCCTGTTTCTATTTATTGAGTTCTTCATCCTCTAGAGTTTTCATTTGTGATCCTGTCATCTCGTAGGCTTCTACAACCATTAAGAAAGAAAAGGAAGATAAATCTGTTCTTTTGTTTTTTTTTCTGCTGTCATCAAAAATATAAAACTGGAAAAAGGCATCTCTTGCTTCTCTGTCCTTTCTTCTCTGCTGCTTTTTCTTGTTAATTTAGAATTGAAGCCTAAAGGATAAATCTCTCCATCTCTTTTGCTGCGTTGCAACATTCCTTTAACAAAATCAAGTATGTAGAAGATGGGTTTCCTAAGTTTTCGTGTCATTCTGAATAAAGGATGTGCATTAAGTTCTTAAGGTCTACTTTAATCGTCGTTCAATCGAGCATAAACGCAACAAATGGGCATAAAGACATCAAGTAATGGCGGATAATAATGTACAGGTGTAAACCAAGGACTTTAGTCTTGATACTTTCATCAAAGTCTCAACTGTGGCTTTTACCAGGAAGGAAAAAATCTTTGATGTTAAATGACATTGTTTTGATGGACCAGGCTTTGGTATATTGGAAAAAAATAAAATAAAAAAAGATTTAGGGGGAAAGATGACTGGAAGCCATTAAAAAGCCTTGTTGATATACGTGGAGCGTTTTGGATGATGCTGTCCACTGTTTTGTGATAGAAAAAGTGAGAAGTGATTATTCTATAATTGAAGTAATGCATTTTATAGCGGCAGGTAAATAGATAGCTGTTTACTATTTTAAAGAAATAACTAACTTGCATTTCTTCACATACTGAAAATGGAAATTAAGGTTGGACCATAGTCATTGGGCAGGAAATAGGATTAGTGCTGGTATTATTAAAACTTCACAAGTGACTATAAAGAGACTAAACTATGCCAGACTAGTTGAGTATAATTCT
Source organism: Pungitius pungitius (assembly GCF_949316345.1). Classification (NCBI taxonomy): domain Eukaryota; kingdom Metazoa; phylum Chordata; class Actinopteri; order Perciformes; family Gasterosteidae; genus Pungitius; species Pungitius pungitius. The sequence goes on from NC_084901.1 coordinate 32,021,737, forward strand.
TGTTATAGACCACATTTCAAAGACCTGATGTCATATTAGACTATAAAGAAAATGGGTGGACACATATAGGCAGATAACTGCGACAATGCATTGGAAAAACAAAGAATTTGTAATATGTAATAAATGTTGAGCTCTGTACATCCACTGGAAGCAGCCGGTAGAAAAGCATGGCCTGTCTGGCCTCTCAGGCTCTGCACCAGGTTTCACAGTTTGTTAGGAATCACTTTTTTTTTGTTTGTTTTTAAAAATTTGCCAAGCTGCATCGCATTCACCTCCACACTATTTGGAGGGATCCAAAACAATCAAAACCTGCTCCTGTTCTCTGCCGGATGTCGAGCTGCAAACAGCCTTCTACTTTTCCTTGTTTCTCGGGTCGATGCCTCCCACAGAAGCGGAAGCACCCCCCCCGCACCCTCCCAACCAAAAAAATATCCCAGGTGTTTCTCGAATAAGAGGTGTAAAGATTACACAGGAAATGTTCTGTAGGAACACTGGTTTGCTGCTTTGTGTCGACGGCAAAGAAAACTCTGATGTGGGAGTCGTGCACCTCCATAACGCTGAGGAGGAAGGGGGGGGGGGAGGAGGTAGAGGATGGTGACGCAGTGAAAATGATTCAAAACAAAAATCATGATCCAAGCAGGTAGGAATAAGCAGCTGTAGCGGATGAATCGGGGGGGGGTGGTGTGTGTTAAAGGGTTAAACTGTACTTTTTGCTTTTATCCGAGTACCAGATGGCTTTTCCCAGCTGAACTCCTCTCGTACTTTCTCACCTTTTGCCGTAGTTTATTTTCTCTGTTTCAGATATATTTGATTACCTTAATGTCACCCGCCCTATACGCCAATTCTTTGCTATTGCAAAGGGATTAATTGTCTTTTTAATTATTACGAGTGTGCTTTTGAAAAATGGCATACTGTTTTTGTCCGTCTTCCTGCTGGATAGCTCCCAGCTACAAGTCTGTAACTTCTCTTGCCTTTGTTGCCTCTTATGTTAATTTGAGTGGCTGAATGAGAAGTATAATTGATATGCAGCTTTAACCTGGTACAAGGCTGTCGTGTGGCAATTCATTTCACATTTTCTTCCGTTTCTTTGCAAATGAGAAACGATTTCATCATCTTTCATTAGTGTATTGTAGATAGCACGGTTGCTGATGTAAACATGATGGATGCCCTAGGCAGTGTTATATATTTTTTTTTCCCAAGATGAGACGTCTCCAGAGCGCAGTGTGTTGGCTCAGAAGTTGTTTTTTCCTTTTTCAGTCACGGTTTGAAGATTTTCTGAATAAAGTGACGCTTGCTGCGGGTAACGGAACTTTTGAAATGTAGAGACGAGCCTTTATTTCAACACTTTTTTTGCACACGCAGACTCGAAGCCAAAGCCGCCTGCATCCGAACCTGCGAGCCGAGCGAGTCAGAGTTTGTCGTTTCTCAAACTGCGCCTGTGAGGAACGTCACTCACATCCGAGATCAGGTCTCTGATCGCTCCGATTCAAGTAGGAGCTTGTGAAACATTTGTTGAAGCCTGCACCGAATGGTGTCCTTGCGTCATTTATCATTTGATTCTGTGAAGGATTTAGTGAAATTTAAAATGGCCCGCAAATCGGCTCAATGGTGTGTTTTCTTTAACATTCACACGAATCTAAAAACGGGTGCGAATCCTTTTTAGACGCTGATTGACGTTATTCGTGATGATGCATACAATCATCCACACAGCAGGTAACTGCGGCCGTGGCTGCATATATCCAAACGTGGTATTCATTTGAGTGGTACCCATGGTTACTGAGGTGTCCGTGTGCTTTGTCTAATTAGTCATTTCTTCTTCGCAGCCTTGAGCCAACTCTCTCACCTGCCAAGGCCCAGGCAGCAGATAAACCAGATGGTGAGTTCCTGCTCCTGCTGATGCGCATAAAGAACCCCAGCAGCTTCCCACAGAGGTTGTGCTAATAGATTCTTACGAAGTGTCGGCATTCAGTGGCGACAAGGTGACACGCAAAACTGTTACAACATGCATCTGGAGCGTGTGTGTCACACGGGTGTCCCCGTTGTGTCAAAAATTCAAAGTGTACGGCCATTTGTTTTTTTAATTCTTTTTCCAACTGCTGTGATTCCAAAAAGCAAATGACCTCGTCTGATGTGTCGTTTTCTGACCCAGGCTCCAAGACTGCAGCTGCCAGCTCGGGTCCCTCCTCACGACCACCGTGGGTCACCGATCCCAACTTCGCCAACCGCTTTCGCCCAGACAAGACGAGCACGGTTGTGACTCAGCACCAGCAGCCGGCCCAGCCGACGCCGATGCAGAACCGCAGCTCCATCCTGCAGGCTGCGCAGCATGCGCCCGACGACGGCGCGACTACGCCGCTGTGTGGGGCCTGCAACAAAATCATCCGGTGAGTCAGCACCAACGCGGCAGTGGTGACGGTTTGATTCATTTCAGCCGGGTAAGATGCTCTGAATGTTTGCTCCTCTCAAAGTGTGTTTTTGGATAAGTGACGCACCATCAAACACAGTTAATATCTGCGGCCAATTTAGTCAGTCAGCATAACTAACACAGTCCATAGACACTTTTTATCACTGGAGATGAGCATTGTGCTCACTTTGAAATAATTTAAATCTCATTTCACAGATGAGGGATTAACAGGCTTTATTATTCTGGCCGCTATTGCAAGGAAACAGAATAAGTGTTTCTCGACAAGTGAAAATACAAAGCAAAAAAAAAAAAAGATGTCCACGGGTTTTGTCCCCTTTCACAAAGGGACTACTTTTGCTGCGTGTTGTTGGGCAGGCGCGACGTCACTATTGAAGTAGAAAGTGATGTTGCAGATTTCAGTAATGCCCTTTCTTTCCCTCCAGCGGTCGGTATCTGGTGGCGCTGGGACGTTCTTGGCACCCGGAGGAGTTCACATGTTCACAGTGTAAAGTGGTCCTGGATGAGGGGGGCTTCTTCGAGGAGAAAGGGTCCGTCTACTGTGCAAAGTGCCACGATAGCCGATATGCTCCTAACTGCGCCAAGTGCAAAAAGAAGATCACAGGGGTAAGCGCTTCATTAGTGTGATGAACAGGAAGCAAGGAAATGGATTGCATTTAAAAAGAGCTGCTGTTGGTACTCTGTGATTTCTTTGATCACGAATACATGGACCCGGTTTCCCTTGTACTCCAGCAACAGGAAGTAAGCTCCAAATAAAAATAAATGTTTAACCTTTTCCTCCCCTTCATCAGGAAATCATGCATGCCCTCAAGATGACCTACCATGTTGAGTGTTTCAAGTGTGCAGCCTGCAAGACTGCAATCAGGAACCAAGCCTTTTACATGGAGGAGGGAGAACCCTACTGTGAGAAAGGTAAGGAATCATTTCTGCGCCTTCCCCATGACAATTGCAAGCAATTGAAACAATTTGGGGATTTGGCTCTTTTAGGGGACAAAAACCTACTTTATGCTTTAATTCATTTCATGCTTTAATGATACCACAGACATCAGCTGTGGGGTGAAAGACAAGGCGACATGTGCTGTTACATTAAACAGCTAAAGTATGTGTCAGGAATGTGATGGTTATGATCAGCCAATGCAAAATGTCCTTTCCAAAGCAATGTATCTGATGAAATTAGATCTTTACGTTGTCATAATTCCTGTTTTAGATACGGTGTCCGTAATCAACAATAACCTCTGTGCATGGTTAAGTTTGAATGTCCTTTCTCTTAAGGACATTCAAACTCTCATTCTGACTTTATACTACAATGTTCCCTTTCAAACATTCTAGAGGCTTTATGAAAGAGGTGAACAAATCTCCATGGTGAAAAATCCTCTGAGGGAAACAAAAGGGAACATCTTAGTGATGTGGTTTCCAGAGGAAAAATGGAAGAAAGACCTTGGTAGAAGACGGCAGCACTAAACACAATGGTTGAGGAAACATCGACACCCACAGAAACACCCAGTTTTTACATCAAATGTGACTCCAAAAAGCTCCCTGCCTTTTTAAACCATTTTAAAGGTAATGCTGTAAAAGGACATTGGCATGAAAAGCATGCTGAAAATCCTCACTGTGCAGATTGATTAGTTTCAGTGGCAGCTGAGAACATCCCGACTCATGTAAGACTCCCTGAAAGTTACCACATGGATGAAGGCTTTCTTATGCATCGTAAATCTGCACTGGGCCTTAAGTGCATGAATGAGCAGAGTGAGAACTGACACCCCGCCATGCAGCATCGAGTTTGTGACGGAGATCATCTGATCAAAGATGTCACGTCCTTTTAAATTAAATGAATACTGTCACTAAGAACAGATTCTTTCAGGTTATGTGACAGAAGCTGTGTTAGAGAAACGCTGTGGCCTCGCTATGTGCATTTTCTATTCTAGGCTCACCGCCTCCCCTCCATGTTTCCTTATTTTAATATATTTATATATACATGTTTTTATCAAGGTATTTGTTAAACATTGCATTGTTGCATTATTGCTGTAAGGGTTTTGCCATGAGCCTGCATCATGAATGTCTTTGCACGTACCGCAGTCAATCATAAAGTGTGATGTTTTCATCCACTGTAATCTATTTAGTTCCAGTTTTACTTTCTCTATTGAACTTTATGAAGTGTGTGTATGTGCTCTTCCATTATGGTGTAAATGATTTAGCTATGCAGTGTGCCTCTCTCTCTCTCTGTGGCTGTGACGTGGATCGCTGGTTTATCGGAGGCGAAGCCAGAACCTGAACGCTCACACTCTGAATAATGCCTTTAGCTCTGATAAACATTCTGCTGCCTCGGCACCTTCCCGGGACTGTGGCGCTCTCACCCCACCCACCCACCCACCCACTCTCAAGCAGCGTTATAACCTGACACTTTCCCCAAGAGACCTTGCGATGAAAGGCACTGGCAAATCCAGTTAAGTATCTGGAGCAATTTCCCCTCATCCTAATCCCTCCCTTAAACTGTGGAGAGGCACTAGTGTACAGTCCGTGGACAAAATGACACAACAACGCAAAGTCTAAAATGGCCAATGAGGAGAGGAGCCGACACATGGCTTCATCCATCATTATTGCTGTCATTCGATTCTGTGTGTGTGTGTGAAATATTACTCTCCTTCAGTTATTGTTAAAAGATGAGAGTGATGGAAACCTATTTTATACTTGGTGCTCCAGAACACCGTCTAAAGGTTAAGTGTTCACATAAGGTCATAGTGGAGGTCATGGCGGGTGCTTGACCTAATTACCAGGATGATAAAAGTCCTGTTTGATGATTTTATTTTGATGGATGATCATCTTGTCTCCTCCCCTTTCCTTTCTCACTCCAGACTACGAGAAGATGTTCGGCACCAAATGCCACGGCTGTGACTTTAAGATTGATGCCGGGGATCGGTTTCTGGAGGCCTTGGGCTACAGCTGGCACGACACGTGCTTCGTCTGCGCTGTGAGTCATTGTGATTCGATTCGGCTCCCCGTGGGGCTCTCTTTGCCCCGTCTCTTCTGGCTGTCCCAGCACGATGCCACCTGAGAAATCTCCCTCCATCTCTGGACCGCAAGGCAAACCCCCTTCTCTCGCCCTCCTCTTTCTCTCGCCCCGTCCCCTGCAGTCGATCACTCTCTCCATCTCCCTCTCGTTCTGTGAAGAAAGCGCGCGTGTGGCCGCTAATGGCCAGTCAAAAGTGGTGTAAATTTACATTGGTAATGTTAATGTCTGACATCAACTCTGCCCTTTTCTCCCAATCTGTTTGTCTGTCTCCTTTCATCTCTGAAAGCTCTGTCAAATCAACCTGGAGGGGAAGACGTTCTACTCGAAGAAGGACAAGCCTCTGTGCAAAGGCCATGCCTTCGCTCCAGTGTGAGAGCCAGCCTGGTCTTAACCACACCCCCCCGCCCTCTGGCACACTCGTACACGTTCTACTTCTCTCCACACACCTCGTCACACTTTGCTTCAATATTTGAGGCTTACTTTTAGCTTCGCGTGATAGGACCTGCGTTACTGCCTGTAACACCGAACGCTGTTGTCCAGCTGGAAGTAGTCAAGAAATCGCTTTGTGTCCTGACTAACTGGTTGACTATGCTTTGTATGTTTGGATCAGACATTAAAAAGTGCAGCCGCGGTTGCTCTAGATTTATTTAGTAGTTTGTAGAGAAGAATTCCAACATAGCTGTACTCATCTCACCCTTGTTCAATCTGAAGTGAGACTAAGTCCGTATCTTGCAAGGTGAAGGAGTTGCCTAGCCTTTAATAACGTGCATATTGCAGTAATGATCCTCTTGCTGAGTGTAGGGATGTGGTGACCCCGATCAGAACCCTGGCTGAGTCCCGTCCTGCAGTACCTATTAATGTAATGGGGGTCCAGTTTGAGCACAAAAGTGGTGTCCTTTTTCTGCTTGACTGGACGCCTGCGCCTCTCCACCGAAGCACTAACTGCACAATGGGCTCTGATTCGCTGGAGTAGTTAATAACTAATTGTGAGTCATGTAGTAATCCTCCACTGCTCCAATTTTAACAATCACACATGTGGGGGACAAAATGAAGACGTTCTTGCTTCAAATGTTTCATTACCTCCCTGTCTTTTTGCAATTATCATCGGACATTTAAGGAAAAAAAGAAATTGGGATTATTCCATAGAGTACTTTGAAATGATGGTTGAATCTGTATTTATATTGCTTTTTAAATTGTTGTATAGCTGTTGGACGTTTCAAATATAATAACTAGGAGCGCTGGAGCAGAAAACCCGGCTGAACACATCTGCAGGACGTTCTGTTGGCTGATGTTTTGGCCATCTTTGTCCTCCCAAAGGACTAATGTTTCTGTTTTGTTAGGGAAATAAGTTATTTCGTAAAAAAAAAAAAAAACAGCTGTTGTAACAAAGTCCTTACTGAATCCCTGCAATGTTAATGTAGAAATAAATAATTTTACAATACCCATTTAACCAAAGTTGTATTTAATAATAAGTAATTAAAACTGTTGACCAAATAGTGATTGACAGCATTTTCCAACACGTTTTCTCTAAAAGGCACACGTTGAAACATCCCTGTACTATTTAATACGTATTTAAATAAGAAACACCAGTTCATGTTTCAAGTGAGAGATCCAGTCCTTGAATTAACAATATATAATTTATTTACAACAATTTCAGGTTGAATTACTATACATACCTTTCTGAAATGTCATAGATAGATATATATATATACATAAGGCCAAGTAAATACTTGAAAGCACTTAGAAACGAATTTCCAAAATTCTACCCACAAATCCATATCATTGTCCAAAAATTACAGAAATCTCCTTCAGCAGAAGATTCCCTTTGCCACAAAAGATTTGACAACAATTTACATTGACGATAAGAACACAAAAGGTTAAAAAAACAACGGTAAAACGATAAAAGGATTATACAATTGCATAAGCGCTGTGGCATGTAATAAATACAGCATTTTTGACTTGCAGAAAGGCAAGGAACATTAAATCAAGGAACTAAATACGAAAACCATTCACAAGTCTATTGTTCTTGTGACAGAGAGGTATGCGCTCACTCAGTGACACACACACACACACACTGAACAGTACATTTGTGAGATGAATCCATTCCCCCCCTTAACTTGGGTTTAAACCCTTGACCAAAGCATGTGTGTTACTGACACAACTTTCAGATTTAGTCGGGACAGGGTAGATGTGACGGTTGATGCAGAACATCACGGCGGCTGGTGAACTACGTCACTGAAAGATGCTTCGACAACACACATCCAAGACAATGAAGGGGTTGATGACACACACACACACACACACACACACACAGTCTGACTGTACAACTGCCATGGCTCATCTAAACTTGCTGTGTCCAAGATCTGAGGGCTCTTTCTCCTCCCCCCCCCCCCCCCCCCAATTAGCTTCCTCAGAGTCTTAGGGTAGTGATTCCTTAAGCATTAGTGACTATTTCCACCTTTGTATTTAAATGCTGCTTACACTTATAATCAGGTAGACATATGCAGAGTAAGGACAAACAATATGTATAGAAACCTCCTGTAAAACAGTCTCTAAACCCTTAACACTGCAAAAAAGTCTTCACTGCTAGATCGCCAAAGAACAGTATAATAGGCAAACACGTCACGGTTTAAACTTGACAAATGCTGCGCCAGTTAAGTGTCTTTTTTTTGGCTTCATATTAAAATATAATTTACATTTCTTTACAAAGTGATAAACAGACACGTATTACTGCTTGAACGAACAGCGTTAACTTGCATCAAAGACAAAAGCGAGGAAATAGGATGAAAATGACTTGGACTTCCAGAGACTAGACTCTAAACTTCTTCTATTCTACCCGCAAGTAAAACTATATTCAATGGACACAACATGAAGTGGCCTCAAATTATGCTCATAAAACTTTGGTTAACAATTCTGCTCATGTACAGTATGCAAAGTGACAGCACACGGCTGGGATAGAAAAAGTATTTACATGTGACGATGATCCATTTCAACATGAAAAGATTGATTTAAGGTGATTTCGCCATTTTGTCCTAAAGGGGCTTCATCCCAGTTTTTTTTTTTTTTTTTTTTTTTTTTAAATAAAAAAGGTATTTTATGCATCAAATCACACAGGGACTTGTAAAAGTGTGTCGATCAAAAGGCGGCGTGTCGAATAGGATGAAAGGGGGCCAGCGGGGGCTGAAATGCCACAAAAACGACTCCCCCCCCCCCACAAGGAAACATAAATGTACATTCCAAATATCTGACAATCATAAAAGAGGCCCCAGATAGTGTTAAAGGTTGAAGCCACGGGAGCTGGTAGGGTGGGGGCTGCTAGCTGTCTCAATCGGGGGGGGGGGGGGGGGGGGGGTCATGAGAAGGGCTCTCTTTACAGCTCTAACGGACATCTTCACATGCAACCCTGAGGCGGACAGAGAGAACTATGGCTAACTTGGGGATTGCTCACACCTTTTCAAAGTACAATTACTGAAACTGTGGACTTGAAAAAGATAGTTGTGTATTTATTGTGGTTAGCAGACCTGACGAAGCCATTTATAAAAATAAAAAAAAATACGAATGAACGGGATAACGTGCCGATGTTCAAACTCGTCGATCAATCCGAGTTGGCGGCAGTGTGACCGTTGTGGCCAAGGTCCACTTTGTCTGTGGGCTGCAGCTCCGCCTCCATACGGCGAGGGGGCCGTGACGGGGGAACGTAGCTGTGGGGCACGCCGTGATGTCTTGGTGCCAGTCAGCCTACTGTCATATTCTTTATCATAGACGTAGATCTACCAAAACAAAGCGTGCTGACACCAACTCATCTATGGATTTAGATGGAGGACTGCTGTAGTTTTGTGTAATGTGGTAAGAAAATGTCCTCCATTGGCATTTTGGTATTTCATTTAGAGAACTAGTTGCACGCGTGTAATTAATCCTGTTACATCTAGGCACAGCCGGTCAACATAGCACAGCTGGGGGGGGGGGTTGTTATTCTCTTCAGAGGACTACATTTACCATCAGCACTTATAGGACATCCGTATCCAAGGTTGCAATGGTTCCCTTTCATAATAATCAAATGATTAGCTGCAGTTTATGGTTTGTTGCATAAATCTGCTGGATGGATTTTGCCATCCTGGCCAGAAATGATGAAGGAAGATAAAAACCCTTTTCAAAGCATCGTTTGTGAGCGGAGGCGTGAAATCATCCACGAGGGGCTCTCGACTTCCTCTGAGAGACGGGCCTTTCTTTGATGTGGAAATAGCGTTTGCCACACAGCAAATGTTGAATTCCCACCAACAATGCTCTATGAATGGTGCAAAAAACAAAGCCCCGCAACTACCTTTTCATAGTAATCTGGTGAAGATTTGAATAAATTGTTGTCAGATTTTCTATGGGGAAGGGGATCTGCATTATTCATGTAGGATAATCATTTGGCAGCGCTATATGTTCAACAACATCTCTGCTGCTACAGAATTACTGCCGGGCCGGAAATGTCCTTTCACAAACACATTTTGACCACATTCATTGTCCTCCTATGTGCAGCAGGAATGATATTGGAGGTGGTTTCAAACAGCAAAACCCCCCCACTATGATTAATTAGGGTGAAAGAAGACTAGAAATAAAAGGCTTTAAATAGAAATGGCTTCAGAGATATACGACCAGCCAATATATTACTCACTCTTCCCTCAAAAAAAAAGTTCAAAGAACCCAAATCCCACATATATTGATTTAGAAGCTGTGAAGCGTCTCGCAGAATCAAGATGTCAAGATGGTACATTCACAGTAGTGATACCGGCTGGACTGAAAAACAAACACGAGGAGACAGGTTCTTGGGGCTCAGACATACAATCTACTTAAAACCTGCGAGTCCAGGATGTGCTACAAGCTGTGTGTGTGTGTGTGTGTGTTGGGGGGGAGAGTGTGTTCACAGACCCTGATGACCTTGAGGAGAACGGGTTCAGTGTCTCAGAGAATGTCATAACGAACCTGCCAACTGCATATGTCGCCTGTTCCCTTTAACCTGAAACGATCACATCCACACATATAAACATCTAATTCAAGTTCAAGAATTATTCATTGAAGTTTCAGTAGTGGCCTTCGGTAATAGCATTACGTTTGCATAATGCTTCTCATTTGCCATAAATGGCGCCTATCGTTATATAAAAGTTCATTTAATGTCGTCTATGGAGTAAAACCGAGGGTGGGGCCTGATTTAACTTCAAACTTTGATGGAGAATAAAGAGAATACATTTCCCCACACGCCCAAACTCTCCTTTGGTCTGTCATCTAAGTGGTTTTCAGTCCGACATAAACCCTTACATCTTCTTAAGAGGGACAGCGCTGCCCTTCCATTCCTGCCGCTGTAGACGTGTTGTTTTTCCATGGGTTCCGTACCCGGCACCAGGCTCTGCCCCCCCCCCCCCGTCTGGGTTAGCACTCGCCATCGGAGACCAGGAATATCATGGCTTCTTGTTTGCCGATGTCAGCCATGACCGTGGCCAGCTGGTTGATGTTGCCGCTGTGGAAATGTTGTGCCTCCCACAGGTCCAGGATCACAGAGGTGGGGCTCGCTTTGGATGCAAAGAAACTCATGTGTCTGCGGAGAGAAGAGCACAAGAGGAGCGGCGGGGGACCAATGAGACGTCTTTGCTTTAATATGTGCACACTGCTTGGTTTTAACAAACGCATTTTCTCTAACGAAACAGAGTTCTAGGGAAACCTTTCTAGACGGTGTTTTATAGCGCCACGGCTTCTTGCAACTCCCTCAATGTCATTTTTTTGGACTGTTTTATTGTTACATCCTGATATTAGTAGAGAAAAGATAAAACGGTATGAGGACGCAGTCTAACTGCCGGCCAATGCAGAATCGCTGGCAATTTTCATTTGGGGCTTAGCGGCATAATCCTCATTCGTCTTTATTTGATGTTCAAATCGACCTTAAATCTCATATAATAAATCCTATATAGACTTTTCACAGTTAAGTCGGAAGTGACCTTTTCCATTTTAGGAGCAGAACCTTTACGATCAAACCCAATCAATGACAACAAAGCAGTGGCCCCGGCCAGCTGTATATTTGATGTTGAGTGGGACCTGATCCCGGTGGTACCCAAAGATGCTTGTTTGATTTAATGGCCTTTTTCTGTTCTCCAAATGTCTGGGGCCTTAACGGTTATGTAAAGCACACATGACATTAAGAAAAAGAGGGAAGAGCGTAAACCAATGGCACAAAGGGGGGATTGTGTTGTGAGACGAGAAGCCCCCCCCAAAACACCCTTTTTTTTACCTTGAGAAAGGTCAGACAGAGTCCATTACTTCCTCGTGTCTTCTGTTTGCCCAGTGAAGCGTTCTGTGATGGTCATAAACATGCGGCTGTACACGAGCGCCACTCGGCTATTTTGAGTCAATTGGAGTTTATGGCGCAGGCCTCCTTCCCTCTGCGACCGGGAGAACACACTACAAAAAAATGTGTCTGGGAACAAACCTCTGTCATTATTCAGATAAAAAAAAATAAAATAAAAAAAGACAGACAGAGCTTAGTGTCCGACGTGTCAGCCCCGCTTAGTCACCTCGCCGTGTGAAACACAAGCTTATCTCGTGCGGCTCAGACACAGCCGTTTGCTCCGTCTTAGGAGAGAGAGATCAAATAAAAAAAAATAAAAAAAAGGTTCTTGGCATTTTAAGTTTTATTGATTTGTCCCGTTCCGCTCGGTCTGAAGGCTTTACGCGCACGGAAACAAACGGAGAAATACGGCAGGATAGAATGCCAGGGGGGCTGCTGCCTTTTCAGGAAAACATGTTGTTAAGGGCAGATCAAACAACAGAGCAGTTGTTCCTTCCTGAGGCTTAAATGAGAATTGATTATGTTGAGTAAAACATTGCTAATTAAACCCGTAGTGCATCAATTCAATTTGTGATTAATTGGGGTAAATAAAGTTGATTGGACAAATTAAGTGTATGAGGCAGAAATTAAATTGGGGGAGGAGAAGAGATCAATGTCTGGCTCTTTTGTGTTACAGGTACTCCTCTGATGAACTACAGTTGCCGCGGGAACGGATTGCGGTCGGCACCGATCCAAACCTATTCCATCTTTTTTTTTTCTTTTCTCCGCTGATGGGCAGCTTGCTCCCTACCTTTCCAATTATAACGGTTAAGCAGAATGTAGCAGGTGCAAGTTTAGCTGCAGACTTTAAGCTGCTTACCTGTTCCTCGGGGGGGAGTGGGGGGGGGGGGGGGGGTGGAGAAGGAGAGGGTCGTGTTTTCTCACAGAAATGATAGCTGTATCCATCAGGTCTACATTAATCCTATAACGTTAGCGGTGTCAAACGAGGATTAGCCTGCTAGGGCAGAACTTTGTTTACCTGAACTTTAGGGGGAACGTTTGACTGCTGTGATGCACTTTGCACTGATTGTACAATCCGATTCGTTAGTGTTGCATTCAGTGCAATTATATGTTCGTCATCAAGCTGTGTGTTGTACATCTACTGATGTGCCACCTCTATTCGAGTGAGTCTTTGCAGTGCTAGACCATAAAATCAGGGCTCTAATAGTCCATTAATTGTTTTGTAAAATAAACCCTTGTGCCTTCACAACTTGGTCCACCACCTGGGGTTTAAATAAACGAGGCTCTGCTGAGCCTTCATGTAAGCTGTGTTTTTTCCAATAGGCTCTATTGATCAGTGATCAGATGAGCCATTACGGTACCGTACTGGTGGGTTTTACCTCTCTAGTTTAAGTCTTTGTGCTAGCATTCTCCAATCGGCTCCGTTGGGACAGGGGGCATCCAGGCTGCTGCATATCTTCTGCCTGATGAGGTACGGGATCTGAAAGGCGCTGGGCCCTGCCAGAGCTGCAGCGGTACTGTCCATTAACAGAAACTCAGAGTCCACAGCTCGGATGTCCTGGTGGAAATTACAGCCACAAAGCACGGCATAAGAGCAATTGCTACATGACTAATGAAGGTGCTGAAAAGTCCCGGCTATGCAATCAATTCCTGGTTCTCAAAGTGAATAATATTGCCAAACGTTACCTTGGCGATGTTAAAGTCGAGGCTAAAGCTCTGTCCCTCTCCTTCCACCTGCCACACGCACAGCTGGCAGGTGAGCTCGCAGGTGCTGAGGCTGAGCCGCTCCAGAGTGAACGTGCAGTGCAGGTACCGCTGGGAACCGTTCCAGATGTGGTAGAACGGGATCTCCTGCAGAAAGAACACGCGGCACCGTTAGAACTGCCAGTCTGAAACACGCAATAACAGGGCCGCCTGCTTAGAATGCACCGAGATCATCATTAATTACCCTGACATAAGCTGTCATCGTTAGGTGGATGGAGCTAAATAAAGCTGAGGCAGCAGACTGACAATAGCCAGGAAATGTAAAGCGGAATATTGGGCTCTTTTTGAGGGATTGAGTTAATATCTATCTGACCTGATTTCAGAGGAAATACACATATCTTTATTCCTGGCATAAGATTCAAGATACATAACATTTTCAATCCATGTTTTTTTAGTAATTCAGCCCTCGCCTGCATGTATGGTTAAACATGATTCCGATTGTTTTCAAGCTGGAACATCACAGCTCTACTAATCATGTGACAGTTCGGCACATGCATGCATAATGGCATCGAGTCATATCGCTGAGCAGCACCCGCCTCCGTCTACCTGGGAGTGTTTGCCAGAATAAATTCAGGTCTGACAGCGTCTACATCTTTCTCTCGGATGCTCCATATTTCTCACTCATTTGCATATCGCGGGAGAAGCCATGCGGTAACCCCGAAAAAAAATAAACGCAAACAAAACAGGGCACACTGCTCACTTCAGCCCCCCGGGTTCAACAGCTGCCGAGAAGTCTTTGTGTGAGCGGAGCGGCAGGCTGCGCTGCTAACCAAACGGGGGCACTGTTACCCAGGCAGACCAACGGCTGAGGCAGCTGGCTGAAACCGACAAAAGTCACTACGGGGGCCCCGGGGGGGGGGGAGAATAAAGGCCTTTTCTGACCGCACTGCTGAGAGGGGAATAGCACTTCCAAATGAACAGGCACAGTCCAGAGGAATAAGCTTCTGTTCTGGGTGCATTGTTGCTGCCGCTGCTTGCTGGGCACGGCCGCGTGTCCTCCACGGGGCCCCGGTGCTCGGTGCTTGGGTAGTCACGGCCAGAGCGGTTTCAAGCTCTCTGTACAGCCCCCCCGTGTGTCATGCTGTCGCCGGGCCGCAGTGCCACGCAGGTGTGGGGAGTGCGGTGGAGGGCGGAGAGGTTCCCGAGCGTCCAAAGTTCAGATATTTACATCGAGCGCTCCTCTCTTTTCTATCTGAGCTCCTTTTCAAGAAGGCGGCTACTGGGATAATCAATCAGCCTGCAGCTCCGCCTCCCCCACAGGAACATGCGGGCTCTTTGCACGCGCGCTCCAAGAGGTTCGCTCTTACGTTGCACGCGGTGCCAAGAAGGGAAAGGTTATTGGACAGAGGGGTGCCGTGGTAACGGGCTGAAAAACACAATCTTTAAAGTGATCTACTGAAGCCAAAGCAAAACGTGTTTAATTAAAGCTCTGAACCGACTGAAAACAAAACAACTTTCTAGAGAGGCCCTCATTAGCAAGCTGTTTCTGAAGAACTTTGGAGTACGCAGTAACATTGCTTTTGCTGACACACACTCCATCCTTCTTTCATTTCTCTGGCTGGCTAATTCTAAATAACTCCAGACAACACCCATTTCGATTGAGTACACAAACAAACACATTAAAAAAGCACTACAGCAGCCGAAAGGCAAATTTGACAGATTCAGCCAGGCACTTCTATTTCATCTCCGTGCCTCCCACTCTGATCTGGAATGACTCCCTGCCCATGCAGCCCCCCCCACCCTCTCTCAATCCCCCCCCCCCCCCAACACACCTGGTAGCCAGCTAGCAGCTTGCTCCTCCAGTGTGCCTGGGGCATGTCGTGGATGGACAGGCGCAGGTTGTGGTAGCTGTCTTTAAAAAGCAGGACGTGAGGCTCGTCAATCAGCCGACCCCCGAGCTGCCGCTCCATCTGCATCACCTCCTGGGGAAAGAGGCAGGGAGGGGGGAGGAGGAGGAAACACATTTACCTTTCACAGTCACAGAGGTAAGTGAAAATGTGCAAAACAATCTGTGAATATTTATTAATGGTAGACCACTCAAAACAAGCAACAAATAGGCAATGGTAGGAACACATACAGTCTCTCTCTCTTTCTGTCTGACATACGCAGCACTCGTTTAAGGCGGGGGTGGGGGGGCAGTGCACCGTAGGACTGGAAGATAGTGTCCCCGCATGCAGCCACAGCGGGCTGGTGCTCCGCGTCTCCACAGCACTTTAATGTCACCGCAAGGTTGACTCCGTGCCTCAGTGTGCGCGCCCAGCTTCCAGCAACTGCATTAGCATGCAAACGCCGCAGCCAACCCTGGCCTACGAGCTACCTGGGCTGTGATGAAGGCAGTGAACGAGCCATTAGTCAACTGCTCATTGTTCTCGCATGGCGAATCGCCTTAATTTCATTTTGGTTTTTGTGCCAGGAGAGATTTGTAAATGCTTGCTTAATATTTTAATCTCTGTGGGACTTGCTCAGTCGACCATTTGTTGCCATCCGAATGACCATCTGGAATGGGATGATAATATCTGCTGCATCTCCCTTTGATCTATCAATTCATTTTGAGCTGGATGCTTTGTTAGTCTTTAAGACTAATACTTTGGACGGCGTTCCCATGTGCTACCTCCGATCAAAGGATCGTATTGCCACAGATGGAAAACAGACCTCTGAAATTAGAAGTGTGAAAAGACCTGAGAAACAAGATATGTTCTTTTAATCTGCCTGAGGAAGGGAAAAAAAGATGGCAGCCGAAGGAGAACAGGCAGCCAGGATGCTCCTTGGACTCCGTGAGACGAATCTAGAAGACAAAGGCTCCAAGAGGGTTGTAGATAGATGTAGATACGAATGCGTGCCAGCATGGACGCCCGTGGTTTGATTTCAGCAAAGACATCTCATTAAGTTGGAGAATGCACAATCTGCACAATGCTGCCTTCTTTCCCAGGAATGAACATCTGATTCCAATTGTGATGGAACGGAAGCTGTTAATTACCCATTTGGAATCTCTGTTTTTATTTTTTAATGTGCTCTCCGCATCACTGAATAAGCACATTTTTGTGCAGCCCAAGTATTTAATTTCCATGTTTGCTCAGCCCATCGCTAATTTCCATGTTTCTACACAAATATTATTCCCCTTGTGATTGTCCATCTTTGTTGCTGCATGTACATAAGTTTACTTCTTCCAACCCGATGCCTGGGCACATTAAAGATAATAACAAGACAATAATCTGACTCGCTGGAATACTCCCTTTAACTGTGCTGCAATGCCGGAGCCTTGTGATGTTACCCTCTCTCAGAGTGGGGAGGTCAGACAACGGCTCTGAATCAAAGCGTAGAGGTCTAATGAGTTAATAACAGAGGGCGCAGAGTTCTCCATAGAATTAAAAGCCCTGTTCCATTATATCTCTCAGGCAGACAAAAGCCACATTATGAGGGCTTCAAGAGAGGTTCATTTAACACAGTTCTTAAGGACAATTATTTGTTGGGGCCGATTAGCGTTGCAAATTGGGGCTGGTGGACTTTCCATCAGGTCTTCTTGACCTGTAGCAGCAGATCTTTAGGCCTGCTAGCAAGAGAAGGTGCGCAGAATGCAAATTATCTTATCAACATATAGCGACTAGAATGAATACTAACTGGCCTGTCCAGCAGTTTGTCAAGTCCAAGGCTGACACGGCAGGATTACAATCAAACCGGGTCCCCGGTACAGCCGTGCTGCAACCTGACAGGCACACGGAGCCTGCCGAGTGAAAAATAAAGAACACGGGATGATACTCTTCCTCCTTTAAAGTGTGGACATGTCCTCGTCTCTTTCAAATGACACTGTCTCGCTTGCATATTGTTGATGTGTGCCAAAGTGCCTCAGTGTGTGTGTGTGTGTGCGTGTGTCTGTTAGAGTGTGTTTTTGTGCAGGGCTTCAGCATATGTTCTGGACTGAGAGAATAATGGCCCTCTTTACGCCCCATTATCCTGTTAACAAATGACAGTGTGAGCGAGCTAATAGATGAGAAGCTAAATTTGACCGTATTATTTACTCTTTCTGGGGGGAAAACAATGCAAGGCTTTGAATTAGTTTATCAAATCACATATTAATCATCAACCGAGCTAAATTGTGTTTGCAGTCAGTGGAGATAAGAAGAGTACTTTCTCTTTGGACACCCTGACCCTTTACGACTGTGGAAACATTTAGATGCATGAGATGGGCGAGTAGTTCAAGTACTCCATGAGAAAAAATAACCTTTTGTTCTGACGGAATTCAAGATCGCCTGTGGTGTGTGTGGAGACTGTGAATTTAAGACCACCCCCTGACATTCAATGAGGCTGGCTAAAGAGAGTGAGATAGAGCAGGAAGGAGTGAAAAGAGAGAAGAGAGCAGCTTAACATTTGTGTCTCCAGGTCACTAGAGTGGCCAGCTTTAGTAGGAGAGATAACAGGATTACTGCAATCACGGCCACAGTTTTTCTAAGACTTCAACCGCCTTCCCACCCCTCACTCATCTCCCAAACCGCTCCTCTCCCATCCCTTCATCCTCTTGGCCTGGACCAGAGCTGGGACTGTGATGGACTGGGGCTTGGCTCCGCTGGGGAACAAGAGACACTCGGAGAGAGAGAGCTAATCTCTTTGGGCTGGTGCTGACAGAAAGAGGTTAGTGGCTGCAACAAACTCTCTCTCGCCACAAAAAACAGCCGGTCATCTGGATGCAAGAAGTGTTTTTGGCCTGATTATAAGTATATAAAAAGAAGTGGGCTGGTTCAAAGCCGCTTTCCCAACAGCAAGGTCAGGCTACTACATGTGGTCTTCTATTGTTCTGGATCGGGCCGTAATAAACCGATTAACTTAACTAGCTCTGATGGGGATTTATAACTTGCGTTTGATCAGTTAATTATTCAAGCTACATGTCATCTGAAAAGTAGAGAGATACGAAGCCTTTAGTATCCTCACAAACTCGGCCTCACCCCTTGACTCCTGTTGTTATCTCCCCGTGTGTTTAAAAATGTGCATTCGTAGCCCCGATCCATTTTCGGAGACGCTCTCTTTTCAGGCAAATGCATTTGTTTATAGAGAGTAGCCTGGCTATGTGGGCTCCATAAATCTGTGTATTTGTCAGCACGATGTGACAGGCTTTTCCTCTCTGACTGAGAGTCTATCAGTCTGAGCTCCAGTGGCCGTGCCCGCTACAGTCAACTCTGATTAATAACTACAAATAGAAGGGACTTGTCTGCTAAGTTATAAATGGGTACTGCGTTTGCTAGGGAAAAGATGCACATTCTGCCTGATAAATCACAGAGCAGGACGGGAGGAGAACAGCACACAGGAACACAGAAATATAATATGGAAACAATTTCTCTGCTGGGCTCAATGATAAAGCTTACTGTCTTGTTTAACTTAATGCCAGCAATTACTGGGCTATGCTGCTGTTGTTTTGTTGCCTAGAATTCATCGCCGGTAACTTTTCTGATGGAGAGATCAGGAAAACTGTTTGTTACAGTCTGTGCTTGCCGGTTTCCTCTCGCCTGAGAGATAAAAGCAAAATGTTTCTGCTCAGGAGTTTTAGGGGAAAAAAACGTCATCGCGGAGGCAGCACATAAACCGTTTATGAGCCCTTTTATACGCAAATGAAAATAAAAGCTTGAGGTCAAACACTTTACAAAAGACTCCGGGAGCGACTGTTTAACCAGTTGGACATCAATTAAACACCCATTTAAAACTAGAAAAAAGATTTTTATTATCGAAGGTCACAAAGCATAATGCATCGGCCTCACTGCATGAAAGTGTAAATTCTGCAGTCTGAAATACAATACTAAAAGGGAGCTAACTACCATTTGGGAAGTTTTATGGCTGCTACAAGTCACATAAACTCACTAGAGAGAGTTTGAGCTAGATGCTAATATGCTCATTGCCTACAATGACAACACTGACAGGCAAATGAACAGGGATGAAGTTCATCAGAACATTTCGGCGTGTTAGCATGCGAACATTTGCTAATTAGCACCATGGGAAAGCGGAGGCTATTGGAAATAGCATTTATTTTATGGCACTGGAGGAAAAGTCAGAAGAACACAAAAGTCGGATTAGTCGGGACTAATCCCTTTGGGAACATGAATGTCTGTAGAAACGCCACAGCAACCTCAAAATGGATGCTCAACCTGTCCATCCTCAGAGACTGGGCCTCTGGAAGGGCAAATAAATATATATTTCAACCATTTTCATTGTCAAATGTGCTGAATTGGTATTTATTGTCATCCCTTTTGTTTTGTTTCTAACAGCAGACCAAAAATGGGCTTTAAAACACAGACCGGCAGGTGTCAAAGAAAAACATTGGTTTATCAATAAAAAGTAGTTTTTGTCCGCATGGATAATAATTATTGGTAAACATACAGAGTATTTTATTGTTGCCACCAAAAGCTGACAGATTCTGAATATTGCAGATAAATATAGATGAAATTATAATATAAATAAAATAGCTGCAGCATATCCCGATCACACACGAGACACCTTGGTCGGCACCCTTCCAGCTGATGCTGGTTTGTCTCTGCTCTGAATTCGGAGGCTTGGTTCACTGCAGGTGTTTCAATCAGTTGTGTGATGGCAGAACATCAGTGAAGCTCTCCCACAGGTCCAGCTAGAAACAACCGAGTGCACAGTCAGAGTGCTACCAAACGCAGATTGTGTCTCCTCTGCTGCTGCGCCAGCCTTGGCTGGGCCCGACAAGAGCGGGACACACATTAAATATTAACTTAATTGGTCCCGGCAGAGCCCTGCTAACATACGGCAAGCATCAGACGGAAATGTCACTGTTTCCCCAGAGCCTCCACACACTTATGATCAAAGGCGATAACATTGGTTTTAATCTGCTGTAATTGGGGGATAAGAGATCGCATGGTACAGCATGCATGAGTGTAAAGTGCATGCTTGTGTCCGCATGTTCGTGGGTGTGTGCGTACATGTCATTGTCACTTATGGAGGCTTCTCAGACTGACAGCCAGCCGGCCGGAAGCCCTGCGTATCCCTTCTGGTTTCTACAGCTCTCCCTGCCACTGAAAACAGCCAACAGAAGAGGCAGAAAAATGTCTTTTCTGTTCAGTTTTATCTCCCATCAAAAGTAAAGCCTGTTTAATGCATGGAAAGTCTTTCTTTCCTGAAACAACGAGAAGCAGGGACTTGGCAGGCTGCAAACGCTGTCATAAGATTCACATGTGCTGAAGGTGTACTGTCCATCAATTGGATTCACTCCACTGTAAAAAAAAAAGAAAAGAAAAAAAGAAAAGCACTCCACTGTACCACCTACTGCAACACCACCGCTGTTGCACAGTACAATTAACTCTTAATGTTAGCCATAGTGAAAGTCTAATCATAAATGGTGCATTTTAAAGTTAGTGATTAGTGATTATGCAGAACCTCTCCAGGGAAGTTTAATCTCCACTCAAAGTGGTTAATGCACTTGCTAAATGAACTGCTCCCTCCGTAATAGCACCAAGAGCAGTGTGAAGTTGAGATTAGTAAAGAGTGTGGGCCACGGTCTAAATCACTCACTAAAAACTACAAAACCCTGGAGACGCTGTGGCTTACCACAGGTCCAGGTTGTGTGCAAGACGGGGAGTTAATGCACTCAAGGCCGTCGAGGGAGCCGCAGAGTATAGCAGCACCAAGTGCCGGCCTCAACAAGCTCAGATGTCCTTTTCCTGGCTAAGATATGGGGAGAAAAGCAGAAGAAGAGCTTTCCAGGGGGTGAGACCCAGAGGGAGAGAACAAGTCCACCAGAACTACCCCTGCATCCGACACAGCACGTGCAAGGTCATTTTAACAGTCAAGACTGCAGCAAAACATCACAGGGTCACCCGGTGATCTGAATACATGAAGACAACTCATCAATACAACTGGTTTGACGGCAAGTAAACGGAAAGGCCGGATTTCTGTCTGCATACAAAGTGCTTCCTCTGGAGAGCTGCATCAGCTTTCCAGGGTTTGCCTCCTGAATGCCATATTTTTTAAATAATTTTTCAACACAAGAACACAAATTTTCAGCCAGCAATGTCTCGGAGTGAACTGTCATGTCAGGAACAGGAAGATGGCGGCAGGGGCACACGTGAGCCACAAAAATGACAGATGTGAGCCAGAAAGCTTTAGGTGATTCTCACACTGCAGCTAGAGCCTGTGCACAGTTTTCCTCTCTCGGAGTGTGAGAGTGCTAATTTCCGCTGGAGCCTCCAATGCTCTCCGTTGTTTACGTCCCACAGCCAACCACAGTCGGTGCCGGTAGGAAACCTCTGCACGAGGAGGTCAGCCATTACAGCTGCCAAAAGTGGACCCGGAGTGGAAAGTGGCTCTTGTGGCTGGAACAGCGCGGAGAGTGGTGTGAAGAGAAAGAACAAGAGCACAGGGGTTGCTGGGAAAGGATTGGGGGAGGCTCTCCTTTTAATTTACTAATTAACCATGCAAATTAAATCTTAACAGGCTACTCAGAGGAAGTCCTTGGGGGAGGGAGGAAGGCATTAGTGCTTGATTATACTGCGTCCATGTGGAGAGCAAAAAGGAGAAGTGAAATATGCTGTTGCACAAAGTGACGGGAAGCAGCCGGGCAGGAACTCTAAAGGCACCAAAGGAATTTCCAGGTTTAAGATCTGAGATTTTGGGGCATTTGGAGCATTTGGATTGGCTCTCACCAAACTGTACTAACGGTGCTGAGATAACACCGTTTACCAGAAGCCAGGTGCTACACATCCACCACGCTACTGGCGGTCTGTTAGCTGATATACGCTCATATGCAAGAACATGCACTGAGGGCACAAGCGGCCAGTAGGCCCACGTCAACAAAGCAAGGAGACGCTTAAGCAACAACACGTGCAAAGGAAGAGTGACTTCCTTCTCTGCTCACTGTATTGTTACAAAGGAATTAGTTTTTTGCTGCTTTATTAATGCTCTGAATGTTTAATACAGCTCATTTTACATCTCAGTAGGCAATCACACAAGAGCAGACAAAAAGATTGTATTGCATACCATGATTAACTTAAGACGAATGCATTGTTTCAATAGTGGGGGAACAACAGCACCACAAATCACACGCTCTTGAACTGCACATGGTTTAATCAGGCTTGCAATATTGTTCAATTTACCATGGCAACGCCTAACTCCTACATGCCCGCGCCGATTTCTACTAACCTTCCAATGTGACAGGCAATGCTATTACACATAATGGTCTATCACTCAGCTGCCTCACGCAATCCCAGGCTGAGATACTCCAGCATAACCGGATGACAGACAGATTTCACAATTTACCTTGAAAACATCTTGTGTGTCATCCATGCAGTAGACCCTGATGTTGTACTCCAGCGTGGAGCAGTACGCGTCGGAGAAGAGCACCAGTCTGAGGCGCTTGGCGGCGCCCATGTGCAGGGACTCGCCCACCAGGGCGAGGGTGCCCAGCTGCTCCGAGAAAAGGCGGCAGGTCTCGGCCTCGAGCTGGCAGTAATAGGGCTCCGACACCAGCTCCTCCCCCATCAGCAGGACGTCCTGGAGGAGGCGAGGCAGAGAGAAGAAAAACAACACAAAGTGTGGTTGGAAGGTCAAGCACCCAATTTACGTAGGAGGAAAGGGTAATGTGTTTGCCTGGGTAACTGATGTCTGTATGTGCGGGTGTGTGTTTGTAAAGGGTTTGTTTCGGAAAATCTTTTGGCACAGTATCAAGGCACAGGCTGTGTCCCTTCTGCAGCGTGACAAAGTTAAAGGTAAGGTTACATGAGTGTAAAAAAAAAAAATATGAATACTTTGTTCTTGATTCAAATTCCCCTTTCACTGTGGTACTCTTACTCCATACTGACACAAAAAAACACACAAATCCTATAGAACACCATCAATTCACTTAATAATGCATGAACGAGGTACTCAATTGACATGAAAGAAGACTCAAATAGATTACTGGCAAGAACAGATGGTGCTGGAGAAAGAAAAATAAATGGGGAGGTGCAGTAAATATCGGATTGTTGGGATTTCTGGAATTTCCTTCAGCCTTAGAGATTGGTCAACGAAGGTGGAATCAGTTTTCCTATTTATCGAAAAAACATCACTTTTGGCCTTAGGGTGAAATGTGTTTAAAAAAAACCTAAATGGCCACAAAATATTTTATCGGCCAATTACAAAAAAAACACGATGGATTCAATCATGTCAGAAAAGCAACATCTTGCATATCTGTAGAGTTGAAGGGTTGTTTTACAACTTCACCTCTAATAAAGATTACAGACTTACCTCATCACAGTGTGGGACAGTTTTGAGAGATAATTCCACTGCTCCCTGGGCTAATTTAATAAAAGGTGACAATATTCTTTCTAGAATCCCATCATGCCAATTGACTGACTCCTCTCATTACCCAATCAAGCTGAAGGGAGCATTTTGCCTGCCAAAAGCCCCTCCAGGATCGATTCAACTAGACACAATCCACATCAATAAAATTAGTATTGACACAACTCATTGCCTATGCAACCACAATGAAGTCTCACTTTTTCATCATCTTAATATTTCTGCGAGGTGCAATAGAGAATGAGGGGGCTCGCTTACACCACTAAGCGCTCAGTCTACAAGCAATTTATTCCCACAACGCCCTCCGCTTCTCCACGTCCATTTTCCCCATCTCTTTCCCTCTCTGCCTCATTTCTTTCGGTTTCCTGCTCTCCCCCCTCGCTGCGGTTGCTTCCACTCTAATTCTCTCGTCCACCTGGCACTTCGGCGGACACGCAGCAGCCAGGCCGCTGGGCTATATTTGGTCCGGCCGATGATTAAAAGTGCTGGTCTAACCTCTGCCTCAGACAGGCCAATCCATCCCACAGACACCCCACCGCTGACACACACACACACGGGGGGGGGGGGGGGGGGGGGCTGAATAATTTATGCACAATATCGAACATGAAAGAAGACCTACTGACGCTCTGAAGCCCAGCAGCAACCCTCTCCAATCCCTTTGGATTGTGACGACGTGTGTATGGTGCCTCAAACCGCATTTGTTTGCGAGGGTGTGTGTTTGTACACCAAACGTTCTTCCCAACTCGATCCCATTGCATCTGGCGGTTCTGGTTACTTTCAAATTTCATGGAGAGAAAAATGGGAAGGGAAACTCTGTAATTGGAAGCAGCGGTCAAAAATGGAAAAGGAGCACTCAGGAGAGCACTTTGAGGATCCGTCATCTGCTTAGAGAATTTTTGTGATGGAGAAATATGTTGCCTAGCAACTCTTGAGCTGGAGAGGCTGTTTTTCAGCCCAATCAAAAAATACCTGATGGAAAATATAATTTAAACACTGTGGAGGGAATGACCATTGGGCCAGAACTGCCTCTGCTATACAGCACTGAGTGCTTTCCGGTGCCAGTTTCAAATCACTGCGGAGCAGGTTCGTACTTCTTCAAGGAAAGCGCTCTGTGTATTCAGGAAGACTTTACAAGTTCAGTGGGCGGCAACTTTATCTTTTCATGGAGGATTGGTGGTGGAGTTATAGTGCCGTCTCACCTCCCAAGTACCCTCATAGTTCTGCTTCTTGAGGCGGACGGCCCAGTTATCAAGGCACGCGTCAGAGCAGTGGTCCATGCTGAGGATAACTGGCCGGCTCAGGACCACCCCAGGAGGGCCACAACTCACGACGGGGCTGAGCAGGGTCTGGCAGCCGGCCAGGGGTAACCTACAACAGGGAGGGAAGAGAATGGACCTGGATGAAGTGCCTTCACTGATTACCTTATTTGTGACAACTTTTCTGACCCTCTCTGCATATGATCTAGCAGCGAACCATAAAATCCTGCTGAACATAGTTGTGATGAGTGAATAATGCACCTGTTTAAAGTAGGCTATGATGACTGTGCCTTCAGAGACTTGAATGTAGTGAGCCAGATAAACAGTGTTCATCAAACTATGTATTTAACTTAAATAGTGCACACGCTGGAAAAAAAGACTTGGTTTATTTATTTCCATCTCTCGGCACTGGCACAGACTCTAAAGCCTTTCCTAATGGAACAGTGGCGCATCAAAACAAACAGCCCAGTGGCATCCGGGGAAGACTGCCAGTCAGGCAGTGTTAAAGAGACCCACCTTAAATCTTCCTTCCTCTGAACAGTGAGATAAATCTCATAGATCTTTCCTCTGGGGATGGCCTCGGGAGGAATGAGCAGGCTGATTCCTAATGCAAATAACAACAAAAGGAGAGAGCGGGGGATAAGGGAGAGAGGGGGGGGGGGACAGGCTCATTTGTTCTGATTGAACAACACTTTTGTCATTTCACAAGAGAAAGCCAGCCCACTCAACAAAAGTGTACGGCTGCAAAAACAAAACCAAATCGATTGTGAAGGTCAGAGGCAGCCTCTGTCAGGTACAGTGGATCTGTGCAGCACGCGTCCCCACGGTCAACAATTAGCCGAGACAAAAGCACACACCGCATTGCAAGTTTAAATGTCCTCAGTCTGCCACCAAGTAGATAATTGAGACCATGGCACAGACTACTCAAGGAAAATTACACTTCCCCAGAAGAGTGTGGGAATGAACCTCAGAGAATAGAGAGAGCTATTGAGGTGGTTTCAATGTGGTGGCATTAGTGTTGTGATTCTCCTGCCAAAATCCTCCCCCAAGAACCTTATTCCAAATGATTATGTGACAATCTTAACACTCTAAACCAGGTCTGTTTACCCCCCAAAAAAGACTCATCTGTTTAAATAAGGCGAAGGTGCCTTAATGCGCACAGCCTCGTCTGAACGGATAAACTGTCTTACATGTGTCTGCTGGGGTTTTTTTTTTCTGTGTCCCAATGAGGAGATTGGTGCCAGTGCGTGGTACAGCCTACACGGCTTTGAGGTAATCCATGCATATAATATCTGTAAGACAGGGAAATGGAGATGGAGAAAAAAAAAGAGAGAGAGAGAGATAGAAAGAAAGTGATAGCAAGAAAAACCCAAGAAGAAAAGACCTTTTCTCCGTCAAGATACTGGCTCACTGGCACTGTCATCAGCTCTATGAGGCGAGTGGAAAAAACTCTCTCCCAATGTAAGTATATAAGCGCCATTCTTAGCTAATGTGACGACAGGAAGCAAAACAGGGGACGAGGGAATGGATGGCTTACTATATATCTTCCATCAGACTAATCTTTAATGGAGCATCACTATTACTCGGCCTGTGCATGCAGGACACACGTGACACTTGTGGAGATCAGGTACAATTTACACCAGCTCTCTTAAAGGTAATAATTTGTTCAAGGTTTATGACAGAAACCTTTCAGAGGAGTACTGTGTGTTTAGTAGACACTCTTTATGTCGTAGTAATTCATCTCATCATTATGTACAGAACCTTTTGACTTCACAAAACATTTAACCTAATCATGAACCTTAAGTACTGTGAAGGCCTTGCTTTTTCCCATGTTTCCACCACCACAACAACGGCACAAAAAAAAGGTGTGAAAATCGAATGAGGCAAATCCAACGCCGGGCCTTTACGAGCACTATGTTTGTCCAAGAAGAGAGACCCCAGTGTGTGGAGTGTCTTAAAATACTACTAAATTAGGAAGACACTTGGAAACCCACCAGCCTGATCATGCGAATCTAATCAGATTTAAAAAAAAGAATATGATCCTTCTTTTAAATGTGGGGAAATATCTTTGCACTTGATGTCAGCACAGAGATGTTGTGTTGTGGCCTCTCTGGGCTATCAGGGAACTGTTGATGTGCTGGACAATAGCCAAGTTAATTTTATTGCTATATTATTAAAAAAAAAAAAAAACTGACTTAAAAGTGGAAGTCAATGTATTTGAAGTGAATGTTGTATAAGGGGAATAGTATGCCATTCAAAAGATCGTGGATTTAATATATCAGACTGACTTTGGCCAAGAAAAAGTAAAAATCTAAGTGGTTAAGTGGTTTAAAAAGTCTTTCCAGCCTGATACTCCACTATTGGTATCTCATTGCTACAAAGAACCATGCACCGAGCACTCCTTTATCAAAGCTCATAACACTTTCTTCTGCACTCCGGCATTCAGAACTCACTGTTCACTGATATGGATTGAATCCACGACCTCAAACCCTCCAACGAGGCTTATAAGAGCCCGACCTGTTGGATCGAAGTTCAAGCCTGTTTCTCTAAGCTTTTCACTGCTTCTTCTGGACCACAGTATCAAAATCCAGTCAGCCTGGATAAATATCTGACCTCCAACCTCAGATTCTACCAACAGGCTTCTAACAGCCTGAGCTTTGGATGGAAATTATTATTTGGATATTAATGAAAATGTTATAGAAATTGTAACAATATATCATTATTGATATATAATAGAATACCTCAACAATAATAATATCGCATGATGTGTCAAATGATCTTATGATGAAGTATGTGACCAAAATATCTATTGTAGTATGCCCATTGCAATAGAAAAGCAATAGAATGGACATTGACAATTAAATCAACGTAGCAGGGTGGTCCATTTTCATGTGTACTGTTGCCATTGGACTCGTAGGGGGACAACTTTACTAACTCACGCGTGCAGGCGTCACATTGTGCATGCGCGGTCCGGGCATCGACCATGTCCACGTCCACCGGGAATCCGCTTGGGCCAATTCGGCAGACTAACAACGTGTGACACACTTGCCCCACTGATTTCATTATCATAAGCAACGTTTCATGTTTTATTTTTAATGCAGCAAAAATGACCAAACAGTTCGATGTCTTTTCCAATCCTACTCTTTTTGTAAAGATGTATAATTTGGTCAGTTGCTTTAAATGTCATTTAATCATTTCTCCCTACATTGTGTTTTCTGACAGTCACAAAGGGCTCACAGGAAAATCATCAAAACTGTCCAATAAATGAGTTAAATGTAGTTCATACGAGTAAGTTTGTGTCTAAATACTCAGTGAAACCCACCTGTGCTGGGGATGGTCAGCCTGCCTCCCAGGAAGTTGAAGGTCCCGAAGGAGCTGTTGGCCACATCGCGGGGCAGAGTTTTAAAGTAGCTCTGCGTGGACAGCCGGCTCACAAACTCCGCAGGGTCGGGGTTCAGTTTGCCGTTGTGCAGAGTGTGTGAGCCGTTGGGAAGCGGGTCGAGCAGAGGCCCGTTGGTCATGGAGAACTTGCCGGTGGCGTCGTGGCGAGAGCGCAGGGTGCCTTGGTAACTGGTGGTGGTGGAGGTCAGGTCAGGCTGGATGGTGAGCAAATGGGAATTCTCTGTTCAAATAATGAAAAGAAAAAGACAAAAGGCAAACGTGTGAAACTCCACGAGTGGCAGGCAAGGAGGGGATTGGTCCGTCTCAGAGACAGACCTCACACTCTCTAGAGCTGTCGAAACACACAACGAAAACTGAAACAAACACGGGAAAGACACATGGTGCTGGAAACGGAAGACTCACACGCCCACACTTAACAATACACGAATGCAGATTCCACACAAAACCAGTCCATTCACATGCTCTCTCTCTCTCTCTCTCTCTCTCTCGCTGTCTGTTTAGCAACCACACAGTCAATTCCAAACAGAACTCAAATACAGCCAAGCACCCAGAATGTATAAAGGCTTTTTTCAAAGGGAAATCACAGGCACGGCAACCTAGTTCTCCGTCTAACTCAGGCAGTTGTATTTCTATTACTCTAAAACCTCAAAGGCTCCAAACAGGCGCTAAACAGAGTGGGTACGTTCCCTGGCAATGAGGTGGTGGCGAAACGCTTCGTGTCAAATAAACAGGTAGTGCTCCACACAGACAAACGCACCCACACACATGCACGCACGACAAGATGCATCTTTCTTCCACTCGGAACCCCATTTCGGACGTGCACCACCTCCACCACCACCTCCACCACCGCCAATACACAAACAAACACGGAATCAGTGGAGCGCTGATGAGCGCTGCGCGGCGGGCAGACGGACAGACGCACAGAGGAGGGTAGAACAAAGAACAGTGTCCTACTGCTGTGGGGGGGAGGCCTGCGTGGCCGCGGTGCCCACACA
This sequence comes from Pungitius pungitius, assembly GCF_949316345.1. Classification (NCBI taxonomy): domain Eukaryota; kingdom Metazoa; phylum Chordata; class Actinopteri; order Perciformes; family Gasterosteidae; genus Pungitius; species Pungitius pungitius. The sequence continues at coordinate 32,051,183 of NC_084901.1, forward strand.
CCTGGCTTACTGGGCTTGATGCCCATGGGCTGGAAGCCAGTGGTGAGGATGGAGGAGTCTGCCACGTCGGCATCCAAGTCCTCCTTCTTGCGCCGGTAGACCAGGACCACCACGATGAGCAGCAGGGTCAGACACAGAGCCACCGCCACCATGCCCACGTAGAGCGCCACGTCCTCGGCTCCGCTCACGGCTGATGGGGGGAGGGGGGGGGGGGGGATGAGGAAGAAAAATCAAAATTAGCACAACTGGAAAATGACTATGAAGTATGAAGACGACAGTTGAGCCCGGACGATCATCAACGTGCGCATGCATTTGTGTGTCTGCGTGTGTGTGAGTGTGTGGGCTCCGGGTGTCGGAGGTGTCGAGTGCTCCTGGGGGCCATTGTGTCGGGCCATTGTCCCTGGAAGCCACGGGGGGCGTAGCGCTGTCAGCCGAACACAGTCGAGGAGGGAACGCATTGAGCCGTGCGGCTTTGAGGGACGGCGAGCAACGGCAAAGGTTAAAGTGCCGCGGGGTGAGTTGGCAACAAAAGGGAGGAGGAGCGAGGCAGGAGAAGAGCAATGTCAAAATTAAAAAAAGAGAAAAAGAAGACCAACAGGAAAACATAATGTGCACTTTTTTCAGCAATGAGCAGCAATAACCACTCCAAAACGATTTGTGTCAAAATGGACATTGTTAATATTACTTGACATGTTTAGATGAATATCTCCAGTGTCATGGAATTGATTTTTTTTCCCTACTGTATAATCCCACCGCTTGACGGGGACAACTCGTTTGATGGGTGTTATTAGAATGTCACGATTAAATTAGCAGAGAGCAAACAGTCAAAACTGAAGAGAAAACATATTTTTTCTGTCTGTGTCTCACTCTCATCTCTATTAATTTCCTTTCATCCATTTGTCCTTGGCTTCTCCTCTTCCCTTGAAAAATCCAATTCTTTGGACAAAGCCGCCTGACATACCCGAGCCTTAAAGAGAAATGCCAGAATCTATTTCATGGGTGATTATCTCGGTACAATCTGATACCTTAAGTAGCAGGATTATACCCAGCCAGGCGCTATGGCGGCCCGTTGTAATGCGAGAGATATCTTGACATGCAATCAATTGTGAGTGACTGGCTGAAGATAAACACAAGTGCGTTTTGTCCTGGACATTGAATAGCGCATGTGAACATATTCATGGTATGAAGAGAATACTGAATATCCTCTGGTTTTCTGACTCTCTTCTCCTCAGGTAAGCATTGAGGTTCTTAACTGCAGGCAACCGGGCAGAACCTTTCACCTTCCAAAAAAGCTCCAACCTCTCATTAAAAGTTCCCAAAATCCAATTGTCTTTGGGAGTCCACTGAGGGATGTGCAGTTTGACTAAAGACAAAACAACACCCCCCCAGCAAGGAGGCAGGAGACTGGGCTCCGCTGATTGGATAAACATAGCCTTGGATTGGCCAGTTGCTGTTTACTTTCTAAGGGCAAACCAAAGGCACCTCGCTAACCTCAGCCGCAGAGATCCAGTATCTCCACTCTGCCTCGTCCCTGCACGCACACCATTCTTACACCCAGACAATAAAGTCAGTCAATCAGACTACTCTCTCTCTCTCTCTCTCTCTCTCCGTTCCCCTTTCTTCTGTGTGGAATCTATGGTGGTTTATCGGAGCATCACAGACAGAGGTTTTATCTGACCAGCCAGGTGTCACGGTGAAACGATCCCGACGTTCACTCCAACCCTGACCAGCAAGTACTCTCTGCTCTCTCTGACCCTTGCACATTGATTTTCATGATGCGAGCCAATAATTGAAAGGACATCCATCTCACTTTAATTGACACAGCTAATCAGGTTTTATAATTAAATGGGCTTTACTTTGGTCCCCCTCTAGCGTGCCCTCTCTCGCCCTCTTTTTCCACACAGAAGTTCCCAATTTATCTTCCTTCTGCTCCGGCGCCCATCACTCCATGGTCCGTGTCCACTTGGCGCAATTGCTGGCAAAGAACTTTTGATTGTCTTCTTGTGTGATTGACACATGTCGGCGAATAATCTGAGGATGTGATGCGCTGTTTTCACAGATGATCCCGGGCTAATCTGTGCTTATTACCCGATCCCAGAGCTTAGAGTTCAGCTCCCCATCGTTAGCTGGTTAGGGATCAGTTTCTGACTTCAGATGGGTCGGCCTGGACTGAAAGAGAAGTAATATTTCATCTCCTCTAAGGAGGACGTACCGGGATCCTGTCGAAGTTGGGGATCTCGCTGCATTGGCAGTCAGCTCAACGTTTGCACAGGATTGTCGTCAACTCTCTCTCTCCCTGCTTCTCTATCTCTCTCCCGCATTGATAAATAAAAGCTTTGCAGCCTCCTGTGACCCCCTTCGGGGAATTTATCAAGATACCTGAGAATATATTTCATCCCATGGCCAAATCCTAGTCACTTGCCTGAAGATGAATAACATTGGGGTTCTTAAGGTCAGGGAAATATGGCTACTAAAACCCTCAGAGTGAACGTGACCATTGCTACCTCCACAGTCGTCCCGTCCCTCTGCCGGTCCCGGTGAAATATGGCTTGAAATGAATGTCCTGCCATTTTTCACAAAGCTTGTGTCGCCGCTTTAACAAACAAACCCATGAAGAAAACATAAGCTGCTTCCCCGAGAAATTAGCTCCCTAAGTCAAAAGCAGATGGAAGACTGTTTCATAATTTAATGGTTGCTGCAAAATCACAGGAATCTGCTGCATCCTAAGACCATTCCCTTCCTTATACGTACTAAGGTATGAGCAGTATATTCTTCCCACTACCACCTGTCCACCATTAAGGCTCTGGCACGCTGCCAGTCTATTATTTCCCTGCAGCTCCATCTTCAGTTTTGTTTGCTTTATGAAAATGATCCTGCCAGGGTCAGATCTGTTCATTTTTGAGCTGTAGCACAAAGCTTGCCCGCTGCACATTGATTCTCATATATGCAATACCAAAAACAATCCCATCCAACGTATGCCAGTCCGGCCTTAATGAGGCGGATTAGAGATGTTTGTGAGGTCCTCAGCCAAAGGACGTCTTTTGCGGCAAAGTAACCGGGTCTTACTATGCAGTTGTATTGTTGGATTACGGCGGAGCAGTGGAGGCTGCCTTTTGTTTCAGAGGGACGTTTTCCATCTCAGCTAACAGCCTGCAGACATGGTTGAAGTATGTGAGTTGCTGACAAGCCAAAACCATCCTGCTATTTTGCTTATTATAATACTTCACACAGCCGTTGTCTGTGGAAACACATCTGCTGGGAACAGATTGGAACAGGCATTCTTCAGAGACCAGCGCTCCGCTCTGCACTGTCAGTGTAAATACTGAGTGACTGTGTGTGTCTGTGTGTGTGTGTGAGGAACAATGACTGGCATCTTTGTGTATATATCTTGCCTCTCTGGGGAGGAGCTGCTGACCTTTGATGATGGGCCGACTGAGCTCCCTGGTACACGGCATCGGCCAATATTCAGCTATCGGTTGACATGCTTGCACACATTCTCACACACTGTGCCCAACTCATACACCCCCCCCCCTCCCCCCACTCTCCCCAGCATCGGTCTATCTGATCACGTCAAATGGTGCAAGATACATAATTCAGTTTATTAGTTCGCTGGCCCATGTTAACTCAGTCCCCATTAAAACTCTAAAACTTTATCATGCTATTTATAACATTTTCCTCTATGAGACAGCACCCTGAGACTCATCCTTCCTGGATGGGAAGCTGCAATATTGTTCTGTCTTTGAAATCTATAGGGAGCGACGGAGCTCTCTTTCATGTCCATCTGGTCAGTAGTGGACCTCGTGGTGTCGCTTTCCACTGAGCTGCCGTGCTTTGCGGTTTATTATTGAGTACATTCAGACAGTACACACACACGCACACGCACACACGCACGTGCACGCGCACACACACGCACACACATGCCGTATTAATGATACACAGGGATACACCGGCTGCTTTGCACAACAACGTCTCTGTAACCACATAGATGCACAGCATGGACACAAATCACAGCGCACATGCACACCAGCCAAGTTGTTTTTTGTGGCCGATTTGACCCGTGCCACTTTATTTGATAGTTGTATTTAATTCAGAAGAGAGACGGTTTCACTCTCGCGCTCTATTAAAAGCTCAGAGAGCAACACGGCAGCAACGGAGGTGAAAAGGTTGTATATTATCTAAGCAGCAGGTGTCATACCGGTGTTTATTAGAACTGATGGTAGAAAAAGGTCACGCGGGGTGGTGTCAGTACAACTGTGTAATGAAATGGATACCCTCCATCTATCACAGTATAGTGAGGCCATAAGGAGGCATAAAATGTTTATTTGATCTAATTAAAACAGGAGTGGACACTCCCGTTCTCCATTATAATGTGGAAACGGTATTCAAAAACATTTAGGGAAAAGCCTCTCTAACTGCCTTTGTTCAAGGGTTAATCAACGCTAATCCTGTAAACCTGTTGCCTATATATTGATTATGTTCTACTTGATATTTTATGCAATGAGGGGCGCTTTTTCTATCTTAATACATTACATCCCCTTTGGGCTTCTTTTACTCTTCATGTCAGTGTTTTCTGGGCTAAACTCTCCAACGTTGCTTTGAACCTATTTATTGATTTGAAGTTGAACACTTGTGTTTGCAGTGTGATGGGTGGTCCGTGCACTCACTCTGCGGGCACTGCTCACTGGTACAGTTGAGAGACTGGAGGTCGAGCCCCTGGCAGTCTTTGCCCCCGGTGCCAGGTGAGGGCTGGGTGCACTCCCTGCTCCTCCACATCGAACAGTCTGCACCACATGCGGACCACTTGCTCCACTCGCTCCAGCCTCCGTCCACTGCAAACACACAGGAGAAACATGGGTGAACACACACACACTTCAACCAAAGGTATCTAAGTTCTTGGGGAAAACTATTGACTGTACATTTTTCAAAAATAGGAGCTATAGCTCCTTCTTACACACGGTGAGGTTCCGACTCAAAAGTGTAAAGGCAGTGGCTTGTTTGCGTGTGAGAGGAGAACATCTAGTAGAATACTCTGTTGCCAGCATGTGCAAATCCACCCACTCAAAAATGGAAACCTGGTAGGTAAAGCATTATGAAGACATGCAAATCCACTTGTACACACTCAAATCCAGCAGATGCGAAGGGAAACCAAAGTGTGTTAACTGCTGAGGAAAGCCATATTGTCTCCACTCGGGTTTCTTTGTTTATTTTTAACATGGAAATTAGATTCAGCTAAAGCCAAACCCCAGTGCAACGTGGGTGCTGTGGTCTGCTAGACTCAGCTGTCAACAGACTACATCTGTACTGTCAAACCTACAACGTGTGCCTCTTTTGAAAATCTTAACAAATGAACTTTTGCTTGATGACGCAATTTAGATTTTAGCTTGGTTGGATTTCTTTGCCAAATAAAACCGTTACTGTAGCAACATGATCGTTTCAATGCAGGATACGATACAGGTGGTATTAATCAGAGCAGAGGCAGATGTGCATCACACCTGACATGAATTCCTGTCCACCACAACTTGAAACACACCACCGCCAACACAGGCAAAAGGAAACAGATGGAAATGGGCCAGTAATTGTTCTGTGCGGGCCCTGCTGTAAGAAAAATCAGCAGCTTTAACACACACACAGAGGGAGACCATTTTGCAAAGGTGGGGGTAATTTGGCATCGTGGTGGGGTGAGGCGGAGAGGGGGAGCCAGCAAGCTGGGACTGATATTGAGAGTGACACAGCACCAGGCCTGGGGAAGGTTACCATAGGGCTAATGGGAAAAAGAGCAGTAATGAGCTCTCGTGGGGGGAAGAAACACCACCGTCTCGCGCTCTCTCGCTCTCCCAAATGTAGTGGTGAAGGGGACCAGACAAGCTTCACCAGAGCAATACACACACACACACACACACACACACACACACACACTACAGAGTACAAGCGCTCCTCTATGACAGCAGTAACCCTCATCCTGACTGACCTAAGGGCAAGATAACCTTAACGTTATTTAATCCCTGCAATAAATAGTGCAAGGAGCACGACCTAAAGTGAGCGGGTCTGACCTGCAGCAGGTCAGAGACTTTGGTTAATAAAACACAAATGTGAGAGTCACTCAAGGAGGGGATATCACTTATTGGTATATAACCGTACCAAGCAAAGATATTATTTGTTTACAGCCAATTGGAAACCGAGCTAAATGGCGCAGTGTGCTTGTCAGGCTGGAGGCAAAGGTGTGTGAATTACACCCTGCTCCCACACAAGTCTGCATGTTGGTCCGTTTGTGTCCTCAGATGATTGCTAGAGACTCAGTGTTTAGTTTGTGTGTGTGTGTGTGTGTGTGAAGGGATGCTGACACAGCTCGTGCCTCTTTGCAGTCAGATCCATTTGGCAGAGAGAGCAGAACCAATCAGATAATTGTCCTTGTTTGGCATTGAGTGGACCCGTCCGTGGGCCAGTGGGCTGATTATCCAGGCTGGGAACGAGAATGATTGAATAGAGAATTACATCCTAATGAATATATTATGTCGCCCCTCAGTTTATAAACACCACAGTGAAATAATAAAAAAAAAGAGAGGAGATCAACATCTGCCCCGGTGAGGTGATGGAAATCTACTTCTCTTTTCCACCACAAAGCAAGACAAATGGCCATGCAAATAACATTTTCAAAAGAGGAGATTGCAGTGGGAGCAGGTTGCAGCTCGTGGTGATGTGGATGAGACCCAAGGCTGAGGAAGGTCAAACAAAGACGAAGACTTATGAACGGTTCTTGATGGCTTGTCTGACTCTGAATCTGAAAATGGGTTGAAAAAAATTTCAGAAAGAGGAGAGGCTTTCAATGGTGTTTGGACAGCAATGAAGCAGGAGCGAAGGTTGCCAGTGAAGCAAAGACATTGACGCTTTCTGTGATATTTTTGTTTTTTAAATTAAAGGCTAAAATCAGAGCGAGTCCTTTTCATTTTATATAATACGAAAATTGTCATCCACAACCAAAGTTTTTCTTATCAAATCCCCAGAAAGAGATTGTTAGCTCCCCTGCAAATGGCAGCACAGCAGATTTCCAATCATGCAGCACCACAGGTTTCAAATCAGATCGGTCTCTGCGGAGGGAAAGTAATACAATGGCGCAGTGGCAAGCCCCCATTTGGACATGTTTTAGGGGGGAGAAGCGTAAGGGGCGCGACCATTCTTTACAGGTCAGTAGGAGGGCCTTTGAAGGCTTCGCTGTTCAAAGTGACAACGGCTCCCGACGGACACAGTCCGAGATCCTCGGGCCCCTGTGGGTTCTGTGTCCTTGAGGGGAACGCGGGGAGGTAGACAAGCACCACAGACACCAGCAGGCCCCCACCGTCCTGTCAACACAAATGTGCACAGTAACCACCTCTAATCCCGGGGGTTTCAAAGGCCGACCCATGGAGGGTGTTCATCGCTCAGCCACGGCGGTGGGGATGCTAGTGGGATTAAAAACCAAACTCTGCATTTCTGAAACAAATTAATATGTGTGTGTGTGTGTGTGTGTGTACGTATGTATAACAGATGTTTGCTGTGGGTGTGATCGACTATCTTATACTTCCCTTATGTCAACTAAGCCACAGGAACAAACCAAAACGAGACCGAATGAGACATGTGGAGCGTGAGCCAAACCGAACGGCACAGAATGATTAAAAACAGCGCTGATGCGAGGATGTCACCAGATGGTCACCGTCTTTCTGCAGTCAACTAAAGGGTTTTTCCCCCCCCCCCTCACATTTGTCAACCGCAGCCTTTATGTATTCCTTGGATGAAATATGTCGTCTGCCGGAACGATCTCTGATGATATCCACGATGCTCGCTTCAAATGACGAAATAGACATTTGTAAACCAACCCAGAGTCTGTTGGTTTTCCAGCTGAAATAAATCTCACGGCTCCTCTGGCAAGCCTGAGGGATTAGTACAGAATTTCAATAATTCACACGCGTAGGTTGTTTGCTGTTCTCCAACACGTCGGCAACGATTCCACCCATTCGCGTGGGGCAAGCGTCAATGTGTCGCCTCCAAGACAGTCCACTAACTGTTTGCTGTTGACATAGATGGTTCCTTTTTGTCGGAAACGTTCGGACATTTTGCCACGCCTGTTGGCTTTGATCACGAGTCAACGCAGGGGCAGAGTCAATGAAACGGTGAGGGATGGACTGCAGATCCTGTCGGGCCACTCGGGTATCACATGGTGCGATGGAGACAAAGGAAAAGGCGGAGAAAGGGACGGAGAAATGGAGATAAGCTCTTGCAGAGTTGGCTGGTCGCTGTCTCCGGTGTTGATCTGCTCTCCTCTGAGCCTCAGGCTTTAGCCTTGGCCTCCTCCTCCACAGATTCTCTCTCAGCATGAAGCCCATCTGATGTGCCACACAGCCTTCCATCAACTCTCATTAAAACACTTTGAAGACTCCAGACAACCATACAGATGAGCCTCTCCATCTTTGCACTTTCCAGATGAGAGATGGGAGCTCACGTTAGATCCACGAGTCATTGTGAATAGACACGTGGTAGAGTGGTGTTGCTGGTTTCAGTCCGTGCCTTTGGGGCTGGAGCGACGCACGGTTCTGATGCTACTTTTTAAATGTGGAACAACACATGGCCATCGGCATTTTAACAAGAGTTTATATATATATATTATATATTATATATATATATATATATATATATATATGTGAGAGAGAGAGAGAGAGACTTAGCCGAGCAAGGCAGAGACAAATTATAGCCTTTGCATGTTGCGGCTTCCAAATACAAATTGATTTGTTTCCAGCGAATGTTCATTCTGTTGACAGCTTGTCCTTAACCCCAAAGGGAAAATCGGTGGGGCCATCGATGTGTTTTACACGAAACAAACTTAAACTGCAAAATCACAAAGAATAAGCACATGAAAACAAAATAGATTTCTTCTGTAACTCATTTCTAAGACTTAACGCTGTAAGCTAAATGCTCTAGAGAGCTTATAATCAACAAAGGATCCAAGTCTGGATAATTAATGAACTGTTGAAACAAGACGAGAATTAAATCAAATATTATTTCAAAATAAAACTCACAAAAAAAAGGGAGTGAGGAAAGAAATGCCTCACTTCTGAATCCAAATGTCAGCCGTGTCTAAATAAATAAGAGTTTCAAGTTTCTTTCTTCTGAAATGAGCTGAAATCACCATTCATCATAGCAGAGCAGTGGATTAGAGGGGTGATACAGGTTGTTATCCAGTACGGTACCATGCTCTCCGTTACCCCTTTCTGAATGTGACCATTCATGAATGCAAGCTGATGAAGCAAGTTATTAACGCGTGTTAATAATGTGGACCCAGATGTATTTTGGGGTCGTCTTTGCTGGTCTCTGTGTGTTCTGGGTGATGAATGATGAGAGTGGTCAGTTCATCTTGCGGGACTCCAAAAGCCCTTCTGTGAGTACACAACAGGGCGCCGGTACCATTCGCTGATGGGGCGGGACTATGACACCCGGGGTTATTTGTGCCACTGGTATTGTGTCTCACAAAGGTAACCTGTGAGAAAAGGAGGCAGAGACTACGCTGTGTTGCCAAATATCAGGACTGATAGAGGTCACGTCGGTGTAGCGGCTCATCGAGTGAAAGGAAACAACAAGTTCTTTCTCTCTCAAAGGCTCTGCAAACCGTATTCACGTGGGCAAAATGCAATTCTGGTAGCATCACCGTAAGGGTGGAAATTGCATGCTTTCTCCTTCTGGGCCACGAGACAGATAGAAAGGGGGTGGGGGTTCATTCCAACAAAAGCAGCTTGGACTGACATTAATCTCTTTAAGCTTGTGGAGGTCAGTATCCTGCTTTGCTGGGAGGGGGGGGGATGTCAAGCATCCCCAGACACCCCTCTAATAGCACTAATAATCCAGATAGAGTCCTGATGGAGTGTCATGCATTGCCGTGTTTCCTTTGTCTTCCTCCTCCTCCTGCTGTATTCCAGCGGGCAATGTTGCTTACACTCATGCTTGACATCCAGTGATGTCTTTACACGGTAGATGTGTAACATAATGCCGCGACTCACAGAGGAAGAGAACCTCCGATTTAGGCACAAAGAAGCTACCAGAAGGGTTGGATTTCCCTCTCTGCTATTTAGCGAGCGGGAGATTTCTCCTGCTGTCAGCAAGGCCCTCAGCTATATGTCCAAGGAAGGATCCGCTGGCAGTTAAACAGCGAGCTGCAGTACACACTCGGGCTCTCTTGGTTTTCCTCTCTGTCACTCTGTTCCCTTTCCGTCCTTACACTGGATCCGATTCCATCCGTCTCGATCCTCCTACCCCCCCCCCCCCTTTTTCCTCGCCTGCTCCCTCTCCCTCGGTCGGCGGGCTATCGTGGGACTGCGAGTGAAGCAGCTTGACTTCCATCTCATGCTCCCGGAGATCGATATGTGTTGCTCAGTATCAGGCAGGACACTCTCTGCCTACCCCCGGCGCTCTCACAGGGAGAGCGGGCAGGCAGATGAAACGCCCCCCACTCCTCACGCTTAAACACGCCACAGAGGCTGCCATGATTCCTGTTTATTGCCCATATTTAATAACATTGCTTGAGCAGCAAAGAGCAACAAATGTACTAGCCGGTGTGACACAATGCCATGGTTAGGACCATGTCTCCGAAAGCAGACAGGCCTCTGAAATAAAAGCAAGGCAGCCTGCAGTAGATAAAGGGGTATGTGAACAAAGAGTGAACAATAAATCACTTTCAGGATGAGGCCTTACTGTGAAGACTAATAGACTCTGGCATTGCTGTGAAAGCAGTCTAATTGCAAGAAACAACAGAAGCACTGACGTCTAAGGAAAGAATTTGGTGCTGGAACAAAAGGCGGCCAAAATAAAGGTGAATTAATGACGTCTAAATGCAAAGAAATGCAAAAGGGAAGCCACGGGAAGCCAAGCGCCATAGGACTAACGGGGTTGCCTGGGAGTTACCTGGACAGGTGGCCACGCAGGCACTTTTCTGGACGTTCTGCCCCTCACAGGATGTGCCTCCATTCAGTGGCGTGGGGTTGGTGCAGCTCCGACTCCTCTTCTGCCAGCCGCGCCCACACACGGCGCTGCAGGACGACCAGGTGGTCCACGTGGACCAGCCGCCGTTGACTGCCAGACCAGCGCGCGGGGAAAGGTGGGTGAGGGAGGGGGTTAGGGAGGGAGGGAGGGAGGGACGGGTGGATGGAAGGATGGACGGAAGGGACAGAGCAGCCAGGATTACCCGACATGCACCACAGGGAAAAAAGTGTGTTGAGCTGCAATAACCGTGAATGCTGTGAAACACTCTCCGGTTGAGCACTGCAAGGTGACTTCGTGCGAGAGCGGGAGCAGTGGGGGGCGGCTTCCTGTGTCCGCTTTGGATTCACAGACAAAACAAAATGGCTTCAACGGGGAGCACTACAGCTTGCTATTTATTTTTTAAAACTTTATCTGAGGGACACAAAAAATACCGCAAAAGGCGTTTGAAATATCATTTGAAATTTCACAGAACTAATGGGAGACGTTGAACAAACACTAAAAAGAAATGACAGCAAAAAAGCTCAGAAATGGATGCATATAAAAGCCCATGCCCTCTCGTCAGAAAAAAAAATATATATATTATTGTTGCTTCAGTAATTCAGATTGTGTCGTTCTCACATCCACCACCGATTTCCCACGTCTTTTGTGGTTCCAAATTGTAGAGAACAACACTGCCGGCTATAATCTATGCCTCCTTTCTATTTGAAACTTAAAAGTTCGGGCACCTACAAAAAAAAACCCACTGCCCATTTACTGAACCGTAACGCCCACTCGGCACAGAATGGCTGATACAGTATATCGCGCAATCACAGCAGCTGATTACATCAAACACGGTGGTTTAATCCTAATCAGCTCCCTCGTGCACATCCTGTGTTTGCCGCAGCTCACAAGACACCGAGATCCCCGATTTATTGACTCGAACGGCACTGTCGGCCCCTCTCTGTACATACTCCCTCCCTAATTCCCCACCTAACTCTTGCTTGTGCTTGCCGTGGCTGAATCATTTCCTTGCCCTCTCTGTGCGATTGATTGCCCACCACGGCGAGGTAAATTGCCAGGCAACTCGGCCCCTGATTACCTCTTAGCACAGAGTGCAGTCACACCAGCCAGGCCTTGTTCAAATACATCTCTGCCCCCCCGTTGAACCCCCCCTTTGAAAAGTAGCAGCTATTATGACTTTCTACAGCTAGCTATGGTGGATTTCAAAGCTCTCAGGTAACTCAATTGTTCTTTTTTTCCCTCTCACATGTATTATGATTTAACCTCTAAAATCAACACAGTGTTAATACATTTGTCATCTTGTCAAGCACGTGGAGAAATACAATTTCCCAATCAAGCCCCCTAGCAATTTGTTCCCAATTTGCCAGGTCCACGAGTGAAAACAATTGTGCGACAATACTTGGAAGACACACAATAGGAATGTGAATGCTCCAATGCTAGATTTCTTTATCTGGAGGGAGAGTCTTTCAATAACAAGCTAATCTATTATAATCAACTGCCGGAATAATTGGGCTTTTTTTATTTTTGAGCTGGAGGCCTGGAGGAGTGTATGATAATGTGTGTTTTGACTGCATGCTTCAAATTAACACATTTCATTTGAAACCGTTCACAGTTGAAAGTGTACGAGCCTTAATTTTCAACTACATTTGCAGTTATATAAAAGACGCCATATAAATTTTGAACCCCCCATGGAGTCTTCACAGTTTGTTCATTTACAAAGCCCCCCTAAGAGGAAGTTACTTGAAGTGCTTTGTCAAAGATCTGCAACATAATGATCTCTTGCTGTCTCTCTTTTGTCCTAATTATTGATCATTGATTTGATTATTCTCTATCTAAACCAAACAAATTAAAATGACTAAACAGATAAAATCATACAGATAATTTATCTTATCTATTGATTAGAGATGCATATTTTTGGTTTTCCTTCATACATAAAAGGTGCTAAAGTCATGTGTAAGAGATCCTATGGATCCACATTATACTGCTGCTTTTTGAATTGAATTCAGGTTCGACTTATATCCCTCAAAATTCCATTTGGGAGCCTTTGATAGCCCGAGTAAAAGCAATCTAAGTGGAAATGAATTAATTTATCATTCAAATAGCTACAATCTGAATTTGAGAACTACACGAGATAATACGTTTTGATCAAATAATTCCCTTTATTTCACGAGGGATTTGCAAACTTACATTGCCAGCCCTTTCTTTAAATGCATTTCATATTTATGAACTTCAGAAAAATGACCTTATTCTTCTTATAAATGCTACATATTGAATAGGTTTCACACAGGAACATTTAAATCATTGTATAGCAGAAGACATGGTGCACTTGCTGCTGGGGAGAGTGGAGAACTCCTACATAGTGAACATAGTGTATTTGTGGAGTATGGTGTGTTTTCTCTGCAGTCTGCAGTGTTAGATAATATACAAGAACCTACTTGTGCCTACTTTACTGCACATCGTGGTTTTGGCATCTTCTGAAAGCCTCAATAGAAACGGAACCTGACATTATAGCAGATTTGAAATGTTTCATATGCACCAATGGTGCGATGCGTTCACACGGTTTACTGGTGGCATGTGCTTGAGAATTAAGACCAGCCGTAAAAACGCAACGTACTAAACGTACGCAGTGCCAGTACCCAGGGAACTCTCTGTGATAGAAAATATGCTGCTTTTATGAATTTTAATACAGATCACTGCACTTATCAAGCCAAGTCATTATTTACAGTTTGCTGGTAATTCAATTTCTCGTCCCGTATTGGATCCACTACAGAAAACGAGGAAGATGGCAGGAGGAAGATTGGAGACTGCCAGATTTTGGCAGAATGGCTGCCAGTAACATTTTATGTTGTGCTAATTAATGTGCAGATACACCGCCTTTTTTTGTAGATATTGATGATGGTGCTATTCCTCCAGAGCTAAAAAAAAACCCACAGCTTATCTATGCAAATAGGAACATATGGTATACTGCATTTCCTGTTACAGTAAGACCACCTGATGAAAGAAGTTCACCCAGGCATCTCCCATGCATGGGAACACGCAGAGGTCTATGTGGGAATGTGGGATGACGAAGGCAACATGCAAGCAATAGATTCATTTATGCTGTTTGTATAGAGCCTCTTGATGCCCTCTTCGACACAAGTTGAAAGAAGTCATCACCTACCGTAGACCAGGACTGTGGCCGAGGGGCTTTTGCGGCGTGCAACAATGTTTTTGGCCACACACGTGTAGTTGCCCGTGTCTGCCAGACGGGCTTTTTTGATGACAAGATTGTAGTCAGTCGTGATGAAAACATTGGGGTCACTCGCTGGGTTGATCACATCCTCGTTTCTCTGCCACTCCACCTGAAAATACGTTTTAACGGTAAATTGACTGCAACTTAATAGAAGCAGTACCCCCCTCCTGTGCAGCTCTCGACTACTGTGGAGTAGTCAAAAGGACAAAAAAAAAAAAAGCTGTGGGCAATTAATTTTTTAATAAACAGACAAAAAGAAGAACAATTGTCTATTGGTTTGATATTGGATTTTCATATTTGTTTTGTCTTTTGTTTGAGAAAAGCAGCTTTTATATTGGGGCATACCTGTTTGTGGGCTGAGAGTGAATACTTTATGTGGTTGCTGTGCCCTCTTGCAGAAGCCAAAACATATGTTATTCTTTTTTGGTGTACTCTCAGATTGGTTAGCTTGTTTTCTTGCTCTTACTTGACCTTGTGCCGCCTCGAGAGCAGCTACGATACGGAGGCAATGTTGTTGGTATTACTGCAAGTTTTGATACAACACATAATTGGGCTTTCTCCCTCTTGTGCACTATTCCAGTTTTCTCCCATGGTGACTTTTGCTCTGATGTTCTTTTCTATTGAACTGCAGTTGGCACCTTCCTCCCCATTTCTCTGCAAACTGTCCCTACACTGTCGAGCTGCGATTGGCTAGTCTGCTGCATCTGGTCTCTGAGCTGTCTGAGTGGCTGGCCTAACCTCCTCTTGTGTTGTTATTAAAGCGGTTAGTGCCTATCTGGGACCGGGAGCATGCAGCGGACGAGGTGAAACAGCTGGGCCCAGTCTGGTCCTCTGAACACAGACACACACACACACACACACACACACACACACACACACACACACACACACACACACACACACACACACACACACACACAAACACACACCCCTGAGACACGTGAAGACGGACAGAGACTTGAGAGTGTATGAGAGACACAGTACATAGAGCGACAGCAGAGAGACAGAGAACAAGATAGGGCGAGAGAGAAGCAAATAGACCCATTAATTATGGATAGGCCTTTGGAGATGCCAAACGGGGATTGAAGCCTCCAAGCCTTTCCTGAGCGATGTGACGAGACGCTGTGATATACGGCTTCTTAGAGATTTAAGAGAGATAATAAATCAATAATGGGGAATAATTAGCGGTGTAATTCATCCGTACAGGGTTTTCTGCTCCCTGGCTCAGCTGGGAGAGATGCTGAGGAGCCCATCCGGAGTTTCTTTTTGCTCTTTGTCCTCCCGGTGAGGAAAGGGTAAATGGATGCTAGATGGGGGTCTATAAATATCTTCTGAATCCTTGTCTCACCTCAGCTTGTGGCACTCCCTCGGGGGGATGGCAGCGCAGTAACACCTCCTGGTCCAATGCGACCTCTTTACCCTGTGGCTCCTCCTCAAAGTTTTTTCTCAGGTCTGAAGGAAAGAAAAAATGTGGAGAAACGCAACAATCAATTAGGATATTTTTAAGAACTTGCGCCGATTAAGTAAAACACCAAAACTTGGTATTGTGATGTTTTTTTTTTTTTTTTACTTTTCTCACTGGCAACCCGTGGCCTCTCTGAGCATGTCGCACTCGAGTTGGCCCCTAAGCCACACAGGGATCGGTGGCACCAACCATGTTGCTTATTACAGGCTGCCTGGCTGGTTCAGAGATGCTTGTCTGCTGCCAGAGGGGCCCGGCATCAAGCAAAAGCAATTGCATTACCCCTCACTCCTCCCAAACCACCCACTCTGCTCTCTCCAGCATCCGCCAGCCTCCAGCTTCCATCTGTATGGAGCAGCCACACGAAAAAAGATCCCCGAGGCGCCTGGACAAGAGCTCCTGCAAGCCTGGCTGACTGCATGGGGCTCCACATCAGTGACTCATCGGATACTCTTACTGTGGCACCAGGTCCTGCTATACATTTGTGTAGGCTGCACACATTGCCCAGGTAGACCCGCCAATGCTTATTTCTATCAAGTGGAAACTAAATGCGAGGCCATTGTATCCGATGAGCTAGACAGGACGCTGACTGCTGGCAGGTCGGCGCAAATTTGATGTGCTCAGCCCGCGTTTTGACTCTGAGTGAATCAATGAGTTATTGTGTATCCAGGGGACTGAGGGTGCAGCTGTGGGCTGCTGGTGGATTCCTTTAGACAGATGTTGAGCCTGTCTGGACCAATCACACTGAGAGAAACGTTAAGACAAGCAGAGAGTTTCGCCAGATTTAATTTAATTAGAGACGATTCACGTGGACTCTGGAAGATTTAACAGAGCTATAACAGTCCTGGAGGCTCAAATGTATGCGAGTGCCTATATGTGTGAATGTGTGAATTGGTGCGTGCACGCATTGTTAGGAAAGCACGTGTGTGTCGTTATCTTACATCTAACTGACTTTGTTGAGATCTCAAACAAGGTCGGAAAATGAATGTGTGTTTTCAAAACGTCTGGTGGTATGGAGACAGTGCTGCATTCAGCTCTGTCTAGAATAATGCATATTTATGGGGCAATTAATAGGCAGAATGCTTTAAAATACTCAAATGTAAAATGGCTTCTTCTAATAAAGCTTTTGAGGTTGCAGCGAGGGAAGTGTCTGCGTTCCCCAGACAGATTTATGATTGCTGCACAGCAATAAATTTCAAATCTGTTTTTATTCTATTTACTTTCATGGGGATCATTGCTGATATACTGTATCCAGAGAAAGATATGCTCATGAATACTCAAATTTAGTGTTCCACTTTCTTTCTAAGACTGCCTTTGAGC
The DNA here is from genome assembly GCF_949316345.1 of Pungitius pungitius. Taxonomy (NCBI): domain Eukaryota; kingdom Metazoa; phylum Chordata; class Actinopteri; order Perciformes; family Gasterosteidae; genus Pungitius; species Pungitius pungitius. The sequence continues at coordinate 32,068,198 of NC_084901.1, forward strand.
AGGCGCATTTCTCTCTGTTTCTCCCAGGGTTGAATATTTACTTCTTAAGTATAATCGCAGGAAGAGGATTTTACTAAATTGTACTCGCAGTAATGCACCGCTGTGCAGAGATCACAAGGGCCTCTGGGCTAATTGTTAAATGAAAGTTAGATGTTCTCCCCACCAAATCAAAGCAAACAAAAAAAAAATGTTAATATACCCTTATTACAACCTGGCATGCAATACGTAAGCACCTTGTTAAGCTGCATTTGCATTGGTAATAACCCAGTGATTGTTTTAAAGTGCACTCACAAGCAATCCTGATGTACGCTTTTTGGCTCTTCTGGGTTCCGGTGGTGCTCCAGGCGACACACTGACACCAGTACTCATCCAGGCCGAAGATCTTCTCCACCTGCTGTCTGGTAATGTCAATTGTCACCTGCATGATTGGCAGCGCTGCAAGGCAAACAAAAGCATAACTGTCAAAACGGTGAATTGAGGGGAGGGGCCTGGATGAGCGCAGGTTCATCCCCATCCGCTCTCTGATGGGAATAAAAAACTGAATCCTTTACTGCTTTTTCTACCTTGACCCCGGAAAAGTAATAAAAAAAAACACAGAACCATAATCGAATACAAACAGAGTGTTTGTTAACCGAGTACAATGAGAAGAGCGCCTCAGAGCCAGCCTTGGTGTAATTTGGAAGGCGTAAAAACAGGTGGGAAGGAACAAGGGAGCACTAAACAAACACTCCACAAACAAAAATACTCAGCAGAACCTGCTTCTCTATCAAATCTGGGAGTGGGGAAAGAGTCCACAATCTGTGGAGGAACTCAACAACAGTGTCGATGAAGGTGATGCCGCTGTGGTGCTCGGCCAAAAACACATCTGGGCTTTTCAGGAAGGGAGTAAAGATACAACTTCTCTTAACTAAGGAATACTGGGAAGAAATCCCTTCTGCTGAACCCTTGGAACATTGAAGTTGTACGAGTCCTGTCTGTTTTTAAATTCAAGAAGCCATCCTTCATTTCATTTTCCATTGACCTTTGATTTGGCACCTGTAAGCCAGAGGTATTTTTTTTCATATATTGAGCTCCGACCTTGATCCCTACCATGTGCGCTACTTTCTCTTCACTCTGATGAAGAGATTGCTGTGTTTCCCCTCAGCTTCCAGCTCGCTCGCCTTTCACATCCTTTCCCTCTAGGGTCTTGTAGAGAGGGAGGTGTTGAACCTTTTATATTAACGCTCTACATTCACAGAGGATACATCCCGAGACCGACGGACAAGCATATATACAAAGCCGTCTCAATGGAAACCTGCTCTTCATCTGCCATTTACATAAAGGCACTTTGTGACACTTACCCTCCCCTTGCAAACTTGATCTCTATGAGGTGATGATTTCCAGCTCCAGGCTGTGGCTGGCTGAAGGTTGGCTAAGTGGCACCTATCAGGCCATCAAGCCTATACAGCAATTATAGAAAGCACTTGTGCTGATACAAAGCGGGATTTTTTTATAAACAACTCGAGGCAAATTCGGCCCGAATGCCAGCGGTGACACAAGCGGTCTGGGGGGGGGGCATGATGACAAGGAACAGTCAGACCACCCGCGTCTTCGAAATGCAGTCGATTTTTGCTTCATTCAATCACAGTGAATGGCACTGTGTGTGCAGTGAACCCAGCCCCAAAGAGCCAATCTAAGCATTAATAAAATGTAATGTACTCACTTTTTAAGCTGTGTGTGTGTGTGTACGGCTGCAGTTAGAACTACATACAGCATGCTAAGTAGGAACAATGGACCTTCCTGCAGTTGCATTATGTGTACGTTTAGACTAAAATGTCATCTATAGCATCGATAAAAAAAAATGTATATGCAGCAATTTGCAATTCATATACCTTACACAAGGGAGAGACTTGAGAGGGAATATTTTTTTTCAGCTTGCTATTATTTGTTAGTCAGTAATTCATCCTTTAAAAAGGCAATGCATGCTTTGTATGGATACACGTCTGCAACTTGTAACAGTTCCTGGACCGGGCAGAGACGCAACCAGCCCGGGAGACGAGGTGAGGTACTGGACACGGCCTTTGATTCAGTGCGAGGGAGTCAAAGTCAAACAAGAGAAGTCCGTCGGTAAAGGCAGGCCGAGAATCCAGAAAAAAGGGCCACATGGCAAAGAAACCATCACGAGGGGGGGAGAACGCGAGACAATCGGGCACCAGTGCAGAGAGCAGGGGGGGGTGCACACGTGTGGGGTCGGCAGGACGAAAAACCAGGGGGCAGGTAATTGAACGCAGGTGTTGTGAATGAAGGCTTAGTGATAAAAATAAAACAGGAAGCAGAAAGTTACAAGTTGTGGGCACAGAGATGTGGAAGAGCCATTTGAAAAGGTGCCGTCAAACCCGGAAGGTAAATGAAACTTACCTTCATAGAAAGACAATGGAACGTCACACTGTCCTGATTTAGATTCGTCTCAGATCCAAATGATTTGGGTAAAATTCATTTGAACATATACACTTGTCAATAAGCCCTGTTGAATGCTTTGTATGGCTCTACTTAACAGGAGATATTCATTTGATTAATGCAAACCGTCCTTCTTTGAGCTGGGGGGGGGGTGAGAGGTATAGATCAGAATGGAGAGCAGAGAATGAACAATAGCAACCTGAAGTGAGAAATCCTAAGAGGAGCAATTTGTGCGACTGCTTGCCAGGGTAATTGCATTCCTTTTTCTTATCTCTTCCTGTCTCCGTAATTACCTGCTTTCTGTGTCTGACACCTTCCAGTAACACTGCTGTGAGTCACTTTCCAATTTCACTCCAATTAATAAGTAGGACAAAATAATCTCATCACATGGTGAACAAAATAGGACTGTAATTTTATAGCAGATTTTACCGATTGGACCGGCCGCTATTTCATGTTGTTTTTCTCCAAAGTCTCAGCCACTGTGAAGGCTGTAAGCTATACAAAACTATATAAACATGATTTAGTTGCATCAATGCTGATTTATAATAGTCATCTCAGGAGCCTCCAAGGTGTTAAGAACTAAAAAGAGCTGGAGTCATTTACATTGTTATCCTGCAAAGCTACTGAGCGTTCACTTAACATTCCTGTTAAAGGATAATTAAAACATCTCCCCGTTCCACCAGCCTTCAGTTTGATTGGTGGCCCATTTTTAAATGAGCTCATTTTCCCAACCTCAGTGAAATTACAATTTTAAAAAGGCTGATTAAGTGATTGACACTGTGAATTCTGGAATTGCACCTGGAACCCAGGTGAGTTTACTTCTATTGTACAACCCTTTTCGGCTGTACTTAATAATAATAATAATATTATTGGTAAACTCCAAGCTTGTATCATTGCACACAGAACTTACTATTCACGTGCAGTCATAACTAGTCCCAATACAAATCAACTTCTGTATTTGGTGGTAAATACCACTTTGCTCTCAAATATATTGTGACAAGGCTTGATAAATATGCATCACACGATGATAGCGGATCACAGTTATATGATAATTCCTGGTCTGTGTGGTATTGACCAGACCTTGATTTTCAACTGCAATCTGCATTTTCACAGATGTCTGCAGCGTTTCCCATGGCAACCTTTTGATTCCAAGTTATGTTAATCTTGGCCAGTATACCATGTCATCTTTGGTCTTTCAGATCTACAGGTTTTACCAATGCACTAATCCTTCTTAAAATCCTAAAAAGCCTTGAAGTTCTGTGATTCATTTAACCTTCAAATACACATTCTGTTTAACATTTTTTGGATGGAAAAGCATGTTGGGCTTCTATCTAAAAGGGGCATCTGTAAAAGCATCTGGGTTGTGCACTCTTAGAGAAACACACTCTTCTGCCTCAAGACTTTTAACAGACAAAACAAAAGGAGTAAAAGAAAGATGCAAGCGATGCAGAGTGGCCGAGTTCATGAATGAACTGACCGTTCTATTATATGATGGAGCTCGGTGCACAGACTTCGGGCAACGGAGTACAATGAAAGCTATTACTAGATACACACACACACACACACACACACACACACACACACACACACACACACACACACACACACACACACACACACACACACACACACACACACACACACACACACACACACACACACACACACACACACACACACACACACACACACACACACGGATTTACTGTACTGGGCCTTATTCCAATCTGTGGTTAAGCCTTAAATATTTACATTTTTAAAAAAACCCATCATTGTGCTATTAGTGAGGAAAAGGACGCACTGTGAGAGACGGGACCCTGTGTGTGTGTGTGTGCGGATGTGTGTCCGCGTGGGCATGTGTGGGTAGGATGAATTTCCCCTTGAGCCAACAGGGGCTCAACACACACAGGGTAAACATCATTGGTCTCAATCCCAGGTGAGTCGATATTGGGCTTGTCTGAGCGCGGGACTTTATTTTTCACTCCCCTCACTCTTGTTTTCGCAGGCTGTGACCTCAATTCCATAGGGGTCATTTGCTTATCAAAGGCAAGGACTGGAAATAGCAGGTCCAGAGTGTGTGTTCATTGTGTCCAAGGAAATTCAATTAGGCGGCATCCCTACTGTGTGTGTGTGTGTGTGGCAGGGATTCATCAGTGAATGTAGGGGGATTAGGGCTGGGCCTACATCAGTGGAATGGACCATTTCAAGGGAGAGAGTTCACAATGGTTGAGGGGAGAAATCACAGATGAACGCTCTTAAGAAGGCACCGGCTGCACAACCAGTCAAAAGCATGTTCTAAGTGTTTCATTTCCTCCTTTGTACGCGTCGGAATCCGTGTCATCATGAGCTCCTTTTCAAGGAAACCCCAATACCGTCTTCCTCAGACCGATTACTTACTTTACCTCTACGCACAAGAGAAATCCTGACACCAAACCAAGCCGTCAACTGCCAGCTGATGTCTACAAACAAAAAGGCGCACAACGCCACGTGCAGGTTTTCCATGTGTGAATAACTCAAAGTTAACCCCAGGTCATGAATCCAAGGGCGTAACTGCTTTATCAGCAATTCTGCAGCCTTCCATTACCATGTAAAGCAGTGAGGTGATGAGTGGCCCACGCTCCCTGGCGTGGATGGTGGCGAATGGCAGGCGGCGCCATCAGCGTCTGCGTCCTGACAAGGATGACGTGGCCTTCTGAGTGAAGCATGGCTCTATTAAACAGCGAGAGAGATGGCGACAAGAGGAGGAGGAGGGGAAGCAAAAAAGAGGCCCCAGTTCGTCGGGAATACAGTAGTCGGGCCTCCCATTTAGGGATGACGTCGAGGTTGCGGCACAAGTCAGTGGGACAGCGATGTGGGTCAAGGCTCTGCCTGCGGTTATGAGCAGCTCTTCAAGAGCTTCTTTTGATTGAGCTGTCCATTTTCCACAATGGATGCACGCTGCAAGGCCCCTGCTGATGCGCGGTATGTCGTTACAGATTATTCATGGCTGACAAACAGAGGAGCAGGAAGTGCTCCAATCAATCCGGCTACGTCCAGTCCAATGCCAATCCAAGGAGACTCACTGGGGTCTCAATGGCTACGCCGTCGTATTTGGGCCCAATGGAAGAGCCATGATTCTGTGCTGATTTAAATATATTGGCATTGTTATTATTTTCATTATCATGGATTAATAACTCCCATCCTTCCATTGTTAACATTGCTTTCCTGTATGCTCCCCCAACCTGGAATAGAGCTACAATGTGTCATCTGCATCTGAAGACCTAAGAGAGCAATTTACAGTAGCAATAGATGCATTGCCAGCGAACACCTCAAAATCGAATACTGACCTGTGTTTTATCAGCTCAGTCAAACTTAATTTCCTCATAATCATTCTGGGATGACGTAGACGGTTTTATCCAATCGGAGAAAAAACATCCAATCAGAAATTGCCTCAAAGAATTGAGTAAATCTGGGAGCGGATATTATTTAAGTTAATAAAATAAATATGGAAAAACAGCAAATATGAAGAATAATGTACTGACCACACAGCTAAAAAATTGCTTTTTCTTTCAGGTAATGTTATTTGTGAGCTAGAAACATTTGCTTCTGTGTTTCAAATCTTGCATTGCTCGCTCAGGAGTGAGGCACAAATATAACGCAACAGTTCATGGACTAACATGCCGTTTGGAAATTATGCTTTCGTTACCAAGCGTCTGCAAGTGCTGGTCTCTTTAACCCTTAACCTCCACGGTGTGTTTTTTGTTGATGTTGTCATTTTGAGACCTTCAAATTACAAATTAACCATAAAAAGTAAATGGTTTCATGCACAGGAGCACAGTGGGAAAAACCTGGCTCATATGCACACACACACAGGGAGAGGGACTGCTATATTTGCTCAGTTTGACATTACGCCACTATATCTTTACATAGCTAATAGTTGTTTTATGTATATTAATAATAAATAATTAATAAATTATAATAGATATTTCACTGAGATACGGTTAGTCCACAGGAGAATATCACAACAATGCTCCACGCAGTCAACCTAAACGTTTTCAGTTGCACAGGTGTTTGCATGTTTGGAAGGTGTTAATGAATTGATTCATACAACTTTAAAATAGCTTCAAACGTGTCGCAAAGCGAGAGGCATCTTATGGCCAACGTTGGAATCGGATCTCCATTTACGTTTCACAATTATATTTGATTGTAAGCCGCCGTGGAAAAGCCACAACCGATTACATCAGAAGGACGTTAATTCAAAGCAATGGATTTTTACGTTTACATTGCCCCCCCCCCCCCCCATAATTAGTTTGCCCCACCTTTCCTCAAGGGCGCTGCAACACAGCCGCTCACAGAGGCAGTGCTGTGCTGTACCGCAGGGCCCCTAACAAAGTGCGCTTGTTGTAATTACTCTCCATCCGATACATCCTGACCCTGATGATCGGCAAGAGCAGAATGTTTTATAGGCCACGGTCTTCAGCCTGGGAGTGACTAGGGCCTGCTCCTTTATCTCCCACACACACACACACACACACACACACACACACGCACACGCCTTGTCCTTGGGGTGAACGTCAGAGGTGAAGGCCTTGAGCACTTTGCTTCTGCTTCCATTACATTCCGCAGAGTGGGAAGATCTGATGGAACGTTACGCGCACATGAATAATCTGATAATTTGCCCCAACGTGCTTCTCCTCCCCATGTCTGACGTGGCCTCGGGCGCCAAAGTAAATAAGGAGAACTGCTTCAGGTGAGTCAGCCTGGCTCCCATCTGGGTTGCGGCGTGCTCTGTGACATACATGTTGCATTAGGGTTTCTCCTCCCTGCCCACGATGGCCTGGTCCCCCCATGGGGCCTTTGGTCAGTGTTCAGGTCAGAAGGCAGAGCTTTCTGATAATCCATTGATGGCGTGTGCCCGAATGGAGAAATTAAGCAAAACAACCAACCACAATGAGGAAAATAGACTCAGGCAACAGAGGAGCTAAGTATTTTTTTTTTTTTTTTATCAAAACAGTATTTTCTATAAAGATACCAGAGTTTATTTTTGTACTTCTAATAAATGATGCAGGTTTTGTTTATAATAACGTGTCACTAATTATAGCTGTGATTAAAACAATACCCTGTTCATCACTCGTTGGATTCAAAACACCTTCTGTCGTTAAGAAGTTCTCGTGAACAACTAGTGACAATAATAACAGACACACACCGAAATAAGGTCTTGATGTGCTATGATGGACTCATTTGTGACTGGTGCAAAGTGTAAATCAGACGATAGTCGGTTCCAGCTGTAACCACAACAACGGCACAAAAAAAAATATAACGAGGCAAATTTGTGGCTGGCCTTTACGAGCACTGTGTTCGGCCAAGGAGAGAGACCCCAGTGTGCCGAGGGTCTTAAAATACTGACGGCACACACAATGAAGCCCAATAAATTGAGAAGACAGTTGGAAACCCACCAGCCCGATCATGTGAACACAACCATGTGAACATAATCAGGCTGGTCAGATAAAAAAAAAAAGAATATGATCATACTGTGAAGGGTGAGGAAATATGCTGTTTGCATTTCTTTGCACTGAAATTAAGGAAATATGATTGCTTTTCTATTTTGAGTAAAAAATAAATAAACTGTGAGGTAATATTTTCTCATTTAATTTAATGAGTAAGTATGTCCAAACCTTTATTTACTTATTTATAAAAGAAAAAAATATATATATTACATAGTTTAAATAGAAATGAATTTAAAACAAAGAAGGTCCAATGCGCGGTGCCTTCAATGTTCCTTTATCAGCAAAGAGGGGCTCGGCCTGAACGCTTGGGAACCACTGAGTCAAGGTATTACGACTAAATGAACCATGTGTAAACTTATGGCATCGAAACCACAGAGTCTCACGAGAAACTTTGTAATAATGTTGAAATGACATGTTGACATGGTGCTGTGATGTCAATACGAGGAAGAGTCTTACCACTGAAATGAGATGTTAAACGCTCAAACAATAGTAAAAAAGGTTTGGACACAGCTTTGGAAATATGTAAGGAAAAAAAAATCTGTTACTATGGAGCTTTTGGTGTAAGAAATGGAAAAATGGCTGGATCTTAAAAACAAAATATTCACAACCGCACCCTGTACCGTGTTCAGTGGTCAGTGGTGTCGAGTCCACACGCTTCCCAATGTGAACCACATTCTTCAGTCCACAATCAACAACAGGGACACGCACGAGTGCTCCAAGTGCTGCAGACAGAAACATGGGCCGAGCTTTAAATATTAATTTCTTTGTTCAAATGCAACTGTATCAATTATTTATACAGTAGATGCAAGGCGCAGCATTGTGTGTTCCATAAATAACCCGACGATGAAGATTGAGAATAAAAAGTAAAGAGCTTGCTTTGATATCAGAGGTACCAGTCGTTTGGAGGCGGCGTTGGAGTGACGTGCACAGATGGAGCGGAGACCATTCATTTTCTTGAAAGGAGAAAAATGCGGATTTGGGGATCATAAAAGCACGTGATGCTGCTAGGATTTGGAAAGATCCCAACTGCAATTAATTTACATTTTCCATTAACGACGGATCAGAGTAAAGTGAATCATCATTTAGCCAAGTAGGCACGTTTAACACTGCTTTGTCCGACCAAAACCTAAAGACATTTTACCGCCGAGACAAAAAAAAGCTGTACATCACCACATTGCACAAAGGCTGTGGAACCAATGAATAATTGTCACTTTTCCTTAAAGCGACACAAACTCGGTTCCCCGGCAGAGACGACCGAAGGAAACGACTCGGTTGACCTTGACAACATGCCGATGGTCGTTTCTTATGCCATTAATGCGCGTCTACCGTCGACCATCCTCTGACCAGACGGGGATCCCCCCCCATTTTTTGAGATCTCTTGAAAGATAAATAAAAATAAATAAATAATGAATGAATGAATAAATAACAAAGCCACAAACCACTTTAGAAAACAAACTATTGGTCTACAACAATGGGGATTAATTCATTATTTATGGGAAGCGCAGAAAACCTTAAAAACTGCTTCCCGATGGCTCCCGGAACGGGCGCCGCTCGCTTCATTGAGCGCCCGCTCTGGTGAAAACACGCGGGCCACCGCGTCCGCATTTCCTTTTCGGTGCGTTTGTGTGCAATCTGCAACGTGGACTTTAGGAGGCGACGACTCTTTCGGTGACGAAATCTGCACCCACGCTGACGTCGTGTGTGCTGGTTCCAGAGAAAATGTTTTTGGTATTCAAACAGCACTTGGAAGCCATTTTCTTCCCTCGCAGCCTACAACGTGTTTTCACAATGTCACCGCTAAGCCAAACCCGGGACACCCTGCAGCTTCCGCTTTAAAAGGAGGTCGGGGAGTTGCTGTTTGTTTGGAGGAGTGTGTAAAATACCTTAAGTGAAAGTCTCCTTGGGGCCCAAACCCACACAAAGCATTGACTGTCAGCAAGTGAGTTCCTTTGCCTATCAAAAACCTCTATGGACTGTTTCCCTGTCAGCTCCCTGTCTACACCTCCCAGTTCCACTACTTTCAAACGAATTGGAGCGGCGCAGGTGCTGATCGACACCACAAACTCCCACTCCGTCTTTCCCTGTCACCATAAAACCTTTCATTGGACGTGGAGGTAAGTTGAAAAGATAAAAAAATATATATTTACAGTTCAGAGTGTAAAATGAGAAATATATCAAAGTTTATAATCAAAGTAGCAAGGCAGGGAAGAAGCTAACCTCTCCTCTCGGCTCTATTCGGAATTTGATCCAGTTAAAAAAGACACACAGTTTGAGGCGCATTGTGAAAACTCGAGCAAATTGGCAACTCTGGCCTTTATTTGCTCAGCACAAGAGCGGTACGAGTGGCCCGGGTAAAGCATGTGCTGCATTTTAATACAGCACTTTTAGTGCATTCTTTCCAGGTCTCTTGGTTGGGGAACAAAAAGCTTAGAAATTCGCTCAGACGACTCCAAGCAAATAAGTTCATGTGGCTCAGAGGACCACAAAAGGTACACACACCCTCCTTTGAGCCTTTGGAAATTAAATTAAAAAATCATTTCCAAATTCTTATCATTCGTACAGTAGAGCTGGAAAACTGCACTATTTAGCATGAAAAGAAACCACAATCTTTTGTAAGATGTAAGCTTAAAAGACTGTATTGATAACAGGTTTCTTTGTTGAAGGGGTAAATAAATAACCTGCACCGTTGGAGACAGTCGAAGTTGTAAAAGAAATAACCACCGACTAAAAGGAGTACCGAGTGCATACCAACATCCAGCAAGGACACAGCTTTTGTGAAGTTGCCAATAGTAAATGACTTGAGAAAAGCCACCATGGGGCCTGAGCGGGCTGCGCCGTGCTGGGAGGACAAAGGCTGCGTGCGTGGGAGACTCAAACGCCAGCGTTGTTGTTTGACAAATGCTAATTATCTCTTTTCCCCCCATTTTTCCCCCCCACTAATTGCAGTTCATTTTGAAACTAATTATTCCTTGTCAAGGCCAACCTCAAAACGAACATACCGTGTACCTACTCAAATTCAAAATAAAGCATACGTGCAGGTGGCCTGTCGGTCTGCTTCAACTGGTGGGTTTTTAATTCATCCCGCCTCCTTTTACTTCCACTTTGACTCCTACTCGGAGTTGTGTTGTTTTTGCTTTGCTGCGTACGCTCACATCGACCCTCACACACACACACACACACACACACACACACACACACACACGGACGCAGACACTGTGGTGACCTGCCTGAAAAGAAAAAATGTCCCCTTCTGTCCCACAATCAAGGAAGGGATTAAATAAAAGTCCCATTATGGGGAAGCAGCTAATAAATGCATTATCTATTAGTCCCTTTGGCAGGTGGTACAGGGCATTTTTGTTTAGGACGCTAATGTTCTTGTTCCCCCCCCCCCCCTGATTCTCTTATTTCCTTCAGTTCATTTAGCTTTAATTGCTGCGTAGCCATTTTTCAGTAAATATTGCTTAATCACTTTTGTGAGGGCCCAATGCTATTAAAAACAGTTGGTCAAGAATTCCCTGGAATTTAAAAAAAACAACAGCGTGATTACGGGCTGATGGCTGCTTTCCCATTTGAGAAAATACTATTAAGGTAAGGAGGGACCCCCGGTCCGCTTGCTGTAAATGTATCGGCAGCCATGATGTTGACCTGCACAGGTCTGGAGAGACAGAAGAAAGAAAATACAGGGGGGGGGGCAGAGGGGAGGGGTGGAAGTCAGAGAGCTGATATAATACCATGGATAAGTAGATCATTTCAGCTAAGCCTAGCTTATCTGCCCTCTTAGACCAGAAATGAAATATGTCATCACACTGCAATCCAGGATCTAGTCAATCAGAAAATATCTATTTCATAAAAACAAGTACTCACTCGTGGGCAGAAGCGGTGGTTATGAGTTCTATTCATGAAGGTTTTAAAAGATTTACTACGCCACACGCTGTATTTACACTTGCAGCCAATAAACCTGGAGGTAACGGATCGGTGTAAAATTCCTTGATCGGTCAATATATGATGTCATGAAAAAACTGTACAGAAAAGTTTATTAATAATGTTTTCAGTGTGAACCGTGAAATTTTCACTTTCACAAAGCAAAAATGCGAAGCGTGTCGTCATTTCTTCCATCTTCTCCTGCCTTCGCTGTAGAGGTCTTGTCGACATCCGGTTCAATCAACAGAAGAAAATCTAATCTGCCCACATCTTTATGAGGCCTTTGCCGAGGTTCATTGAAATAGGAATGTATTTTCCACCTGAGAGGGTTTGCTGCTGTGGTGACAACGTGACGCACGATCAGAATCGTTTCCATCAATGCTGCCAGATGAAATGCAAACACAATCAAATCAGCGCGGCCCATAGAACTATCCTCCACTCAACTGCCAATCTCCCTTCTGCTCATCATGTGTCTGATGAGAAATCATAGAGCGGCCGAATCTCCTAATCTATGCAAACACACTGTCGGCATTGATTTGCTCAGAGGGGATGTGTCTTTACTGGGACTCGCCAGACGCCTCCGCCTCTCCTGTTCTATACAGGACGACCCGGTAGAGGACAGAGCCGACTGGGACTCGGGAGGCAGTCACAGCCGTAACAATTGAGATAAGTTACTGAGGACAGGTAATGAGAACCGATGGACTCAAGGATGGGTCGATATCGGACATTGATACCAGGAGAGGAAGGGCAAATTGAGACATCTTCTTCCTCTTTTCATGAGCTTCGGGGGGGTGTAAGTGCAGTGTGAGCCCTGTGCGTGGGTACACTACGGTGTGTGGCGGCGGCGGCGAGGTGTTCACAGCCTACAAAAGGGGTGTCAGTAACTAGACTGTTTGTCTATCCTGCACTGAATCAGTTTCAATAAGCACAAGCGTCTGATGAGGCCGGAGGTCACGTCCACTGGAGACGGTTGGCCACGCGTCCTCCTGAGCCCCCGAATACGGAGCAGTCCGACGGAAACATGTCTGCACTTCAACTCAATTATTAACTCAAACTCCTACAGTTTCTTTGACGTCTGCTGGAGGCAGATGAATGCCTGAGTGACTGTGCTGTGACGGGCCACATCACTTCAACCCGGAAAGGTGAATGGATGATTGTCGTCTGCTTCTGTTCGCTTTGATCAGAGATTTTTCCTTTTCGGGGTCTTCATGATAAAAGCATGCACAAAAAAAAAAACACAAGGACATGTGACTGAAATTTAGGTGTCAAGTTACACATTTTCTCCTTGCTTTTCATATGTTGAACACAAGGTTTTAGGAATCATTTGGTTTCCCAAAGGCATTAATATAGTGGCAAACATGTATTAGATCGGTAAATAACTCCATAATATTTAGTTCATCTTACAGTATAGCATCAAATTACAAATTTGTATTCATCGAAAAAAGCATGTAACACTTTTGGATCTCGGTACAATTTGACCTATTCTGGCTCCTGTTCTCACGTGGGTGACGCGTCTTTATCTTTGATGCTGTAAGCATCTTCAAGTGGGAGAGATTTCAGTACGCTGCTTCATCTGCGGTTTATAAAATGGCTAAATATGTTTGACTCTGTCATTGTTTTATATAAGTCTTATTTATTTATTTGGTTGATTTTTATGGTTATGTATGTTTGAAATATTAATCATAAATTTATAATTACATTTCTAATTAATTAGGAATGTTGTATTATATCTACATCATTTTTTATTCTTGGAATTTAGATTTTTGATCTTAATGAGGCTTTCCTGATTAATTAAAAAGATTAAATGTGAAATAAATACTCCAAGACTTATTCGTCACGGGGTGTAGAGCAGATCGACTAGATGAGAAAATCTTTCTGCTTCAAGGTTTGTGAACCTTTCTGAAAACAATTGGACAACTACTACTACAAAAAGCTGTTTTTCTTTGCGTTGATGTTTACATTTCAGGAAGATTGCTCATATACAACAATGTGTTGTGTGATTTGAGTGTGCTTCAGTCCTGATGGGCTCATCCATCAGGGTCAGTGGAAGATTACCACGCCACACAGAGAAGAGCAGAGCTAATGTGTTACAACAATCCGCTGCACTGAATCTTGACTCTTGATGGTTCTACCATTTCTATTATTTTACAGTTAGTTATTGTTGACAGCAATAGTCATTTGCATAACAAAAGGAATGATGATGCTCATCAGTGAACACACCAGTCAATGAGGAGGTTCGTGTTGGTGACATAGGTGCATTGAGATATTTAATAAGTGTATTTAATGGAGAAGAAAAAAAAAACACCCTGCCAAGTGAAGAGCATGAGCAGAGATGACCACTCAGAGACAAGTAGGACACTCCTCAAAGTCTCTATTGCAGAAATGGGCTATTTTGAGATGGTGATTTTACACTGCTATAGTAGATGTAGTGGCTAAAGTTTCCCTTTTGGTTTAGTCAGATGTTTCTTTTCATTTAACCACTTCACAACGGAAAGAACGAGTCTACGCGTGTTTATGGGTTGAACAACGGTAGAAAACGGTGTGTTCGCTCCGTTTGCTTTACTGAAAAAGATCTGGCCAGCATAACGTTACACAGGGTTTCTTACGTCATAAAGGGTGCGCGCACTCGCGCAGCTCCAATGTATCAAAACAAAGCATGCACACCACACATGCATCAACCAACATGCATATTCATATCCATTTTTTGTAATCATACTTATAATGTAATAAATCATAATAGAACATAAATCAAAATGATCATAATTTAAACCTAAATTATAACGTGGAAAATGGCACTAACATTTCCGGCCCCTAATTGCTCATTATGGGAATGACAATTACATACTAACTAACTAAATAGACATTTTCTGCATCCAAATCCTCACATGTACTTCTTTACTAGGTCTAATACAACATGAACAGCCTAGGTACATTCAGGTGAAACTTACAAGATAGACAATTATAGAAAATAACAAAGTCTAAGTAATAATGTCCTTCATTGCCCGCGAGATTCTTCCATCTCAAGCAGGAGACACAACTTGTTTATAGGTCTCTCCAAGGTGTTGGTCTTTGTTTTGACGAGGACCCGACGGACAAAACCTGAGGAGTCGGGAATTGTCTTCTCCACTCTTCCCATCAACCAGGACCCTCTTGGAGCCCTCTCATCCACAATGAGTACGACGTCTCCCTCTTTCACATTTCTCTTTGTCTCCAGCCACTTCTGCCTTTCTTGTAGAAGGGGCAAGTATTCTCTGGACCAACGCTTCCAGAAGATGTCAGAGATATACTGCACCTGCCTCCATCGTCGTTTGGAGTACAGATCCTCCTTCTGAAACATGCCTGGAGGGAGTGCCGGTTTTCCTTTGAGAAGGAGAAGGTGGTTTAGTGTCAATGGCTCGAGGTCGTCCACATCATCAGACGATTTGGTAAGGGGTCTGCTGTTGATCACCGATTCTACTTCACACATCACCGTTTGCAGACATTCGTCGTCGAGTGACTGAAGCTTCAGAAGGTTGGTGAGTACCTTTCGGACTGTTCTTATCTGTCGCTCCCAGATGCCACCGTGGTGCGACCCGGCAGGTGGGTTGAAGATCCAGGTGACTCCTCTCTGCAGTAGGGCCTCTGAGATCTGGGATTTGTTCCATTCCTTCATCGCCTGGCGGATCTCGTGCTCTGTGGCTACCAGGTTTGTTCCATTGTCAGATCTCATGACCTCCACTTGCCCTCTTCTGGCTATGAAACGTCTCATTGCGTTTATGCATGAATCGGTGTCGAGAGAATGTGCAATTTCTAAGTGGATTGCCCTGACTGTGAGACAAGTGAACAATACTCCATAACGCTTGACTTGCACACGTCCACGCTTTGCCTCAAAGGGGCCAAAATAGTCTACACCGACGTTGGTAAATGGTGGATGGTCGGGCAGTAGACGGTCAGGTGGTAGATTCGCCATCTTCTGTTCACTCACGGCGGCTTGATTCTTCCGACATTTCACACACTTTGAGAGCACACTTCTCACGGCTGTGTTGCCTTTGCAGATCCAGACCCTTTGTCTCAGCCGAGCAAGGGTGTGGTTTCTCCCTCCATGTCCAATTTCTTTGTGAGCATTCCTGATGATCAGGGTTGTGACGTGGTGATCCTTGGCCAGGATGGCTGGATGCTTAGTGTGTTCTGGCAAAGCTGCCTGGTGCAACCTTCCACCAACCCGGAGAACCCCGTCTTGGAGGAAAGGATCCAGCTTCACAATAGAGCTGCTTCTTTTGACCTTTTCAAATCTCAGCAGTGCGCCAAGCTCTTCATGGAAGGTTTGACTTTGGCTAAAGTGAATGATGGCAGTTTCTGCTCTTCTGACGTCCTTGACGGTCAAATGAGTTCCTTTCAGGGTTGATCTCAGTTTCTGCATGTGATTCTCAACTGTTCTGATTTTCACATCTTGACTTTCCGAAGACTGGGCTTGAGACTCAAACGTCTTCCTTGCTTTGCACAGACTTCGAAGCAACTCCTTCAACCTCAACATCCAGGCGACCGCCTTCTTCAGACTGTGCCAGTCGGAGTAGTGATGAGTCAGCTTGAAGAGAGGGTCTGTGCTTAAGTCGATGGTCTCGATGATGTTCACGCTGGCCGTACGCTTCACCTCAGCATCGTCTTCACTTATCTCTCTTGAGAACTCTGATAAGACCGGCCAGTGAGATTCACTCTTGGCTAGGAAGTCAGGACCTTCAATCCAACTCCGACACCTCATGAAGTGCTCTGCCTTCATTCCTCTTGAAGCGTGGTCAGCTGGGTTAGAAGCCGTGTTGACATACTTCCACTGTTCTGGCCTTGTGTTCTCTCTGATTATCGACACTCTGTTTGCCACGAAGGTTTTAAACCGAGCGCCGTCGTTGTCGATGTATCGAAGAACGGTGGTGCTATCTGTCCATAGCACGGACTCTTTGAGGTCCATCCGAAGCTCTCGCCTCATGAGTTTGTCCATTTTCACTGCAACGGTAGCCGCGGTGAGCTCAAGGCGTGGGACTGTAACTGGTTTAAGCGGCGTCACTCTGGATTTTCCGAGAATAAATGAGCAATGGACTCGACCATGGCTGTTCTGGATGCGGAGGTAAGTGACGACGCCGTAGCCCTTCTCGCTAGCGTCGGAAAAATGGTGCAGTTGTGCTGACGTTACTGGCCCGAATCCCTCGGGCTTGACGCACCTCCTGACAGAAAAGCTGGCGAACTGGCTCAAGTCAGACAGCCAAGCGAACCACCTGTTCGCCACATCTTCTGGAATCTCTTCGTCCCAGGTAAGCTTCATTTGACAGAGACTCTGGACGAGGGTCTTCGCGAGAAGAATGAACGGCGACAGGAATCCAAGTGGGTCATATATCGAGCTTACGACCGAGAGGATACCCCGTCTGGTTATGGGCATGTTCTTCACGTGGATCCGGAACTTGAAGGAATCTGATTCTATGCACCAGTCCACTCCAAGGGCCCTTTCCATGGGTAGTTCATCTCTGTCCAGGTCTAGATTCTTGATCTCCTTCGCTCGCTGTTTTTCGGGAAGTGATGACAGCACTTCGCGACTGTTGCTTGACCACTTAGTTAAGTGAAATCCTCCACTTTCACAAAGTTCAATGAGGTCTTTGGTCAAGGTCGTAGCCTCCTTCTCGCCGGACGTTGAAACCAGGCAGTCATCGACGTAGAAGTGCTCTAGGACTGTAGTTACTGCTTCAGGTGATGAGCTGCCTTTCCCATCCTCTGCCGTCCGTCTTAAAGCGTAGTTGGCACAGCTTGGGCTTGACTTGGCCCCGAACAGGTGAACCACCATCTTGTACTCGTGCAGAGGCTGGCTCAGATCCCCCTGTGGCCACCAAAGGAATCGTAGAAGATCAGAGTCCTCGTCGGGGACTCTTACTTGATGGTACATCGCTTCGATGTCGGAGATGAGTGCGATGTGTTTGTGTCGAAACCTCGTCAGGACTCCAACCAGACTATTAGTTAGGTCCGGACCCTGCAACAGTTCATCGTTCAGTGACTTCCCTTGAAACGAAGCGGCACAATCGAAAACAACCCGCAGCTTTCCCTTTTGTGGATGGACCACGCCGTGATGGGGAATGTACCATACTCTGCCGTCGTTGCGGTTGCGCTCGTCTTCAGGAACTTCCACTGCATAGCCTTTGCTCAGCAGGTCCAGCATGAAGGACTTGTAGTCGTCATGGAAGCTGGAGTTTTTGGCGAGTTTCCTTTTCAGGTTTGATGCTCGTTGCTCAGCAACACACTTGTTGCTCGGCATCACCACATTTTTGTTTCTGAGAGGCATCCTGATGCTGTAGTGCCCATTGACTTTCTTGATTGTCTCAGTCACAGACTTCATGAACTGCACGTCTTCTCGCGACATTTCTGACTTCTCTTCACAGGCTTGTTCTGGAAAGTCGTGATTGTATTGCTGCAGTAGCATACTGTCTACACCGCTGACTGAGATTCTGTTGACTGAAGCCCGTTGACTGTAGTGGTCTGACTTGTGGTAATCGTCACCTCTCTTGAGAGGACCATTAACTACCCAACCGAGGGTCGTCTTCACTGCATAAGGCCCATTGTCTTTGCTGTGGATTATCTTCCACGGCTCCATCGCAGAGTGAGCGTTCATTCCGATTAGCATCTCAACACCCGCGTCGATCTGTGGTAGCTGCACTTCTTTCCGCAGGTACGGCCATCTTTCCAAGTCTTTTTCAACAGGAACATTGTCCTTCGTTACGGGTATGTCTGTGTGGGTATAAACATCTGGCAGGCTTATGTACTCGTTCTCTGTCAGACCGCACACTTCTAAATCTGAGAGCACGTAGCAGGACACAGGCTTCTCCTGACCCATAGTACGGAGTAGCACTTGAGTCTTCTTGCCATGGACGCCAAGCTGTCTCATCAGTCTTTCGGAGCAAAATGTAGCTGAACTTCCTGAGTCCATGAATGCGTACGTTTCTATTGTCGTGTTGCTCCTCTTAGATTTGATGCGGACAGGCACGATGGACAGGATACAGTTGCTGCCTCCGGCCCCGGTGACTGCCGTGACTTCACTCTTGGCTAACGCGTCTTCTCGTGGAGTTGAGTGTCCACTGGTAGAGCTTTGACCTCTCCCAGGCCTGGTGTTCTCTTGGTCGGTGCTCTCGTCCCTTTTACTATGAAGCAGGCTTGGGTGTTTCTTACTGCAGAATTCACACGTGGCTCTCCTTTTGCAGTCCTTTCCCATGTGCCCTTGGGTCAAACACCCGAAACAAAGTCCTTTACCTTTAAGGAACTCGATTCTCTCCTTGTTTGGCAGACTTCTTATTTTGTTACATGCGCTCAGGGTGTGTCTTTTGTTGCAGTACAAGCATGGCTCTTGAAACGCATTGCTTGTCTGGCTGCTCGTACTTGGTTCTGAGGCATCCACTTCGTCTAGCTTAACACTTGTAGCAAAGCCAGTGGTTCTTTTAGGTCCGCCCCTCTTGACAGGTCGAAAGCTTGACTTGCCCTTTTCGTTTACTTCGAAGGACTCTTTCACATCACCAAACAGTGGGTCTGAAGCTATCTTTGCTTGTCTGTTGATGAATTTCACGAGATCTGAGAACCTTGCCCTTCTTCCTTCCCTTTCCTGTATGTCAAAGGCTATGACTCTCCATCTTTCGCGGAGTCTGAAGGGCAATTTTGAGATGACAATCCGAAGATTACTTGAGCTGTTCATCTCCTCAAGATATTCCATGCTCTTCATGACATTGTTGCAACCAGTGAGAAAGATGGAGAAGCTGTGAAGTGACTTGGCGTCTTCTGCTTTGATCTGAGGCCAGTTGATAGCCTTGTCCGCGTAGGCCGCAGCTATTTTGTGTTCATTGCCAAAGTGATGGCTCAAGAGCTTTCTTGCTTCAATGTAGCCTTGTTGTGCGCTCATATGTTGGCAGCTTCTCACGAGTTCTTTTGGTTCGCCGCTGGTGAATTGTTCAAGATAGTATAAGCGGTCTTCATCATTGTCTGTGCGACTGTGAATGATGTGCTCAAATGCCCTCATGAATGGCAGGAACTCGAAAGGATCGCCACTGAATACAGGGACTTCTCGTTGAGGTAGGTTGGCTAGTCTCTGTTGTGTGACTAACATCTCGGTGATATCCTTCTGGTTCAATATCACTTCTTCTGGTTCAACTGGCTTTCCATAGCAACTTGCACTTGTGTTATTGTCGTGTTCGTTACTCTTTTGGACATACAACGTGTGTCTAGTTGGACTGTGAGATGCATTGTTGTCCTGGATAACTTGAAAACTGCTGGTCGACTTTGGTTTGACATCTGGAGCATGATGTTTGACAATTGCTGCTGTAGCCACGTTCTTGCTAAGGTAAGAATTCATACCGTCGTCATCAGAGTTTTCGTTATCGAAAGCTTCCAGAGCTTGTAGCTTTGCTGTGGACTCTGCGATAGCAGTTTCGATGTCTAGCTCTTCCATTCGAGCCTCCAGCTGAATCTTCTTGGCTTTCATCTGTGCTTCTTCCAACTGCAGTGCCCGTTTCTTTGTAAACGCGGCTGCGCGTGCGAGTAGGGCTGCACGATTAGCTTCCTCTATCCTACGCAGAGACGAAGCATGAGAGGACGCTTTGGATGACCTTGAGTGTCTACTGCATACACTACGTGCTGTGACTGAAATATATTTTTCTTGTATAGCAGAAGCACTGTCACCTGGATCCACATCTTCGACGACAGACTCAGCTTGCTGTGTCGTCGCGTCATTTCTTGCAGCTTGTTTGTTAGTGGCGTTGGCGTGCCGTTTTGCATTAATTATCCACTGCTCCAATTTAACCAGAAAGTTCTCATGCTTTGAGCGGTTTGGGTCACTCCAATACTGCTGGTCGGCCTTTCTTTCATCATCTGATAGCAGTTTGCTAACTACATTATTTACTTCAATAAACTCATTCAGGAATTTTGAGTAATCACTAAGATGATCCTTTTCCACCAGAAGTGCATTGGACTCGATTTTCATGAGATTTTCTATTTCTTCTGCTTTGGAGACAAGGCGTGCTAACACACGTTTCCTAAGTTTCATCTGTGTATCAAGTTTCTCTTCTAAGGCCTTTGTGGTCAACTTGATCCTTCTTTTCGTGTTTAGCTCGACGTTGCCCTCCATCTTAGTTTCTTCATCAGACATTTCAGCTGGCTACTAGCGCTACGACAGTCTCTTATAGCAAGCTCTTGCAAACTTCTGAAATCCAGATTAACAGTCCTTTAACCTCAAAGCACGTTGATGCCTTCCACAAATGAGATTTCAGAGCCGTATTTATTTCCAGAATTTACGGAGAGCTTCTTATGGGCTAATATGACTGGCTAGCAATAGCACTTGTAGCAAAATGTCCTGTGTGGCTAGTGGCAATAGCTCGGCCACGTTGATTACGTTGGCAAAACTATCCGTATTTCGCCGTAACTAGCAGGGTCCGCTGGCTATAGCTTATCCGTTCATTCGGTTCCGTTCATTGTTTACTCAACCATCATCGTTGAAGTCGTCTGGAAATCCGGTCGGGTGCACGGCGTTGTCGCTCCAGCTGGCTCACTCGTCAACTCATGTCCCGCGCGGCGCGTATTTCCTCGGCTTCAGATGATCTTGTCTCGCTCTCGGCGATCGTTTTCTACTTAATGTAGTGGCTAAAGTTTCCCTTTTGGTTTAGTCAGATGTTTCTTTTCATTTAACTACTTCACAACGGAAAGAACGAGTCTACGCGTGTTTATGGGTTGAACAACGGTAGAAAACGGTGTGTTCGCTCCGTTTGCTTTACTGAAAAAGATCTGGCCAGCATAACGTTACACAGGGTTTCTTACGTCATAAAGGGTGCGCGCACTCGCGCAGCTCCAATGTATCAAAACAAAGCATGCACACCACACATGCATCAACCAACATGCATATTCATATCCATTTTTTGTAATCATACTTATAATGTAATAAATCATAATAGAACATAAATCAAAATGATCATAATTTAAACCTAAATTATAACGTGGAAAATGGCACTAACAGTAGACATTTTGTGGAAATCAATTTTTGTCAACTAGGTTAAGTCTCTAAACTCCTCGTTCCTCCTCTCAAGGCAGGATGTGGATATCGGGCAGCTTCTGGTGTGACAAAAGTCCTGGTTGCTTGGCAACAGGTACAAGTTTAGAGTCCGGTGTGACTGTGACGGCCAGTGTTAGAACAGCCTGACAGGCCTGTACAGCGGCACGCACGCACACACGCACACACACACCTCAGATGTTTCTTGTAGGAAGGGGATTAGAGGAGCATCAGTAAACTCCTCTGGTCATTGCTGACATTAAACAGCACAAGTGTTTGAGCAATCGATGTGGATACCTTGGAGAAGCCATAATTCTAGACAACCACTTGTCCTTCATAGCTGCCCTGCCCCACATCTATGACATTCTTCATCAAAGGTGTGTGTGTGTGTGTGGGGGGGGGGGGGGGGGGCACAGAGTGACGTGAAGAGCTGCAAGGAGCCCTTAGAAACTTTGCATGCTTTTCAAAGACCCGGCACGACGGATTTCTTTCATAGACAAATAAATGCCGAACATAACGGCTCATAACCATAAGGCAAATGGTTCATCATCATCAAATGTTGGCAAATTAACATTGCATTGGTAATGTGATGTCCCCATAAACTCTGCAGTTTATGGGGCATGGCGAGCTCTTTATGCTGACGATATGCAAATGATGTCATTGTATCAGAGTTAAGCAGCCGACGCCACAATGTCAAAGTGTCGCGAGCCACGAGCAACATGTAGATCATACAATCAGTGAGTTTACGCGCACCTCAATAAACAGGTTACTCGGGGAAACCGGGTTACGTGGGTAATCAGAGATTGTGGACAGAGTCTCTGCCGCAGGTCAGTAATCACATTCCTCCCCTCCTCCTGAGACGCAGCCCCTTTCCTTTTCCTTTTGATTGTGTGTCTGTGAGGAGCAGAACGCCTCCCTCGCACAGAAAATATGCTCAGCCGTTAAAACTCTCTTCTGTTATTTCTTTTGATTTCAGTTTCAGTCAGACTTTGGATGGAATCGTTTTGAATACAGAATGCATCACTCTGGGCTGTCTCGCATATGCGTACAAATGAAAAGACGATTAGAAACCTGGTAAACCGTGGAGATCCAGGTCTCTACAACCCCTCGTAACTGAAAGCAGGTTACCCCCTTTAACATATTGCTATGTTACTGGAGGAAGCAGAGAAGGTACAGAATAATGATTTACTTGTCCTTTATGTCACAGCTTGTCGACGTTTTAAAAATTAAACTTGACTTTTAACTACTAATTTAAAAGAGACACTATCCATAACACATAGAAAGATTGTTGTTATTGGCAATCCTTTTAATTCAATTTCTATCACTCCCCCAAAGAAATGTGAGAAACTCTGAGAAAACACTGTTAATGAAACAGCACAAAAGGGAGGATGGGGTTGGTAATTGTTCAAATGTGCTGCCTTCTGTGTTCACTTTCTATTCACAAAGCAAAAGCTACAATTAACTCCAAATACATCTTTTTTTTTTTGGCACATTCTGATCATGCATTATCAGAGGCTGATGCCTAATGCCAAATAAAGGTAAAACCAATCCACACGTGGAATCACAGCCCCATTTAACGCTCTCCTACATTCGGGTCCCTGTGGTGCCGGAGCTGTCATTTTAAAAACCATACTTCATGTTTATTGGACAGAGGAGAGAAGCTGCAGGAATGGGCCTGCACACCAATCAAAGTTTGAATGCGGGAGAATATTTGATCAAAAATCCTCACCTACCAAAAAAAAAAAAAAGTGTCAGATTGAATTGACACTTTAGTTAGTTCATCCCGCGGCATTTCACATTCATGCCTTCTTTCCTATTGGAATCTGTGTGTGTGTGTCTCTCAGTTGTGCGTTGCAGAATGCGCGCGTCTGTTACGTTGAGCTACAAATCAGAGGGCGCATTAGCATACGCGCGCGTGTGTTCCTGTCATTTGAGGCTTTCGCGTTCCCAATCAGTTGTCAGACTGTAAATTGACGGTTTGAATTTGCAGATCGCTGCTGAATCACACCACATCAGTGTCATGCATGTTTGTGAAACCCACGGCGGAGGCGGGGGGGGGGGGGGGGGGGGGGGGACCACTGCGACACAGCAGAGAAAAACAAACAGGTCTCCAAGGTGATCGCGATTTCTGAGACTGAAACCGATGTGCTTATTATGAGACTGGCAGGCTAAATAGGCTGGAGGACGAGCCAAGAGCCTGATGGAGCACAGCAATCACCGGCAAATTGCAAACCTTGCCTTCAGATGCAAACACTTTGCATAATGCATCTATGGAGCTGCACATGTCTCGCAGTCAAAAAACAGAAAAAGCTCAATTTTAGGGAGCGCGCTAAGAAGATTCGGGGTGTCGCACGTACCTGTGGCTGGGTCGACGGTCCGCTCGATCAGGTGGTCGTCCTGGTGAACCCACTCGCCGTTGCACTTGAAGTAGATCTGCGTGGCCGGGGTGGAGCGGCAGGTCAGCGTCACCGGCTTGTTCTTCACAATGAACTCGTCCTCCGGCTCCACCAGGAAGTGGGGCAACAGGTCAGAAAAGGCGGCAGGAAGTGTTGCTGTGGCGTGCTCCGACCCTTCAGAG
Source organism: Pungitius pungitius (assembly GCF_949316345.1). Classification (NCBI taxonomy): domain Eukaryota; kingdom Metazoa; phylum Chordata; class Actinopteri; order Perciformes; family Gasterosteidae; genus Pungitius; species Pungitius pungitius. The sequence goes on from NC_084901.1 coordinate 32,092,655, forward strand.
AATTAAACAAGGGGAGGGGGGGGGGTTAAAGGGATGCCAAAAAGGAAACACTTTTCATGTTGTCACAAAGGCAGTGGCGCTAAACGTCTAATGCGGACTCGGTGTCCTTGGAGAATCGCAAACTCATGCTTATGGATAGGAAGGAGGTAAAAAAGCAGATGGACAGACGCAGTGAAAAGGAGAGGCTGTACGCGGTGACCGAGCTTGCCCTTGTGCGTCCCTTTGGCCCGGGTCTTCTCTTCAGCTCTCGATCACAGCCGTTTAACATCACCGCTGACGGACCGGCGGCTATAAATCCCGTCCCGGCGACTGGGCCACTTCCCGCTATGCTTTACGGCTCTTCAACCGGGCCTCCAACTCCAGCGGCAATAGGCGAGAAAAGGGGCGAGAGGCAGGGCTTGTTAAGAGATGACAGACGGCTCAAAACCCCCACTTCCTATATACAGCCGGAGACGTGGATGATTGAGCCGAGATACCAGCGCTGTCCTTCGCAGGGACAATGCTGCGATTCGCAGGAAACTTTTTAGGCTCGACGCAAACGCCGAATGACACAACGGCGCCTGGAGCGCACACGTCCTTCGCTCCTCTCTCTAAACATATTAGCTCGCTGAGAGGTATAGCGAGAGGACACAGAGCGGAGTGGAAAGAGGGAATATAACCTCTTTACAACACACAGACACTCAGGGGAGGCCAGTGAATCCAAAAATAAAATCCCTTTTAAAAGAAACGTGGTATTAATTTTCTGCCCTGAATCAAATATGGCTGACAGTCCAGGCATTAACAACCTTCTCCATCACTCGCTGTGCAGCAGGACAGGACGCTGGTGCACATCCCTCATAATGAAACGGCAGCGACACTCGGGCTGACCTCCCCCCCTCTCATCCTCTGGGCCGGGCTTCGCTCATCCTCGCAGCTCGCTGATTGCCCCGGTCCGGGATCATATCACGTTGCGTCATAAACACCAATCTTCGGATCAAGACGTGATCGGCCTGGTTCCTCCCCCACATTAAATTAACGCCTCTTTCTTCTCCCGTTTCTCTTACCCCTGTGTGCTGAGTCGCTAATTTATCAGGATGAGATAGTGAAGCACGCCGCTGAACCCCATTAACGTTTCGTGTACATGTTTAACTCTTAATGAAAACTAAATGTTCTGTGTCCAATGAACGACATACATCACTTGCCGACACTTTTCCTCCCTTCCAATCACATTTTCTTTTGGAAAACACATTTGCAAGGGAGAACATGTCATTATTATGGCGGCTACCTATTCAGGACCACATTATTTACTATGCCAGTGTGTGTGTGTGTTTGCTGTCTCGTGGAGTGAAGGAAAAGGCCACAGTTCATCAGTAACGCTGAGTATAATTGCTCTAACGGAGAGCCAAAACTTTGCTAATAAACAGCATGGGACCAGTAGGTCAGGTTCTTTGAAAGTGTGTTGGTCCTAATGACGGCGGCTTCTTCTAATGGGCCGGCTTCCAGCTTTGTGACCACAGCCATTAGCAGGCTGGGCTGACCCTCCGTCGCCCCCCCCCAGACACAAGACAACCGCCCGCTTAAACAGTGGGCGAGACTTGCTTCACACCTGCCGGGTTAATCATCTCATCGGAGGACAGATGATGTTGAAACAGAAAGAGAACCCGAAGCAGACGAGTGGAGAGAGCGGCTTGATGAGCTCCTGGCTGCTCATTTGCAGGGGGTCACATTCAACGCGACCTCTCAACTTCTGATGATGTTTGTACGCGTGTGGCACAAGGCGTGGGAGTTAGTCGTCCGTTTTAGTACATGCACTTCAGGTTAATGAGGTTAAACACGTCATTTCTTTGGGAGAGGTAAATTGTCATTTTATGGGAGGGCATTCTAGTCACGCACAGCTTTATATCAAATCCTTAATGGAGGGCTGATGCGTAGTAAATTGGCTTAGATTATTGTTCCGACACAATGTACTTCAAAGTCAACATGCGCGCACACACACACACACACACGCACGTGCACAGGGAGAATCAGCCACTTAACAGACTTGTTGCGGGTCAATGCACAAATCAAATAGACTTACAGCGGCACTGTGGGACCCTGCATTAGATTCCACTGTATGCGATTGGCCAAAGCTGCCATTAATTGCCAGATGCATCTGGGT